>NC_135967.1:11341000-11649000 GCF_053455715.1 Rhinoraja longicauda | reverse complement strand
CCGCCCACATCCCAAAGACTTACGGATTTGTAGGTTGATTGGCCTCTGTAAATTGCTCCCAGTGTGTAGGGAGTGGGTGTGAAAGTGGGATAATATAGAACCAGCGTGAACGGGTGATCGCTGGTTGGCGTAGATCTGGTGGGCTGAAGGGCCTGTTTCCATGCTGTATCTTTCAAAGGATCAATTATGTATGAGACATGCCTAGTACACGGCATGCTTCATACAGCTTGGTCTATTGTTATTCGTTTGGAGGCTAATGGGGGCAGTAGCCTAGTATCAACCCATCCATTCTTGTGACGTTGCTTACATTTCCATCCCTCCCCCACCACTCACCTCCTCACTCTTTGCAACACTAATGCATCATCATTAATGGGATTAATCTTCTTCAGACCTAGAAGGATGCAACCCAACACAACTTTGGATGCTTCTTGTCTTTTCAGGATATGACCTTTGACGTGTTGAATCTTGCTACCATTGGATCAACAATATTATAGTGCACAACGTCTTTCTTTTACATTGTATTCTGTCTGCTATGTTTTTGCCTCGTCACTCAACCTGTCTATATCTGGAGCCTCTGCATTCTTTGCAACCCACAATCTTCAAACATGGCTATATTACACGTCATCCCCAGATCCTGACCATTGATGAAGATTGAGAACCGCTGGGATCCCAACACTGACACTTGTCACACTCCGTTATTCACAGCCTCCCTCTCTGAAAATCCCCTGCTTGTCTTTGTTCTCCGTTTTCTCTTCATGAACCAATATTCAATCCAATCAACCCTGTAAGATTCAATTTTATTTAAGTCTATAGTTTGGGACCTTAATATCTACGACATGGAATAGTACAGCACAGGAACAAGCTCTTTGGCCAACACTATCTATGCCGAACATGACACCAAATCAAACATCCTTTCTGCTTGCACATAATCCATATCCCTCCATTCCCTGAATTTCCATGTGCCTACCTAACAGCCTCTTAAAGGGCCTGTCCCACTTAAGCGATTTTAAGGCGACTGCCGGCGACTAGGCTGTTGCCGAACGTTCGCCGGGGTGTCGCGGGCATGATCGTGAGGAGTCTTCAACGAATCGTAGCGGATCTCGGCGCGTCGCGGGAAATTTTTCCAGATAGAAATTTCTCGATGACAGCTGGCTTATTGCGGGCGCTGTCGCATGCTGTCCCCAGGTTTGCTAGGTTGTCGCAGATGCATTTAGAAGCACGTAATATTAAATTAAGAAAAGGCATTTGAAGATACCAGAAGATAGTTTTGTTTAACCAATTATTTACCGTCAGGACATTTGACAGGTGGATTGGAGGCGACAGTTTGACGGTCAGGTAAGCGTGGGAATTTCGAGATGTTTCCGAAGACGGTGTAATCTCTTAGCCAGGTGCTAGTTTCACAAAAAGAGTAACTTGTATCGACCTGACTCGGCATTGTCACAGTCATTGTCGTAGGGTAAAATAAAATTTTGGCGATCTGCTACGACTTTGACAGTTGCCGGCAGTCGCCTTAAAAATCGCATAACTGGGACAGGCCCTTAACTTTCACTATTGTATCTCACCACCACACCTAGTATCTTATACCATTTACATACTACCCTCTGTGTTTTAAAATAAATGTCCCGCACATCTACTTACCCCTCTGACTTTAAAGCTATGCCCTCCAGTGTATGATAGTTTTACCCTGGGGAAAAAGGTTCTGTGTCTACCCTATCTATGTTTCTCATAATTTTATGATTAACTATCAAATTTCCCCTCCAACACTCTGGCGAAAACAATCCAAGATTCTCCAACCTCACCTTGTATTCTAATACTCTCTAATCCAGGCAGAATCTTGGTAAAACACTTCTGCACCCTCTCCAAAGCTCCACATCCTTTCTGCAATGGGATAACTAGAACTTTATCAAAGGTCTTGTGAAGGTACATAGATACAATTCCAATTAGGTCTTTTTTAAGAAACTCAAAAAACTCAAAAGGATTTGTTGACATCTTTTTCCCTTCATAAATTTTGCCAGGTTTCCACAAAAAAAAACTGCATGGATTAAGGGGGTACTAGCTACAAGGAGAGACTGGACAAGCCTGGAATTGGTTTCTCTGGAATGCCGGAGGTTGAGGTGAATCCTGATAGAAGCAGATTTAATTATAAGTGGCATAAATATGGTAGAAGGTCAGAACTTTTTTGCCAGGATGAAAATATCAAAGCCGAGAGGGCGTAGCATTCAGGTGAGAGGGACAAAGTTTAAAGGAGATGTACAGAGCAAGTTTTTTTACGCAAAGGGTTATGGGTGTCTGGAATGCGCTACCAGGGATGGTGGTGGAGGCAGATACGATAGGGGTACGTAAGAGTCTCAAGAGAGAGAGTTAGAGGCTAAAGGAATCAAGGGATATGGGGAAAAAGTAGGAACGGGGTACTGATTTTAGATGATCAGCCATGATGCTATGAGGTTGCAGGGTGACTTGGACAGGTTGTGTGAGTGGGCGGATGCATGGCAGATGCAGTTTAATGTGGATAAGTGTGAGGTTATCCACTTTGGTGGTAAGAATAGGAAGGCAGAGTATTATCTGAATGGTGTCAAGTTAGGAACAGGGGACGTACAACAAGATCTGGGTGTCCTAGTGCATCAATCACTGAAAGGAAGCATGCAGGTACAGCAGGCAGTGAAGAAAGCCAATGGAATGTTGGCCTTCATAACAAGAGGAGTTGAGTATAGGAGCAAAGAGGTCCTTCTGCAGTTGTACAGGGCCCTAGTGAGACCACACCTGGAGTACTGTGTGCAGTTTTGGTCTCCAAATTTGAGGAAGGATATTCTTGCTATTGAGGGCGTGCAGCGTAGGTTTACTAGGTTAATTCCCGGAATGGCGGGACTATCATATGTTGAAAGACTGGAGCGACTAGGCTTGTATACACTGGAATTTAGAAGGATGAGAGGAGATCTTATCGAAACGTATAAGATTATTAAGGGGTTGCACATGTTAGAGGCAGGAAACATGTTCCCAATGTTGGGGGAGTCCAGAACAAGGGGCCACAGTTTAACAATAAGGGGTAGGCCATTTAGAACTGAGATGAGGAAAAACTTTTTCATTCAGAGAGTTGTGAATCTGTGGAATTCTCTGCCTCAGAAGGCAGTGGAGGCCAATTCTGTGAATGCATTCAAGAGAGAGCTGGATAGTGCTCTCAAGGATAGCGGAGTCAGGGGGTATGGGGAGAAGGCAGGAACAGGGTACTGATTGTGAATGATCAGCCATGATCACATTGAATGGCGGTGCTGGCTCGAAGGGCCGAATGGCCTCCTCCTGCACCTATTGTCTATTGTCTATGATCATATTGAATGGCAGTGCTGGCTTGAAGGGCCGAATGGCCTACCCCGGCACCTATTTTTCTATGTTTCTACTTAGGCACGTGGATATGCAGGGAATGGACGGATATGGATTATGTGCTGGCAGATAAGAGTTAGTTTTGGCATCATGTTTGGCACAGATCCTGTGGGCTGAAGGGCCTGTTCCTGTGCTATACCGTTCTATGTTCTATGAATCCAATACTCTCTATCCAGGCAGCATCCTTGTAAAGTGTAGGCAGGAACTGCAGATGCTGGTTGAAACCTAAGATAGACACAAAAAGCTGGAGTAACTCAGTGGGACAGGCAGCATCTCTGGAGAGAAGGAAAGGGTGATGTCACCCATTCCTTCGCTCCAGAGATGCTGACTGTCTAGCTGGGTTACTCCAGCTTTTTGTGTCTACCTTCAGCATCCTTGCAAACCTCTTTTGCACCTCTCCAAAGTCTCCGAATCTTTTCTATAATTTGGTGACCAAAAGTTCAGCAAAGGTCTTCTGAAGGTTCATAGATGCGATATCAACTGAGTCTGTTTATTCCTACTTCAAAATACTGTGCAACAAATTGTCAACCTTTTCCCTTCATCAGTGCATGCTGACTTTGCGCAATGCTGTTATTGTATTCTACAAGTATAGTTATCAATTCCTTTTAATTCGCATCATTTTATCTGTACTTGATGCCTGGCTAACTTAACGTGTGATGAGCATTTGATGGCATTGGGCCTGTACCTTTTGGAGTTTAGAAGGATGTGGGGGGACCTCATTGAAACTTATCAAATAGTGAAAGACCTGGATAGAGTGGTATAGAAAGGATGTTTCCACTCGTGGGAGAATTGAGGACCAGAGGGCACAGCCTTAGAATAAAAAGACGCAACCTTAGGATAGAGATAAGGAGGAATTTCTTTTATCAGAGGGTGATGGATCTGTGGTCTTCATTGCCACAGACCGCTGCGGAGGCCAAGTCAGTGAGTATTTTTAAAGTGGAAATTGACAGGTGCTTGATTAATAAGGGTGGGGAGAAGGCAGGAGAATTGGGTGAAAGGGCCTGATTTCACACAGTATGACTCTATTAAAGAAAGGAGAGGGGGCTATTTGTTTAATCAAATGAAGTCATAGCAGTTGGTGAAAGCATTGTTTTCTCATTGTTCTTTGAGCTCTTGCGAAGAAAGTATTCAGCTGAGCAATGTTGTAGCTTTAAAAGAAAGAGCCAGCATTTCATGAGAATGATCCTCAGTGGTGAAGCAACTGGGTCCCTTTTGGGAGAATGACAATTGGAAATAGGATGACAATAGACTGTGCTGAATGCCAGTGCAGTAAGTTCTCAGCCAACAAAAGAGATTGGTGGTTCAGTCGCTAGTACCGAATAGAAGAAAGGGGACAATATAATGGCGCAGCGGGTAGAGCCTCACAGCGCCGGAGACCCGGGTTCGATCCCAACCTCGGGAGCTATCCGTGTGGAGTTTACACATTCTCCCTGTGACCGTGTGGGTTTCCTCTGGGTGCTGCAGTTTTCTCCCACATCCTAAAGACGTGCAGATTTGTTGGTTATTTGGCTTCTGTGAATAGTCCATGGTGTGGAGGGAGTGGTTGAGAAAGTGGGATAACCTAGAACCAGTGCGAACAGGTGTTTGGTGGTTGGCATGTACTAGGTGGGCTGGGGCCCATTTCGATGCTGACCCTTTTGATCGATCGATTGATTGCACAATCAATCAATTAATTAATCAATCAATCAAAATAGTGAAGGAAAAAAAAATGCAGATGCTGGTTTAAATCGAAGGTAGACACAAAATGCTGGAGTAACTCAGTGAATCAGGCAGCACCTCAGGAGAGAAGGAATGGGTGATGATTCGGGTCAAGACCCTTCTTCAGACTGATGTCAGGGGAGGGGGCGGGACAAATATAGGATGTAGTCGGAGACAGGAAGACTAGTGGGAGAACTGGGAAGGGGGAGGGGATAGAAAGGGAAAGCAGGGACTACCTGAAGTTAGAGAAGTCAATGTTCATACCGCTGGGGTGTAAACTGCCCAAGCGAAATATGAGGTGCTGTTTTTCCAATTTGCGCTGGGCCTCACTGACAATGGAGGAGGCCCAGGCCAGAAAGGTCAGATTGGGAATGGGAGGGGGAATTGAAGTGCTGAGCCCGAGATGCTGGTTGACCGGCTGAGTTACTCCAGCATTTAGCTACCTAATCAAAATAGTGACATAAATCACTTGTCCTGAAGGCTTGCAATGGACAAATGACAATATTTGGTACACAGTGCACTGGATTTTGTGATAATCATATTCCTGCTAAAATACTTTTCCATTATTGCAAAATCTTCAGCGATTGCATGATATCAAAGTACATAAGTATCTATCTTTGCATCTGACACATTCTTTAATGTACTTAATTAAGTGCGGAATCCCCACTGAGCTGTATTGATCAGAATCAAAATGGGCTTATCAACAAAAATTGGCCATTTTTTTTCCATCAGGTTTTCTGCTCCAATAGTGGAATATTTGATCATAAAGCACTGAATTGTAACACTGACAATAAAATTATGTTCAGCTGCTTCATTGATTTTCTGGACTACATGAAACAGTCTCTCTGTAAGCAATGTATTTTCTTTAAAGGACCTGTCCCAGTTACGCGATTTTTAAGGCGACTGTCAAAGTCGTAGCAGATCGCCGAAATTTTCTTTTACCCTACGACAGGTGCAGGTGAACCTCTGTCTCACTTGGAAAGACTGTTTGGGTCCTTGGATGGAGTTGAGGGGGGAGGTAAAGGGACAGGTGTTGCATCTCGTGCGGTTGCAGGGGAAAGTGCCCGGGGATGGGGTGGTTTGGGTAGGAAGGGACGAGTGGACCAGGGAGTTACGGAGGGAACGGTCTCTGCGGAACGCAGAGAGGGGAGGGGATGGGAAGATATGGCCAGTGGTGGAGTCCCGTTGTAGGTGACGGAAATGTTGGCGGATGATTTGTTGGATCCGCTGGCTTATACTACCCATTCACAATAGTTCTATATTATCACACTTTTACATCCACTCCCGACACACGAGGGGCAATTAACCTAAAAACCCACACTTCTTTAGGATGTGGGAGGATACTGAAGCACCCGGAGGAAACCCACGTGGTCACCGGGAGAACATGCAAACTCCACATAGACTACACCCGAGGTCAGGATTGAACCTGAGTCTCTGACACTGTGAGGCGGCAGTGCCAACTGTACAATCTGCAGTTACAAGTTTCACTGCATGTGGTTGATCTTTCCAACATGATTATCCGTGAAAAGATGACACCTAATCAAACAAAGGGGAGATTACGCCAAATATCATCAACGCCTCATTTCTATAGCTGGAATGTGTTGGAGGAGCTCAACGGGCTTGGCAGCATCTGTGGAAGGAAATGGACAGATATTTTTGGGTTGGGGGAAGGCTGATGGAGTAGAGTGGAGATAGCTGGTAGAAAAAGCTGGTGTTCAATAAACAGGAGTTAAGGAATGTTCTCGAAGAAGAGAGAAATGTGGACAGACGGAGTGAATTTCCTGGTGTGGCCCAACTATCCCATCCCATCTCCTGTCAATGCAAGGTGCGTTCAGCGCAATACTATGGAACAAAAGATTGTTTGGATGGTATGGAGCTGGTTTTAAAATGATTACATATTTTGAAACTTCTCACAATTTACAGACGTTTACTGCTGACACCTTCAAAATATGTTTTATCTTTTGGAGTGGTGTTTAAATGAAAATATATCTTTTTTGCAAATATTTTTGGAACATACTCTTTAATTATTTCCAACAAATAAATCTTTTGGTTTCTGGTCCTGGTCCTAGGCTCTTCCACTACTGGGAACATCCTCCCCACATCAACTCTATTCAGGTCTTTCATTTTTGGGTAGGTTTCAATGAGATACGATATTTTGTGCTTACACTGTTTCAATGCCTGATTTATATGTAAACGGCAGAGGTGCTGCCTCACAGTGCCAGAGACCCGGGTTCAGTCTTGACTATGGATGCTGTCTGTGTGGAGTTTGTACGTTCTCCCTGTGTTTGCACGGGTTTCCTTCGGGTGCTCTGGTTTCCTCCCACACTCTCAGGACATGCAGGTTTGAGGGTTAATTGGCTTCTGTAAATTGCCCGAGGGACCTGTGTACAGGTGATCGATGGTCGGCGTGGACTCGCTGTGCTGAAGGGACTGTTTCCAGGTTGCATCTTTAAACTAAACTAAACATAATCAGACATGCAGTTTTAGGATGAGATATGCATCACTAAAACAATGCAGACTTGTGCTGTATTGGAACATGTTCTCGGCAAACGATATTGAAGCAGCAAGATACTTTGATTACTTTTTCCATATATTCTTTGCAGTGGGTAATAAAAATCCATCCATGTATCTCATCATACCGACGTTTCTAATTTTTTTTTCCAGCAATATGATTTCTAATGGATTTGTATCTCAGAGGTGTCAAGGTTTTGTGATGAGAGAGTAGTGTGTGAAAATTTATATTTCATGCGCCGGCCTCATTCCGTGTGATCTTTAATAGTTGTGGGAAAGGATCATCAAAGCAGACTGCATATTGATTAGTTAATGTAGTGAAATTGATTTTGACGTTACTTTGGCAGAAATTGGCACTAACATTTCTAACATAACCGAAAGGTAGATTTAATTAAGGTGCAAGGGAAAGGTTTGGGGACTTTGGCCCCATCAAATTGCTTTTCATTTTGATGGTCTTCTGAGATTTGCACTCTCATCTGCCAATTGTTTAGCTTCTACCTTGAACTAAATGAATGGTCAATTCTCTTATAACTTGTCCAAGTTATAAGAGAATTTACCATTCATTTAGAGATACAGCGTGGAAAGAGGCCCTTCAGACCGCCGACCACGATCAACCGCACACTGGTTCTCTCCGACACACCAGGGACCATTTGCAGAAGCCGATTAACCTACAAACCTGCGCGTCTTTGGAATGTGGGAGGAAACCGGAGCACCCGGAGGAAGCCCATGTGGTCACAGGGAGACCACATAAAGACAGCACCTGTAGTCAGCATCGAACCCGGGCCTCCAGCGCTGCAAGGCATCAACTTTACCGCTGCGCCACTGTCCCGCTCCTTTGCTAAAATCAATTCAGATTCATCTATCTGGAGCTACAGCAGTGCAGCCAGTGGAACTTGTTTTCTCACAGGGCCAGAGATCCGAATCCGATCCTCATCTCAGGTACTATTTGTGTGGAGTTTGCATGTTCTCCCAATGTCTTAATTTTTATAATCAAAGTGATAATGTGTTGGAATAACTAAGCGGGTCAGGCAGCATCTCTGGAGACCACGGATAGGTGACGTTTCAGTTCAGGGCCTTTCTTGAGGCAGATTTCAGTAGGGGCAAAAATGCTGGGAGAAGGGAGAAGGGGCAGGGGCAATGCCTGGCAAGTGATGGGTGGGTTGAGATGAGGGGATGGTTAAAATGGCAGATGTAGGGCCAAAGGCCAGAGATAAAAGGAGACAAAAGGCCATGAAATGAGGAGAGAAGAGGCATGAAACGTAAAGCTAGAGGTGGATGGCGATGGAGGGAAGGGGAAATGGGTGAAAATGTGGGAGAAATAGATATTATTCCTTATTCCCATCAGCACAGTATTGTCCACTTGCATTGGTAGGATTCACAGAAAAACACTTTGAAATGTAATTCTACACACTGAAACAGAAATGTGTGTGTGACTAGAGTCTGGATTACATAATAGCAACATTATGACTGGTGGCATCTTGAGAAGGTGACTGAAAGGAAATTCACAGCAATGTGCAAGAACACAGTGTGCAGCAGAAAAGGTAAATCCAAAGATTTTCAATTTGATCTCAAGAATTCAAGGACAGGTGCAAGCAGAGGCTAAACCACTTCAAAGCAAGTACAAATTCAGTCAAGGAAAGTGGTTTCACACAGTGATCAATAGATGGAATTGTTATCTTGTTGGGTTTAGTGATGATACAAAGTTTGGCATTGCACAAAAGGTGGTTCAATGCTGTGATGTGCTGAATAAACCAAATAGGCTTTCCCTTCAATACTTTATGATTCATATATATAACACTTGGTTATTAACCTTAATTTATCTTATTGATTCATCCAAATATAAATTGGAAAACTAAATATCTAAATACCTCTAATTTGTGCAATGTTCTGTCTTTAGTTTAGTTAGGAAATATAGTGCGGAAACAGGCCCTTTGGCCCACCAAGTCCGCACTGTTCAGCAATCACCTTTACACTAGTTCTATGTTGGAGATAAACACAAAGTGCTGGAGTAACTCAGCGGGTCAGGCAGCATCTCTTGATCCTTTTGCTCCAGAGATGCTGCCTGACCCGCTGAGTTATCCCAGCACTTTGTATCTATCTTCGGAATAAACCAGCATCTGCGGTTCCTTTCTGCACATATTCTATGTTATCCCACTTTCGCATCCTTCACACACTCGGGGCAATTTACTGAAGGCACTCAAACTACACATTACACGCCTTTGGAATGTAACGGGAAACCGGGGAACCTGGAAACAGCCCATGCGGTCACTGGGAGAACATACAAACTCCGCAAAGGCAGCACCAGTCGTCAGGATCAAGACCGGGTCTATGTGGGACAGCAGCTCTATCGTTGCTGCACTGTATAGCCGAGTCTTCTTCCTGTAGGTTACTTCCTGCTCAGTAGCAATGAAAATCCCTCCAGCGATTCACTGAAGATATGTCCCAACATCGAGGTTTGAATACCAATTTAGGGATAAAATTCAAAACATCAAGGAACCCTTTGTCGTACTGGTTTTATAAAACAAAATGTATGCTACAGTGATACGCACTTCCTTTCAAGAGTTTGTCGAACTTCACATCTCATGCTTCTTCTCTCCTTATCTCACAGCCCTTTGTCTCCTTCTCATCTCTGGCCATTGTCCGCCCATCTGTGAATCAAACCCCCCTCACCTGCATCTAACTATCACCAGTGTAGAAAGGAACTGCAGATGCTGGTTTATACCGAAGATAGACACAAAATTCTGGAGTTACTAAGCGGGTCAGGCAGCATTTCTGGAGAAAAGGAGTAGGTGACGTTTCAGGTCGAGACCATTCTTCAGACATTGTGTCTGAAGAAGGGTCTCGACCCAAAACATCATCTGTTCCTTTTCTCCAGAGATGCTGCCTGACCCGCTAAATTTCTCCAGCATTTCATGTCGAACTATCACTTGCCAATTATGTCCCACCCAATCTTTCTGTTATATAAATGTCAGAGATTAAGACAGAAAAAGTTGAAAAGAACACTGGTTAGCGCGCAACAAAAAGCTTTTTACTGTACCTCGGTACACGTGACAATAAACCAAACTGAAATAAATTTATAAAATCTAACATTGATAAAATTATTAAGACACATTTTAATAAGAGAAACCAATTAAACCATGAATACTAAAGCAAGCACCTTCATTGATCCATTTCACTTGCCCCTCAGATGAACGAGATTTTTGAAGATAATCACAGAAAATAGACACAGAATGCTGGACTAACTCAGCAGGTCAGGCAGCATCTTTGGAGAAAAGGAATACGTGACGTTTCGGGTCGAGACCCTTCTTCAGGCTTGAAGATAATGTCATGAATGGAGCATTAGTTACTGCCAAGGCTCCATTTGTGATGTTATCTTCAAAGCATTTAAAATTCAGGCCTTCAGCATCTACAGAACGATCAAGGCAATGAGACTGGGAATTTCAATGGTGTAGCTATGGCAATAGCAAACTTGAGGATTGGCCCATTCAATCTTTCTAGGTCTTTCTGATTTTGAAGACTTTTCTATTTCATTTCAAAAGAAAGAACTGCTCCAGTTGAGAAGGTTCACGATAGGTAAAGAAATAAACTCTTGACTGAAAGCAATGGGAGGAAATTATTTGTGATTTTGATCGAAAAGATAATTTCCTGCTTTTGATCTTGATTATTAAGGGTGTCAGGGATTGTGGGGAAAAGGCACAAGAGTGGGCTGAGATATACCAGCGATGAGTGAATGGCCGGGCTGACCTGATGGGACGAATGGCCTGATTCTGCTGTAATAATTTATGAACATATTTATTACTGCTGTAATAATTTATGAACATATGATTCACGTAGCATATAATCATACAGCATGGAAACAGGCCCCTCAGCTCAATTTGTCCATGATGACAAAAGGTGCCTCATGTACGGACACTGTGCTGGAGTAACTCAGCGGGTCAGGCAGCATCTCTGCAGAACAAGGATAGGTGACGTTTTGGGTTGGGACCCTTCTTCAGACTGATTGTGGTGGTGGTGGTGGTGGTGGGGGGGGGGGGGGGGGGGGGGGCAGGGGTGTGATGTCCGAAGGCCCCATCTAATGAAAGGCTTGAAAGCCCCATTTAAGCTAGTTCCATTTGCCAGCATTTGGCCCATATCCGTCCAATTCCCTTTATTCACAAAATGCTGGAGTAACTCAGCAGGTCAGGCAGCATCTCGGGAGATAAGGAATGGGTGACGTTTCGGGTCGAGACCCTTCTTCAGACTGAAGAAGGGTCTGAAGAAGGGTCTCGACCCGAAACGTCACCCATTCCTTATCTCCCGAGATGCTGCCTGACCTGCTGAGTTATTCCAGCATTTTGTGAATAAATCGATTTGTACCAGCATTTGCAGTTATTTTCTTATATCCGTCCAATTCCCTATCCATGTACTCGTCCAAGTATCTTTGAAATGTTGCTATTGTATTCACTGTCAATTATATATTGTGTACTTAGTGAGTGGCACGATGGCACAGCAATAGAGTTGCTGCCTCACAGCATCAGAGACCCAGGTCAATCCTGACTACGGGTGCTGTCTGTATGGAGCTTGTCCGTTTTCACTGTGACTGCGTGTGTTTTCCCTTGGATGCTCCGGTTTCCTCCCATTCTCCAAAGATGTACAGGTTTGTTTGTTAATTGACTTCGGTAAAGATTTTTAATTGTGCCTAGCTCGTATTGGGGGATCGCTGGTCGACGCAGACTCGGTGGGCCGAAGGGGCTGTTTCCACGCTGTATCTCCAAACCAAACTAAACTAAAAACTTAGTTGACAGTGCATTTTGTCAATTCACGTCCAGAAATGCACCGATTCCAATAAAAGGCCCTCACCTTGAAATTGATCTTGAAATCTTGAAATCTTGAACCTTCTCTGTTCGCTGCCACCAGCTGATGGCATTTTCATCACCAACTCCCATGGCCTCACCGTCCTGGGAAATAACATTTAGATGAGACTCAAATAAGATAGAGACTTAAATGCCAGGGCAACACGACCAAGTCTGAAGCTTGCGGCTCATTTTTCAAATCGATCTCTTGAATATCATAGTCCGCAGGTCAGGAATGTTCTGGAATAGTTGAGTTCAATTTAGTTTATTGTCACGTGTACCGAACTACAATGAATTTTCTGATGTGTGCTATCCAGTCAGCGGAAAGACGAAACATGATTACAATCAAGCCGTCCACATTGCACAGATGTAGGATAAAGGGAATAATCTTTAGTGCAAGATAAAATCCAGTAAAGTCTGGTGACAGATAGTCTGAGGTTCTTGAATCTCTCATCTCTGAATCCACCTGGTATACCGTCTCTTCAAATAAATCCCTAAAATCGCCTTGCCCTTCTTCATCTGTGGTGCCAGGTTCCAGTTAAGGCTGCATTAATGTCACATTATTTAGCAGAGCAACCAAACATTTGTGCCCAATTTGTAGAAATATTGAAGAATTCTGTCAAAAGTCTAATTGCTGATATCAGGGGCATTAAATTCTGGATTGCAACATTCAGATGTTAACTCGAAATATATTCCATGCCGCAAATTATATTGCTGTGTTTGTCATAATTGAAGATATTGCTTTCGTTGCAAGGGTGATTATATGCTCCATTAGTGTGGAAAGTGCACACCATTTTGCATTGCATTAGAATGTGATTTCTTTTCGAAGAGTCCTTGCTGCTGACTCTCTTGATGCAGCCCTTCACTGAGAAGGCCATAAATACCTGATCTCCCCCTGCTGGCATGAAGTAATAAAGGTGTAAAGGTGCTTGGGGTTGATACTTAGCAACCATTGTTGAGTGCAGTCCAAGCAAACAAGGAAAGAAATGCCAAGAAGCAGAAGTGGTACCAACCTGACTAATTTCCAATCATTTCCTCTCGAATCTAGCTGGTATAGACCACAGAGCCATAGATAGAGTGTGGAAACAGGCCCTTCAGCCCAACTTGCCCACACCGGCCAACATGTTCCAGCTACACTAGTCCCACCTGCCCGCGTTTGGTCCTTATCCCTCCAAACCTGTCCTATCCATGTACCTGTCTAACTGTTTCTTAAATGTTGGGGTAGACCCTGCCACAACTATCTCCTCTGGCAGCTTGTTCCATACACTCACCATCCTTTATGTGACAAAGTTACCCCTCAGATTCCTATTGAATCTTTTCCCCTTCACCTTGACCTTATGTCCTCTGGTCCTTGATTCCCCTACTCTGGGCAAGAGATTCTGTGCATCTACCCGATCTATTCCTCTCATGATTTTATACGCCACTAAGATCACCCCTCATCGTCCTGCACTCCAAGATATAGAGACCCGGCCTACTTAACCTCTCCCTATAGCTCAGACCCTCTAGTTCTGGCAACATCCTTGTAAATCTTCTCTGAACACTTTCAAGCTTGACAATATCTTTCCTATAACATAGAACATGGAACAAATCTCATGGAACATGGAACCACATAGTACAACTCTCCACCCATCTACTATCCACTCACCACCCATCTGCTATCTTTCCCCCAGACCCCTCTGCAGCATGATCCCTTGCTTTGGGCTTTGAGCTCTGCATAAGGTACAGTAACAGAGTCTCACTCACAGTTGGCATGGGAGCTCTGTGCAGTGTTGATTAATAGAACATAGAACAGTACAGCACACGAACAGGCCCATCGGGACACAATGTTTGTGCCGAACATGATGCAAAGTTAAACTGATCACATCCGCCTCTACATGACCCATAACCCTCTATTCCCTGCACTTTCATTTGCCTATCTAAAGGCCTCTTATAAGCCACTATCGTATCTTCCTCCACCACCACCCCTGGCCAAGTATTCCAGGCCCTCACTACACTGTTTAAAAAAACTTGCCCTGCATATCTATATTAAACATTCCCCTCTACTGTTTCCCATGACATTTCCACCCTCGGAGAAAGCTTCTGAGCATCTGCCGTATCTATGCCTCTCATAATGTTATATATTTCTATCAAGTCTCCCCTCAACCTCTGACATTCCAGAGAAAACAATACAAGTCCCTCCAACCTCTCCCTCTGTTTAATAGTTTAGTTTAGTTTAGTGATACAGCATGGAAACAGGCCCTTCAGCCCACCGAGTCCACGCTGATCACAATCCCCTGTAGACTAATCACACCCTGGACCAGTGCTTCTTAAACTATTTAAGTGTCTTTGTCTTTATCACAAAATTTCATTCACCCTCCACTAAATTTTCTTATGTTTTTTTGGTAATTTTCATCTTATTCTCCCTTGTGTATAATTTTATATATATTATTAAGTCATTCACCCTTCATTCACCCCTCTAGTTTCATTCACCCCAAAATAATTTCATTCACCCTTGGGTGAACCATTCACCAGTTTAAGAAGCACTGCCCTAGACACTATGTGGGGACAATTTACAGGTCAATTAATAAACAAACCTGCACATCTATGGAATGTGGAAAGAAACTGGAGCCATTTTCAAAGTCCAGTCTGCGCTCTAGTTCTTATGAGTAGTGCCTGTTCCAGGCGAGCCCCAGGCTGCTGTGGGCCTCCACCATCGCCTTCCTTGGGCACGACATCCCTCTCCTCGCCCGTCGACCTTTGTGCCCCGGGGGCACCTCCCGCAGCTGACCTTGAGGGCGTGGTAGGCTCGATCCCTGTTCCCTCTCCTACCAGCCTCGCTCCTCACCATCATCGTGTCTGTCGTCGTCACCGGCTCCATCTTCCCGCCACCATCCGCTGTGTAAAATAACGTGCCCCGCACATCTCCTTTAAACTTTGCCACTCTCACATTACAGCTATGCCCTCTGGTATTTGCCTTTTCCACCTTGGAATAAAGGTTCTGACTGTCTACCCTATCTATGTCTCTTATAATTTCGTATACTTCTATCAGGTCTCCCCACATTCTGCGTTGTTCCAGGGAAAGCGATCCAAGTCCATCCAACCACTCCCAATAGTTAATACCCGCTAATCCAGACATCATTCTGATAACCTCCTCTGCTCCCTTTCCAAAGCTTTCTCATCCTTCCTGAATGTGGCGACCAGAACTGCAGGCAATACTCCAAATGTGGCCAAATCAAAGCCGCATCATAAATACGAGATAGCAGATAAATAAAAGACAAAATTGTGCATCGTGGATTGTCAGTCGTGGATACCTCTGAAAATGTTGGCAGACTTTGGACACAGTGTTGACACGTTATTAATTCCAAATTTAGAGAGGCAAAGCCTTTTGGACATTTCTTGGAAGCAGTTTGCTGAAAATATTAGCTTTTATCCTGGAGACGGTGTCAAAAGCAGAAATTGCTTTGTACTGGATTACTGATTATTTGCGTACCTGATTTCTCCAATTCTTCTACTACATTGAAATCATCAACAGTTAAAAGACATTCGGACAGGTACATGGATACAAAATGTGAAGAGGGATATGGGCCAAATGTGGGCAGGTGGGACGAGTGTAGATGGGGCATCTTGGTCAGCATTGGCGAGTTGGGCCAAGGGGCCTGTTTCCGTGCTGTGTGACTCTGTGACGCTATCAAAAATCTTAACAATAAATTGTTAATCCATCAGCAATGTTGCCCACATCGAGGTGTGATGTCCTTTTAACTTGAATACCCTGCTTACTATTAATCGTTATTATGATAGAGAGGAAAGTAATTTGTCCAGTCATGTCCCAACCTGCCCCCTTCTGTCCCATTGCCCCTCTCATTTCTCTGCCAATGGAAGTAGTTTGATGCCTGACCTACTGAGTTCCTTCCGCACTTTGTGTTATTGCTCAAGATTCTTGGTGGGCCGAAGGCCATGTGTCCACGCTGTATCTCTTGGTTGGCATGGGCAAGATGGGCCGAAGGGCCTATTTCCTTGCTGTTGACCATCAACTACACGTGGGCTTTCTGAAGTGGACCTGAAAGGTGTTGAAGAAATTGCACGTATGTTTCTATCGTTACCTTTGACTATAATTAAGATTTGTTGCCCCAGAGAGCAGTTTGGACATATTTATTCCTCCATCTCTAATTAAAATCTGCTGCAATGCTAATTCATTAGGCTTTAAGCGCAAGCAGTTAGTTCTGGGCACTTAATAAAACCACTCTACTTGGGAGATAAATTCCTCTTTGAAAGATCTTAATCTGTTGGCAATATCTCTGACCGGTTTTAAGACCTAATTGTTTAAGGTGGTGATTTTCCAGTCTAAATGCTTATTGGATTGTATTGTGAGTACATTGTGGACACCACTGTGTTTATAGTATTCCACGAGGGCTGTGGTACCAATATTTTTGTGTTGGATCTCATTTATTCTAACTTGTCATTCGGCAGCGAGGGACCCACAAAAGAAGGAACACTGTAGCCAAGCTTTAAATTGCACTGGTTTTACATTAGCAGTCCAACGTCTCATAATTCAGTGGAGCAGGAAAGAATGGTGTACCAGACTTCTGCACAATTTTTCCATTCTCTGTCCTATTCTTGAAATAAACCATATGCGAATACATCTAGCTTTTCTGTAACATTGTTCCATCCAATAATTTTAACAGGCAGGATCTGCACACTATTAATTTTTTACTTATGGCATTCCTTGCTTAAAATATACAGTTTTCATGAACAGAGAGATCTAAAAGATTGTACATCCGCATAACGTGGATGTTTATTTCTAATCTTTCTTTCTCTCCAATAGGAACCAAAGATAGTGGAACTGCTGAGGTCAGCATGGTGGCGCAGCGGTAGAGTTGCTGCCTTATAGCACCAGAGACCCGGGTTCCATCCTGACAGCCGGTGCTGTCTGTATGGACTTTGTACATACTCCCTGTGACCTCGTTGGTTTTCTCCAGGTGCTCCGGTATCCTCCCACAGTCCAAAAATGTACAGAGTTGAAGATTAATCGGTTTCCGTATCAATTGTCAATTGTCCCGAGTGTGTAGGATAGTGCTAGTGTACGAGGGTGATCGCTGGTCAGCAAGGGGCTCGGTGGGCCAAGGGGCCTGTTTCCATGCTGTATTTCTAAACTAAACTAAACTAAACTATAATAATAATAATAATAATAATAATATTCATTTATTGTCGTTGCAACAAGTGCAACGAAATTAAAAAATAGCAATCCTGACGGTGCGTAAAAAACATATATGCAATAAATGCAAAACAAATAAATACCAATATATTAAATACAAAAGTTTTAACAGTGTGACCTATTGCAGAAAGTAGTGTTCAGTTCTCGTATGGCCCTGGGGTAAAAACTGTTCTTGAGTCTGTTTGTTCGGGATTTGATCGACCTGAAACGTCGACCAGAGGGCAGAAGAACAAACAGACGGTGGCCGGGGTGGGATGGGTCTTTTATTATTTTTCCTGCTCTACTGAGGCAGCGCAGGCTGAACAGGTGCTCCAGGGAGGGCAGTGAGCAGCCGATGATCTTCTGGGCCATCGTGATGACCCTCTGAAGGGCCTTCCTGTCCTTTTCTGAGCAGCTGGCATACCATGTGGTTATACAGTATGCCAGCATACTCTCGATGGAGCAGCGATAGAAGGACATCATGAGCTTCTCCTGCAGGTTGGTCTTCCTGAGGATCCTCAGGAAGTGGAGTCTCTGCTGTGCCTTCTTCACTGTGGTAATGGTGTTGGTAGACCAGGTAAGATCCTCTGCGATGTGCGTACCCAGGAACCTGAAAGCGGGTACCCTTTCCACACAGACCCCATTGATGTAGAGTGGGTCGTGTTCTGCACTGGTTTTCCTGTAGTCTATTATAAGTTCCTTTGTTTTGGAGGAGTTCAGGACAAGATTGTTCACTGAACACCATGCTGCCAAACTTTGGATTTCATCCCTGTAGGCTGTCTCATCTCCTCCTGAGATGAGTCCAACCACAGTCGTGTCATCTAGCTCCACTCAGCAAGTCCATAGACATCACTGGAGGCAAAGAGATGTAATGTTTGGTTCAGGGTCGACACAAAATGCTGGAGTAACTCAGCGGGACAGGTAGCATCTCTGGAGAGAAGGAATGGGTGACATTTCGGGTCGAGACCCTTGTTTAGTTCAGTTTGGTTTAGAGGTACATTGTGAAAACAGGCCTTTTCAGCCCACCATGTACACTAACACTATCCGAAACACACTAGGGATAATTTTTACCTAAGCCAATTAACCTACAAACCTACACATCTTTGGAGTGTGGGAAGACATCAGAGCATCTGGAGAAAACCCACACGGTCACAGGGAGAATGTGCAAACTCCGTACAGACAGCACCTGTATTCAGGATTGAACCCGGGTCTCTGGCGCTGTGAGGCAGCAACTCTACTGTTGTGCTCTTGTGCCGCCCCTCTGTACACTATTAATTTTATTTTCATGGCATTTCTATGATGAAAATGTACAGTTTTGACCAATATAGAGATCTAAAAGTTTGTATAATCATTCTTTCTCTCCAATGGGAACCAAAAATATTGGAACTATTCGGCAGATACATTAGCATCGCTGGAAGCAAAGAGAGGTAATGTTTAGTTTAAGGTTGACACAAAATGCTGGAGTAACTCAGCGGGACAGGCAGCATCTCTGGAGAGAAGGAATGGGTGACGTTTCGGGTCAAGATTCTTCTTCAGACTGATGTCAGGGGAAGGGGTGGGACAAAGATAGAATGTAGTCGGAGACAGTAAGACTAGTGGGAGAACTGGGAAAGGGGAGGGGATGCAGAGAGAAAGCAAGGGGTATTTGAAGTTAGAGAAGTCAATGTTCATACCAAGCAAAATATGAGGTGCTGTTCCAATTTGCACTGGGCCTCACTCTGACAATGGAAGAGGCCCAGGACAGAAAGGTCAGATTGGGAATGGGAGGGGGAGTTAAAGTGCTGAGCCACCGGGAGATCAGGTTGGTTAAGGCGGACTGAGCGGAGGTGTTGAGCCAAACGATCGCTGAGCCCGCCCTTGGTCTCGCCGATGTAGAGAGGTTGACACCTGGAACAGCGGATACAGTAGATGAGGTTGGAGGAGGTGCAACTGAACCTCTGCCTCACCTGGAAAGACTGGTTAGGTCCTTGGATGGAGTCAAGGGTGGAGATAAAGGAACAGGTGTTGCATCTCCTGCGGTTGCAGGGGAAAGTACCTGCGGAGGGGGTGGTTTGGGTGGGAAGAGATGAATTGACCAGGGAGTTTCAGAGGGAACGGTCTCTGCGGAAAGCAGAAAGGGGTGGAGATGTGAAGATGTGGCCAGTAGTGGGATCCCGTTGGAGGTGGCGAAAATGTTGGAGGATTATATGCTGTATGTGACAGCTGATGGGGTGGAAGGTGAGGACAAGGAGGACTCTGTCCTTGTTGCGAATGGGGGGAGGAGGAGTAAGAGCGGAGCTGCGGGATATGAAGGAGACCCTAGTGAGAGCCTCATCCATAATGGAAGAGGGGAACCCCCGTTTCCTAAAAAATGAGGACATCTCCGATGCCCTGGTATGGAAAACCTTATCCTGGGCGCAGATGCAGCGTAGACGGAGAATTTGGAAGTAGGGGATAGAGTTTTTACAGGAAGCAGTGTGGGAAGAAGTGTAGTCAAGATAGCTGTGGGAGTCTGTAGGTTTGGAGTAGATGTCAATCAATAGTCTATTTCCTGTGATGGAGACGGTGAAATCTAGAAATGGTAGGGAGATGTTGGAGATGGTCTAAGTGAATTTGAGTGCGGGATGGAAATTAGTGTTGAAGTTGATGAAGTCAGCAAGTTCTGCATGGGTGCAGGAGGTAGCACCAATGCAGTAGCGGAGATAGAGTTCGGGGATGGGGCCGGTGTACGCATGGAACAGGGATTGTTCGACGTACCCGACAAAGAGGCAGGCACAGCTGGGGCCCATGTGAGTGCTCATAGCTAAGCCTTGGATTTGGAGGAAGTGAGAGGAGTCGAAGGAGAAGTTGTTGATGGTAAGGACCAGCTCTGCTAGGCTGAGGAGTGTTTTGGTAGACAGAAATTGGCTGGTTCTGTGGCCGAGGAAGAAACGGAGGGCTTTAAGACCCTCCTGGTGTGGGATGGAGGTGTAGAGTGACCGAACATCCATAGTAAAGATGAGGGAGTGGGGGCCTGGAAAAAGGAAGTCATTGAGGAGATGAAGAGACTGTGAGGTGTCTTGGACATAGGTAGGGAAGGAATAGACCAGGGGGGGATAGGATGGAGTCGAGTATAGTTTAGTTTGGTTTAGAGATACAGCGTGGAAACAGGCCTTTCGGCACACTGAGTCCGTGCTGATCAGTAATAACCCAATAACGTCGACAAAATGGAGAGGGTACAGAGGAGATTTACTAGAATGTTGCCTGGGTTTCAGCACTTAAGCTACAGAGAGAGGTTGAACAGGTTGGGTCTTTATTCTTTGGAGCGTAGAAGGTTGAGGGGGGACTTGATAGAGGTTTTAAAAATTTTAAGAGGGACGGACAGAGTTGACGTGGGTAGGCTTTTCCCCTTGAGAGTGGGGAAGATTCCAACAAGGGGACATAACTTCAGAATTGTGGGACAAAAGTTTAGGGGTAACATGAGGGGTAACTTCTTTACTCAGAGGGTGGTGGCTGTATGGAATGGGCTTCCGGTGGAAGTGGTGGAGGCAGGCTCGATTTTATTATTTAAGAGTAAATTGGATAGGTATATGGATGAGAGGGGATTGGAGGGTTATGGTCTGAGAGCAGGTAGATGAGACTAGGTCAGAGAAAGTGGTCGGCGTGGACTGGTAGGGCCGAACGGGCCTGTTTCCGTGCTGTAGTTGTTATATGGTTATATGGTTATAACCTGTACACTAGTTCTGTTCTAAACCAAGGAACAATTAACATAAACCTGCACGTGTTTGGAATGTGGGAGGAAACCAGGGCACACAGAGGAAACCCACATGGTCATTGGGGAGAACGTACAAACTCCACACAGACAGCACCCGTAGTCAGGATTGGACTGGGGTCTCTGGCGCTGTAAAGAAGCAACTCTACTGCTGTGCTACTGTACTGACTTTTAACACAATACCTCCATTTTACTTCACAGAACACATCAAATGAGATTCAAACACAAGAATATTAATGCTAAAACCTATGTGGAATAAGATAATTACAGTTCCGTCTACCTTTCACAGGTTACATCCAAGGGACCACATTCCAGATCTCAGTGATTGAGATTACAAGGGTGGTCCATATTTTGTCTTGGAGCAGTTTCAGCCTCAGATAGGTTGGAAGCTAATTTTGAATTTCAGAAAGAAGACAAACAAAAAAGATCTTACAGTGCGTCACGGTGGCGCAGCGTCACGGTGGCGCAGCGGTAGAGTTGCTGCCTTACAACGAATGCAGCGCCGGAGACTCAGGTTCGATCCTGACTACGGGCGTCGTCTGTACGGAGTTTGTACGTTCTCCCCGTGACCTGCGTGGGTTTTCTCCGAGATCTTCGGTTTCCTCCCACACTCCAAAGACGTACAGGTTTGTAGGTTAATTGGCTGGGCAAATGTTTTTTAAAAATTTGTCCCTAGTGTGTGTAGGTTAGTGTTAATGTGCGGGGATCACTGGGCGGCGCGGACCCGGTGGGCCGAAGGGCCTGTTTCCGCGCTGCATCTCTAAATCTAAATCTAAACCCATAGCCAGCCAATCGTGCATTTTGTCATCCACTTGACCCAGGGAGTTCCATTGATAACAGACACAAGGGAGCTGCGGATGCGGGAATCTGGAGCAAAATACAAAGTTCTGAAGTAACTCAGCGGGTCAGGCAGCATCTGTGAAATGGATGGGTAACATTTTGAGTTGGGACCCTTCTTCAGACTGGAATAAGGTCCCTACCCAAAACGCTGCGTATCCATTTGCCCCACAGATGCTGCCTGACCCGCTGAGTTACTCCTGCTCTTTCGGTTTTTTTTCAAGGCCTATTTATTTTTGTTCAAAATAATTCATGAGAAGTTATTCTGGGATGCATCAGGCTAAGGAACATAAGCATTTAAAAAATACCTGCAGATGCTAAGGAGCTGATTTTTTTTTTAGCCAAAATGCCGGAAATACTCAGCAGGTTGAGCAGCATCTGTGGAAGAAGAAAGAGCATCTGTGGGGGCGGCACAGTGGCACAGCAATAGAGTTTCTGCCTTACCGCGCCGGAGATCCTTGTTCAATCCTGACTACGGGTGTTGGCTCTGCGTAGTTTATACGTTCTCCCTCTGCCCACGTGGGTTTTCTCCGGGTGCTCCGGTTTCCTCCCACACTCTAAAGACGTCCAGGTTTGTAGGTTAATTGACTTTGGAAAAATTGTAAATTGTCCCTAGTGCGTTGGATAGTGTTAGTGTACGGGTGTGATCGCTGGTCAGTGTGCATTTGGTGGGCTGAGGACCTGTTTCCAGGCTGTATCTCTAAATTCTAAAGAGACAAAGTAAATCCCTATGCTTCAAATCAGTGACCCTTCATCAGAACACATTGATCTTAAAACTTCCATACTTATTTTCAAGTCCATCCATGTCCTCCCCACTCATCTTTCCACATTTCTCCACTGCTGTTTTTTCCAGATAGTTAGGCCCAAAGCTCAAGAACTTTTTCAGTCAGAGAGTTGTGAATCTGTGGAATTCTCTGCCTCAGAAGGCAGTGGAGGCCAATTCTCTAAATACATTCAAGAGAGAGCTAGATAGAGCTCTTAAGGATAGCGGAGTCAGGGGGTATGGGGAGAAGGCAGGAACGGGGTACTGATTGAGAATGATCACATTGAATGGCGGTGCTGGCTCGAAGGGCCGAATGGCCTCCTCCTGCACCTATTGTCTATTGTCTATTGTATATTGTCGAGAAGGATCTCGACCCGAAACGTCACCCATTCCTTCTCTCCCGAGATGCTGCCTGACCTGCTGAGTTATTCCAGTATTTTGTGAATAAGTCTATTGTCTATTGTCTAATTCCCTTCCCAAACCCCTCCACATCTCTTGACCACTCCAACTGAACTCCATCATTAGACTTGCTCGTCCCGTCTATGCCTATGGGATAGAAACATAGAAACATAGAAACATAGAAAATAGGTGCAGGAGTAGGCCATTCGGCCCTTCGAGCCTGCACCGCCATTCAATATGATCATGGCTGATCATCCAGCTCAGTAGCCTGTACCTGCCTTCTCTCCATACCCCCTGATCCCTTTAGCAAAAAGGGCCACATCTAACTCCCTCTTAAATATAGCCAATGAACTGGCCTCAACTACCTTCTGTGGCAGAGAATTCCACAGACTCACCACTCTCTGTGTTGGATCTCCCGGTTGCCAACCATTTCGACTCCCCTTCCATTTCCCACACTGATATTTATGTCCTGGGCCTCCTCTATTGTCGGAGTGAGGCCGCACGCAAATAGGAGGAACAGTACCTCAAATTTTGCTTGCGTAGCTTCCAACCCAGTGGGATGGACAATGAATTCTCTAATCTTAAATAACTTCATTTTATGCTTCCCTCCCCTCCCTCTTCCCCCTTGCCCCTTTCCCCCTCCCTTGTCGTTTACCAGTTCCACAGTTCTCCACATTGTTTCTCTTGAGATCACACCTTCCCTAGCCAACAATGGGCCCACCAGGGCACTGCCCTGCCTGAGGTCATTTGTGGCTGGTCCTGATCGGTCCTGGTCTTTTCTCGCCTCCAGCTCTTCGCTCCCCGCCCATCCCTTACTTTCAGTCTGCAGAAGGGTCCCGACTCAAAACGTCACACATCCTTTTTCTCTATTGATGCTGCCTGACGCTCTTAGTTACTCCAACACTTTGTGTATATCTTTGGACTGGTGTAGCCACATCAAGCCCCACTGATCTCCTTCTGAACCTTGGTCAAGGCTTCAGGTCAGAGGCTGAGGCCAATCGCATCAGTGGGAACAACATAATACTGTTAAAAAAAACCCCACGAGTTCTGCAGTAACTTGGCAGGTCAGGCAGTTTCAATAGACAATAGGTGCAATTTGGCCCTTCGAGCCAGCACCGCCATTCAGTGTGATCATGGCTGATCATTCTCAATCAGTACCCCGTTCCTGCCTTCTCCCCATACCCCCTGACTCCGCTATCATTAAGAGCTCTATCTAGTTCTCTCTTGAAAGCATCCAGAGAATTGGCCTCCACTGCCTTCTGAGGCAGAGAATTCCACAGATTTACAACTCTCTGACTGAAAAAGTTTTTCCTCATCTCCGTTCTCAATGGCCTACCCCTTATTCCTGGAGAAAATGGATAGGTAGCGTTTCGGGTCGGGACCCCTCTCCAAAATGTCACCTATCCATGTTCTCCAGATATGTTGCCTGGCCAGTAAGTTACTCCAGCGGTGTCTTTTTTTGTAAAACGGCATCTGCAGTTCCTCATGTCTACCTTTTGTAGTCCTGATCAATGTGACGGTAAGCAGTTCTGAAATCATGCCCCAAAATTGAAACTTTCATTCTGAAGAGGGGTCCCGGCCTGAAACGTCACCCATTCTTTCTCTCCACAGATGCTGCCTGACCCACTGAGTTACTCCAGCACTTGCATCTATCTTCGGTATTAACCGGCATCTGCAGTTTCCTTCTAAACAAACTTGAAGCAGTTCCTCATGGTAGCCAATCCTTGTGTTTAAACGGTTCAATAGTTCAATGGTGCTTTATTGTCACATGTGCAACGCACAGGGAAATTCCTTTATGTGCAGTCCAGTACAGTATTTCCATACCCAAACAAATCCCCGCTTGGCAAGTGTATCTCAGCGAGTCAGGCAGCATCTGTGGAGAACATGGATAGGTGATTTTTCGTGAAGTGTCCCGACCCGAAATGCCACCTATCCTTGTACTCCAGGGATGCTGCCCCCCACTGAATTACTCCAGGACTCTGTTTCTTTTTTTTTGATCAGTAGTCATAATTTCAAAAGTTCATAAGTTCTAGGAGCAGCATTATGCTATTCGTCCAATCAAGTCTACTCCGCCATTCAATCATGGATGATCTAAATTTTCCCTCTCAACCCCATTCTCCTGCCTTCTCCCCATAACCCCTGACACCCGTCCTAATCGAGAATCTATCTATGCCTTAAAAATATCCATTGACTTGGCCTCCACAGCCTTCTGTGGCAAATAATACCACAGATTCACCACCCTCTGCCCAAAGAAATTCCTCGTCATCTCCTTCCTAAAGCAACGTCCTTCAGTTATGGCTATGGCCTCTGGCACTAGTCTTTTTAAAAAACAGTTTTTAAAAGCTGAAGGGCATCTTTGGTTGAATTTTTAAGCTGCGTTCACACAGAGAGATGACATGCCAGAATTGTCACCAGCACCACCTTATTACATTACACCTTACAGAGTAATTTCTTCTATGCTGATCCTCTGCCCCCGTAAGCAAAATTTAAATTGCGCTCTATTTCTTTGTCTTGTTCTCCCCAGCTGGTCCTGTTGATCCAGCAGCACCAATG
Source organism: Rhinoraja longicauda (assembly GCF_053455715.1). Taxonomy (NCBI): domain Eukaryota; kingdom Metazoa; phylum Chordata; class Chondrichthyes; order Rajiformes; family Arhynchobatidae; genus Rhinoraja; species Rhinoraja longicauda. The sequence continues at coordinate 11,623,132 of NC_135967.1, read as the reverse complement.
TAACTCTCTCACCCTCGCCGCGGCACTGCAGTCAGTGGAAGACTTACACAGGGTTATATTGTTGAAGGATGAAAGCAGGCACTGTCGCAGTGAACCATTGAACCAGTGAACCCCGGAATGCTTCCCTGCACTCAAGGAACAGTCTTAGAATAATATTGGAAAATAACTGCAGATGCTGGTACAAATTGATTTATTCACAAAATGCTGGAGTAACTCAGCAGGTCAGGCAGCATCTCGGGAGAGAAGGAATGGGTGACGTTTCGGGTCGAGACCCTTCTTCAGAATAATATTGACCTTGTATTTATCTGATCTTGTATCAGCCATTAACCGATTAACACGGTCAGATGAAATCTCAGTTAAGAAGACATTTTGAGTCTACTTTATAGAGTGGAAACAGGCCCTTCAGCCCGACGAGCCCAGACCGACCAACATGCCCCATCTATACTCATCCCACCTGCCTGCTTTTGGCCCATATCCTTCTAAAATTATCCTTTCCATGTACCTACCTAAATGTTACTTAAACATTTAACTCGCTACTGCCTCAACAACCTCCTCCGGCAGCTCATTCCACATACCCACCACCCTTTGTGTAAAAAAAGTTGCTCCTCAGGTTCCCATTAAATCTTTCCCCCTCACCTTAAATCGATGTCCTCTGGTTCTCGATTCCCCTACTCTGGGCAAAAGATTCTGTGCGTCTACCTGATCTATTCCTCTCATGATTTTTTACACGTCTGTCAGATCATCCTTCATCCTACTGCGCTCCAAGGAATATAGCCCTAGCCTACTCAACATCTCCCTGTGGCTCAGTCCTTTGAGTCCTGGCAACATCCTGGTAAATCTTCCTTGAACTCTTTCAAGCTTGACAACATCTGCAATATTTTATCTGGAATATTTTCCCCCAAGCATTGATTATCCCTAATCAAAAAGCATATGAAATATCAAAGACTAGACGGCATAACTTTAAGGTGAGAGGGACAAAGTTTAAAGTAGAAAGGCCTGGGTAGAGTGGACATGGAGGGTATGTTTCCACTCGTGGGAGAGTCTAGAACCAAAAGGCTCAGCCTCAGAATAAAAGGATGTACCTTTAGAAGGAGATGAGAAGGAATTTCTTTAGACAGTAGGTGGTGAATCTGTGGAATTCATTGCCACAGAAGGCTGTCATTGGGTATTTTTAAGGTGGAGATTGGCAGATACTTGATTCGTACGGGTGTCGGGGGTTATGGGGAGAAGGCAGGAGAATGGGGTTGAGAGGCAGAGATGGATCAGCCATGATTGAATGGCGGAGTAGACATGATGGGCCGAATGATCTACGTCTGCACCTATGACTCATGAACGTATGAAGTTAGCTGCATATAAACATGGAAAATAGGTGCAGGAGGAGGCCATTTGGCCCTTCGAGCCAGCATGCGCAGGACAATTTGTTTTATACAGAGAGTGGTGGGTGACTGGAGTGCACTGCCAGGGGGTGGTGGTGGAGGTGGAGGCAGATACAATAGTGTTTACGAGGCTTTTAGATAGGTACATGGCTATGCTGGACATGGAGGGATATGGATCATGTACAGGCAGAGATTAGTTTATCATGGCATTGTGTTCAGCATGGACATTATGGGCTGAAGGACCTGTTCCTGTTTACTCTTCTATGTTCTATTTTCTATTTAAAAAATCAATCTTAATGATGTAACTATAAAATGTTTATCATGGCATTGTGTTCAGAGATTAGTTTATCATGGCATTGTGTTCAGCATGGACATTATGGGCTGAAGGACCTGTTCCTGTTTACTCTTCTATGTTCTATTTTCTATTTAAAAAATCAATCTTAATGATGTAACTATAAAATGTTTATCATGGCATTGTGTTCAGAGATTAGTTTATCATGGCATTGTGTTCAGCATGGACATTATGGGCTGAAGGACCTGTTCCTGTTTACTCTTCTATGTTCTATTTTCTATTAAAAAATCAATCTTAATGATGTAACTATAAAATGTTACAGTAATGCATGCAAACTTTCGCACCCTTCTTGCTTGCATTGGACAGTCACAACCCAGTCTTTGGACCAATGGGAATATCAAACCATTCCTTGCCCCCTCTCCCTTCCCGTTCCCCCATCTCCTCTCACCTTCCTTACCCCCACACCATCTCCCCTCCCCTTCCCCCCCATTCCCTATCCCCCACCAACCTCCGCTCCCCCACTCCCTCTCCACTCTTTGAAAATGACACCAACACCTGGCACCTCTTGCATGTGGTCTCAGTGGAATATATCTGTACACTTTGCTAATCGGGGATTGTGCTTAGGTATGGCAATAGTTTACTGAATAGGAATTTCAGTGTGTTTGCTCATGTGACAATAAAGCATCATTGAACCATTGAACCAATATTGTTCCAGAATTAATGAGAGCCTCAAAGTTCGGATAAATAGCGAACAGCCAAGTTCTGGTGTGCTTGGTTTTGTTCCGTTTAGAGATACAGCACGAAAACAGGCCCTTCGGCCCATCGAATTTGTGTTGACTAGCAATCCCTGAACATTAACTATCATACACACACTAGGGACCATTTACAAATTTTCCCAGAAGCCAGTTAGCCTACAAGCCTGTACGTCTTTGGAGTATGGGAGGAAAGCGGGACATTCAGAGGAAACCCACGCAGGTCACAGGGAGAACGCAGAAACTCTGTACCGACAGCATTCGTAGTCAGGATCGAACCCAGTTCTCTGGCACAATAAGGAAGCAACTCTACGGCCGCGCCACTGACGCCTTTATCTTTCTGTTGAAGATATAGTCAATGCCAACTGATACCTTTGGATTTCTCCTTGCTGGCTTTATCTCAGGGATAACACACTTCACTGGAGGTTCAGGTCCCATTTTAGCTAAAGACCAAACGCAGGCTCAGCGATCGTTTCGCTCAACACCTTCGCTCAGTCCGCCTTAACCAACCTGATCTCCTGGTGGCTCAGCACTTCAATTCCCCCTCCCACTCCCAGTCTGACCTTTCTGTCATGGGCCTCCTCCAGTGTCATAGTGAGGCCCAGCGAAAATTGGAGGAACAGCACCTCATATTTCACTTGGGCAGTTTACACCCGAACAGTAGGAACATTGACTTCTCCAACTTCAGATAGTTCCTCTGTCCCTCTCTTTCCCCTCTCCCTTCCCAGTTCTCCCACTGTCTTCCTGTCTCCTACTACATCCTATCCTTGTCCCGCCCCCTCCCCTGACATCAGTCTGAAGAAGGGTCTCGACCTGAAACGTCACCCATTCCTTCTCTCCTGAGATGCTGCCTGACCCGCTGAGTTACTCCAGCATTTTGTGCCTACCTTCAATTTGAACCAGCATCTGCAGTGATTTTCCGACACAATGTAAATTGCTGTCTCTGTCAGGGGATTTTATTCTTGTCAGAGACTCCCTCGTTCAAAACAGATATTAAACTGAAATCCCATTTGTCTTCACAGATGAACATAAACATCTTTAAAGGCACCATTTAAAACAACATTAAAACCACATATGTTTCTCCACTAATGTGATCTTAAAAAAGATAATCTGTTCTCTGTAAGATTGGTGTTTGTGAAGTCTACCTTGTCAAATTGACTGCTGTGGTGCTTTGTAATGGCAATGATCAGACTTCATCGATTGACATCCTTAGGAAGGGAGAGGCCCTTTTTAAATTTAAATTTCTAAGTTTATTATCATTAGCACAAATATGAAGAGGTACAGTGGGGTGGCGCAGTGGTACAGCGATAGCATTGCTGCCTTACAGCGCCAGAGACCTGGGTCCGATCCTGACCTATGGATGCTGTCTATTCGGAGTTTCTACGTTCTCCCTGTGACCGCGTGGGTTTTCTCTGGGTTCTCCCACATGCCAAAGACGTACAGGTGTGTAGGTTAATTGGCTTCGGTAAAAATTGCCCCTAGTGTGCTTGTAAGGTAGTGCTAGTGTACGGGGATCGCTAGTCAGTGCGGACTCGATGGGCTCTGTCTCTTAACTAAACTAAACTACAGGTACAATGAAAATCTTTCTGAAAGCAGCCTGGCACTTAGACTCAGACAACACACAAATGCATAAATTATGCATGCATTTAATTTCTGCAAGACAAGTGCTATCACACTCCAAAGAGTACAGGTTTGTGGACGAATTGGCTTGGTATAATTGTAAATTGTCCCTGTCTCTGTCAAAGGATTTTATTCTGTCAGAGACTCCATCTTTCAAAATAGATATTAAACTGAAATCAATGTGTAGAATCGTGTAAGTGTGCTGGGACCGCTGGTCGGCGAGCACTCGATGGGCCAAAGGGCCTGTTTCCGTGCTGTATCTCTAAACTCTTTTTTTTAAAAAAAGAAAAGGACTGTGCATAAAAATATCAGCACAATAAGCATTTTGAAAACAATTTTGTGGTAGTGTAAAAGTTGATCTGAAGTCCTTCGGTTGGAAAAGGTTGGATTAGGGTTGCATAGATCACTTGAAGAACGTGATTGTAATCAGACAGTAGGTGTTCCTGAACCTGGTGGTGTGGGACTTCAGGCTTCTGTACCTCTTGCCCGATGGTAGCAGTGAGAAGAGGGCACAGCCTGGATGATGGATGGAGGGAGGAGAGATCTCGAAAAGGGGAGAGGTAGGACAATGCATGGTAGGTAATAGGTCGACATAGGCGAGAGGGTTTTTAACCTATCCCTGTTCTCCAGAGATGCTGCCTGACCCACTGAGTTACTCCAGCACTTTGTGTTCTTTCGTGATGTAACCAGGATACTTTTTACAATACATCTGTAGATGTTTGTGATATTTGATGATGTGCTAAATCCCTTTAAACTTCTCAAAAAAGCCGGTGTGCCTTCTTTGTGGTGGTGAATCTGTGGAGTTTAATGCCACAGATAGCTGTGGAGGCTGTCATTTGGTAGTTTTAAAGCAGAGATTGACGGGTTCTTGATTAGTCAAGGTGTCAAAGGTTTTGGGGAGAAGGCAGAGAGTGGGGTTGAGACGGAAAGATAGATCAGCCATGATTGAATGGTGGAGTAGACTAGATGGGACGAATGGCCTATTTCTGCTCCTACGACTTACATTGCTGTGCGAGGCCCAGGACAGGTCATCCAAGAAAGCATTCAGTAAAGGTCGGGAGAACAGCAGCAGCAGCAAGGACGACCGTTAGCTGAAATTAAGTGAGTGTGAATTGCAGGTAAAAGTCCATTTAAAAAAGAGCGCCAAAGGTACACGAGCAGGCATTCAGTAAAGCACATACCTCCCAGCTAGTCAGAGGAAGGCAGGAGAGGAGTGAGTGTGAGGATTGGCTGATCAATTAAATTGGAAGTTTGGTAAATTGGACAATTAGTCAATTTAGTGACTGATATAAACAAGGCTTGTACAATGAGATCTGGGTGTCCTGGTGCATCAGTCACTGAAAGGAAGCATGCAGATACAGCAGGCAGTGAAGAAAGCCAATAGAATGTTGGCCATAACAAGAGGAGTTGAGTATAGCAGCAAAGAGGTCCTTCTGCAGTTGTACAGGGCCCGAGTGAGACCGCACCTGGAGTACTGTGTGCAGTTTTGGTCTCCAAATTTGAGGAAGGATATTCTTGCTATTGAGGGCGTGCAGCGTAGGTTTTCTAGGTTAATTCCCGGAATGGCGGGACTGTCGTATGTTGAAAGACTGGAACGACTAGGCTTGTACACACTGGAATTTAGAAGGATGAGAGGGGATCTTATTGAAACATATAAGATTATTAAGGGGTTGGACACATTAGAGGCAGGAAACATGTTCCCAATGTTGGGGGAGTCCAGAACCTGGGGCCACAGTTTAAGAATAAGGAGTAGGTCATTTAGAACGGAGATGAGGAAAAACATTTTTAGTCAGAGAGTTGTAAATCTGTGGAATTCTCTGCCTCAGAAGGTGGTGGAGGCCAATTCTCTGAGTGCTTTCAAGAGAGAGCTAGATAGAGCTCTTAAGGATAGCGGAGTCAGGGGGTATGGGGAGAAGGCAGGAACGGGTACTGATTGGGAATGATCAGCCATGATCACATTGAATGGTGGTGCTGGCTTGAAGGGCCGAATGGCCTACTCCTGCACCTATTGTCTATAAAACGTCATAGAGTCATACAGCAAGGACACAGGCCCTTCGGCCCAGCTTGTCCACACCAACCAACATATCCCATCTACTGCAGTCCCACCTACCTGCATTAGGCCCATATCCCTCTAATCCTGTCCTATCCATCTACCTGTCTAAAAGTACCTGCCTCAACTATCACCTCCGGCAGCTCGTTCCATACACCCACCACCTTTTGTGTGAAAAAGTTGCCCCTCAGGTTCCTATTAAACATTTCCCCCCTCACCCTAAACCTATGTCCTCTCATTCTTGATTCCCATACCCTGGGCAAGAGACTCAGTGTGTCCATCCGATCCATTCCTCTCATGATTTTGTACACTGCTATAAGAAGATGTTAAACCTCAGGATGTTGAAGCTGCCTCCTCTCTCTACCACTGACCCACCAATGAAAACTGGCACCTTCCTTTTTTTTGTGTTCCTCAGCCTTTTTGTCCAGGATAAGCTTTTCAAAATGTGGTTTCATTGATTTTTTTCTACATCACATTAGGAATAACAGTAGCTCAAAGTAAAATGAATCTCATGACTGCAATCGATTCTAATTTCCCCTGAAATATCTATCTGCAATTTTTACATTTAGTCATTTCTGACTGGATTTTAACCCCAATGATGGATGCTTTACATTCGGGTGAGAGAGTAAAACTTTAAAATCTCAAAATTCAAATGATGGCAAAGGATCGGCAAAAGGATGAGTCAAAGGTTCAGCAACCAACACAATTTCAGAATGAGGACGCATATTAGCAATAAACAGCTGTGGACTTTATTTAGCTTACACTATGTAATTTGGCATACACTCCTATGGCCTGGTTACGTAATATTACTGATTATTTATTGTATTATTGTTTATTGTATATTCATCCGTTGTTGTGTTCAAGTACCTGTAAAACTGCAGCAATTATGGTGGGCGCAGCGGGTAGACCTGATGCCTCACGGCACCAGAGACCCAGGTTCAATCCTGATGTCGGGTGCCGTCTGTGTGGAGTTTGCATGTTCTCCCTGTGACCGCGTGGGTTTTGTCCAGGCACCCTATTTTCCCCCCACACCCCAAAGACGTGTGGGTTTGTAGGTTAATTGATCTCTGTGAAATTCCCCCTAGTGTGTTGAGAGTGGATGAGAAAGTGGGATAACATGGAATAGCTAGTTCAAAGTAAAATCAACTTCATGACCGCAACTGATTCTAATTCCTCCTGAAATGGATGAGAATGTGGGATAACATAGAACTCGTGTGAACGGGTGGTCGATGATCAGTGTGGACTTGGTGGGCCAAAGGACCTGTCTCCATGCTGCATCTTTCACTCAATAAAATTCCGGTCCCAGTGTAGATGACACTTCTTGACCCTTTTGATTTAAATACGTTAATATGACTGGAAGCCCCTGATTTAACTCAGGGTACTGTGGCAAATCTCTTAGTTTCTGTAGGAACCCAGGTAGTTGCAGGAAGGCGAGGCAGTTTTTGTGAGAAGATCAAGATCTTTGGCCCATAGTTTGTTTGTATTTTCTCCATTGATATTCCTATTCCCAACTCCGTAGGGAGAATTAAAATAGAAACTAAACACAACACAGATGGATCTGGAGTTTACGCGCATGGAATTGGTGCATGGTCCATTAGTTGAGAGAGGAAGGAATAAAATGCACTGGGAAGAGTCCACCGCTTTTTGTAATCTCCTCTGTTCCTGGGCGTTGGAGTTGCATCCATGACCCATAGCCAACTGAAGACATTCAGAGCCTTGGAATACACCTCTCCAATGTTGTACCCTAACTGGGTCAGAAACCTTCCACACATGACAGCTTCAATCACTCGGTGCGATGATTGTACAGGTTTTCTTTCTTCCCCTGAAAGCCTTCGCTTAATGAGTCATTAGAGTGACTGACAAGAGGCTCAGTAATTCTTCTGTGCAAGTTGCATTGTAACCATTTCGTGGCTGCCCCTTCCATTTATCATCACCCACGACATGTCCACGTGGAGCATCATCATGCATACATAATCTTGTGTTTCTCAATCATCCAGCATTCTTGCAAAAAGAGGAGAGACAAAGGGGTGGGAGAGAAGAAAGCTGCAAAAAGGTGCTTTCTTTGTGTCTTACTATATTGGTAGAGATACATACTTAATGGTTACCTTAGAACTGTGGGGTGAAGGGCCTGTTTCATAGTCATAGCCATACAGGCCTTTCAGCCCAATTCGTCCGTGCTAACCAAGATACACCATTTAAGTTAGTCGCATCTGCCCACATTTGACTCTTATCCTTCTGAACCTTTCCTATCCATGTACCTAACTAAGTGTTGGTGAGTCTTGGGGCATTTATCATAGAGTGGTAGAGTTTAGCAACAGGCCCTTCGGCCCAACGGTGTCTGTGCTGAACAGGATGCCAAGTTAAACTAATCTCGTCTTCCTGCATGTGACCCACATCCCTCCATTCTCTGCATATCTATGTGCCTGTCTAAAACCCTCTTAATTGCCACATTATCATATCTGCCTCAACCACTACCACCCCTGGCAATACATTCCAGACACCTTCATTCTCTGTGTAAAAATAAACTTGCTCGAAAATCTTCTTTAAACTCTGGCCTATTTACTGGTTAGCCTTGACCTTTGGGTTGAAAGGCCTATTTCTGTGCTGTGCATCTCTAACTATGAAACTGACATATGAGAAAAAGAAGCTGGGACTGCGATCTTACAGTCATACAGCACAGAAACAGGCCATTGATTTAAATCTGTCTGTGCGGAGTTTGCATGTTCTCCCCGCGTCCGTGTGCGTTTCCTCTGGATACTCTGGTTTCCTCCCACACCCCAAAATCGTGCGGGTTTGTAGTTTAATTGGCTTTTGTAAATTGTTCCGAGTGTGCAGGTGAATGGTAGAATTTGGAGGGAGTTGATAGAATATTGGGAGAAAGGGATAAAAGCTGCCTTATTTGTAGTTCCTTCTGTGATTTTGCTCTCCGCTACTTCAGTTTAAATTTTTGCCCTGTAGTCGTTGACATTTCCACCCTGGGAAGAAGGCTCTAACTGTATCAGTTAGATCAGTGAAAGACAACAGACGTCCTTCAAGGAAGGACATGAACAAACAGATGGGTTTTCGCAACATTCATGTCTGTCATGATTGATGCCAGTACATTAATCCCAGAGTTATTTAATTACTTTAATTTAAATTCCCCAGGTGCCCTGCTGGGATTTGAACCTGAGTGCCTAGATCATTAGTGCAGAACTCTGGACTACAAAGCTGCACTCATGACTCTGCCAAATATGTATTTTCCCACCCAGACCCAAATGTAATGATGCCGTTCCCCATGTTGTGCTATTTTAGAGTATTTAGACTTTTAGAGACTATTTAGAAACAATTAGACAGGTACATGGATAGGACAGGTTTCGAGGGATAGGGGCCAAATGCAAATAGGTGAGACTAATGTAGATGGGACATTTTTGTCCGTGTGTGCAAGTTGGTCTAAAGGGCCCTTTTTCCACACTTTTTGACTCTATGACTCAATGACTTTAGTCTTTATTTTACAGATACAGCACAGAAGCAGGCTCTTCGGCCCACCGAGTCCGCGCCGACCAGCGATCACCCCATGCACTAGCACTAACCTTTACACTGATGTTTTCAAGAGAGAGTTAGATTTAGCTCTTAGGGCCAAAGGAATCAAGGGATATGGAGAAAAACAGGAATGCGGTACTGGTTTTAGATGATCAGCCATGATCATATTGAATGGCGGTGCTGGCTCGAAGGGCCGAATGGCCTACTCCTGCACCTACTTTTCTATGTTTCTAGAGACAATTTACAACTTTAACCAAAGCCAAATAACTTACAAACCTGTGCATCTTTAGAGTGTGGCAGGAAACCGAAGGACCTAGAAAAAACCCATCTGATCATAAGGAGAACACTGTGCAGACCAGGATCAGACTAGACCGCCACCAGGATCTCTGGCACTGTAAGGCAGCAACACTACCGTTGCACCACTTTTCTGCCCTGGTCCGAATGTTGACGTAGGTTGGAACATCACTGAGATGAAATGTTCCGCGATATCAAAGGAAGCAACATTACTGGGGGACTGCAGGTTAAATCTTTAACCAAGCCATTATTTCCTGCGTTAGTTCTGACAGGGACATCTTCAGAACTGATGGAATCATTGTCTCCTTGCTGATGGAATTCATTTTGACAGATTAATCAAGTAGAAACATTGAAGGATAAAAATGGCAGCAAACAGAGATCGCCTCTCACTGCAGATGATAACACTCTGGTTGTTGGAGAAAGTCAAGTGTTCAATTGTCAGATGTACTGGTAACGTGGATATACAGGGAAATGGAGACATATGGATCATGTGCAGGCAGGGGAGATGAATTTAAATTGTCATCAAGTTCAGCATAGACATTGTGGGCTGAATGGCCTGGCCCTCTGCTGGATTGTTCTATGTATTCTATGTATTCTATGTATTCTATGTAATATTGAAACTAATGCAAAGTTAAAAGTTCTTGTTCACGGCTATTTAGTCATGTCACCCTCAAGCAATGCCCTGCTTGCTTTTTTCAATGGTTTGTCTTCTACCTGTGGGTTTGACTGAACATGACTAGTCCATTTTAATCTGGATGGACAAATGTGAAGAAATGTCTGACATAGGATGTAATTGTTCACATGATCTGTTGGCAGACCAATTTCCCTCCTGGGATAAATAAAGTTCTATCGTATCGTATTGTATCGTATCATATTGTATCGTATCGTATCTCCTCACAAGTGGCCATCGATGTGCAAAGCCTGTAGAATTGGAGCACTCTGAGTAAACCAGTGTTGGTGAACCAACCAGACACGAGGAACTGCGGAGATCTAGAGGCAAGGAACTGCAGATGCTGGCTTATACCAAAGATAGACACAAAGTGCTGGAGTAACTCAGCAGGACAGGCAGCATCTCTGGTGAAAAAGGATGGCGGCGTTTCGGGTCAGGACCCTTCTTCAGACTGAAAGTAGAGGGGGGGGGAGGGTGAAGAGCTGGAGGCGGGAAAAGACCAGGACCAATCAAGGATGGCCACAAGTGACATTGGGCAGGGCAGTGCCTGTTAACCCCATTGTTGGCTTGGGAAGGTGTGATCTCATGAGGGAAACATAGTGAAGAACTGTGGAACTGATAAAACGAACAGGGGGGTCGGAGGGTGCAAGGCAGAGGGGAGGGTAGTGTAAGTGGAAGTCACACAATTAGAGAATTCAATGTTCATACCACTGAGTTGCAAGGGGGCATTGACCGCCCCGACTGCGGATGGTTTGCCTCAGAAGACAGTGGAGGCCAATTCTCTGAATACATTCAAGAGGGAGCTAGATAGAGCTCTTAAGGATAGCGGAGTCAGGGGGTATGGGGAGAAGGCAGGAACGGGGTACTGATTGAGAATGATCAGCCATAATCACATTGAATGGCGGTGCCGGCTCAAAGGGCCGAATGGCCTCCTCCTGCACCTATTGTCTATTGTTTGACTGCCCCGACCGCGAGAACAAGAGGAAGAAGTTTGAACTTTATTGCCTTCCATCACAGTGAGGAATGTGGAATCCACTGTGATGGATGTTTATGTTCATTTTTATTTGATGTGGTTGTGTGTCTTGTTGCTTTTCACGTAGTATGGCTGTATGGTCACTCACATTTCACTGTACCTTAACTTGTACATGTGACAATAAACTGACCATGAAACCTTGAAACCTAGAAGCTACCCAAGCGAAATATGAGGTGCTGTTCCTCCAATGTACGCGTGGCCTCACTGCTGGCAAAGGAGGAGGTCCAGGGCAGAAAGTTAACGACAGAGATGCTCCACTTTGTCCAGCCAGGTTCAGTGCTCAGCAGTAGGGAATTAAGGAGGAAACCCATTGAGCTACTGCAGCACTTTGTGCACAACAGTGGAATTTATTTGTCATTAAGACCTGCAATTCTATGATATTTTCGTCTCTTGATAGTTGATAATATGTTTCCGTGAAAAGCTTCTTACCGGCGTTATCAGACTCCTGAATGACCCTCTCATGACCCAAGGAGGTAGGCACGATCACTGCACAGTGGCGCAGCAGTAGAGTTGCTGCTTCACAGCACCAGAAACCCTGGTTCGATACCCAGGTCTGTATGGAGTTTGTACCATCTCCCAATGACCGTGTGGGTTTCCCCCAGTTGCTCCAGTTTTCTCCCACATTCCAAACGCATGCAGGTTTGTAGGTGAATTGGCCTCTGTAAATTGACCCGAGTGCCCAGGATAGAACCCGTGCATGGGGTGATCGCTGGTCGGTGTTTACTCCGAAGGGTCTGTTTCTGCGCTGCATTTATAAAGTAAACCTCGGTACAGCAATTGCACTGTTTTTTTCCTGCACTTTCTCTGTAGCTCTAACACCATATTCTGCACTCTGTTTCCTTTCTCTTTTTGCACTGCCTGTTGTCCTGATGTATAATTTGATTGTAATTATATTTGAATGATGTACCTGGATAGCACACAAAGCCAAGCTTTTCATTGTATCGGTACACGTGACAATAATAAACTAATGTTACTAATGTTTAGCTTCTATAGGAAGAACAAATCCCATGAATGAGGAAGGGATTTTGTTGTTTTAGGAAATCTTTGCAGAATATACAACATAATTTGAAAGGCATTTTACTCGTTGTGATATTACTTTTGTTGAATGAGGCAATAGATATAGTGCCAAGTAATTCCAAACTCAAATTTAATTTAAAACCAAGATGCCCCATCTGTAGTAGTCCCACCTGCCCGCCTTTGGCCCATGTGCGTGTGTGTGTGTGTGAAAGGAAGTTAATAAACAAACTTAGTTCTTCGGTTGCTAGACCAGTCAGGAGAAATATGAGAAATGTCTTCATCTGGAGAGAGTGAATCTTTGGCATTCTCTATCCAGGAGTGGTTTGGAAGCTCTGCCACAGGTTATATTCAGGATAAAGTTTTAGAGATTGAAGGAATTGCCATTTTGCGTGAGTGGAACGTTCTGGTGTACTGGGTGACTGCGGAGTGGTCGGTGTGGACTTGGTGGGCTGAAGGGCCTGTTTTCACACTGTACCTTTAAAATCTAAAGTCTCGACATTTGCTTTCCTGTCAGCCTCCTCTATGTTTAGTCTTCTCACCACATTTTGTGCTCACCACATTTTCCATTGCCTGCCTAATTTTTTTTTGTTAAGGCTCCACTTGTCCGATGTTCTATGACTTAAGGCTTTAGAGATACAGCGGGGAAACAGTCCCATCGGCCTACCGAGTGCACGCCGACCAGCGATCACCCCGTACACTAGCACTATCCTACTTACTAGGGACAATTTACAATTTTTACCAAAGGCAATTAACCTACAAACCGGAGCACCGGGAGAAAATCCAAGCAGTCACTTGGAGAACGTCCAAACTCCATATAGACAGCACCCGTAGTCAGGATCAAACTCGTGTCTCTGGCGCTGTAAGGCAGCAACTCATCCACTGCGCCGCTCTTTGTTGAGTGCTGAGGCAAAGCACCATGAAGTCATGGGGTGTTGAGTACAAGTCAGGAGAATACCAGCGAGTACACTTCGATGCTAAATGATGTTCCACTGTGTGATATAATTTGGAAGAGGTGAATGTAACAAATTTAAGTTAACACGTCCGCCGCCTTTATCGGCGGTAATGATCACAAATCAGAAAAAAAAAGCATTTTTGCAACCTTCAAGGGAAAAAGATGAATCTCTGTGCACATTTTACTTTGAATATTTATTCCTTTGCTTCCCCAGCTGTGACCTCTCTGAGGCTCGGCATAGATTAATGATTCGGAATATTCTTATTCATCCATATCCATTATTATCAATTCCACCATCCTCCCTTTGAGCAGCTTGTTGCATTAATAGATGCAACCTGGAAGTGACTGATTACTGTGTTTTGGTGACCTTTCCAGGCCTTCAATTCGAAGCTGTCACTCCTCAAATAGACTTTTTTCAAATGTGCTCCACAGACATTTGTTAACTAATTCAATTATTCATAATGTTCATTTGGCTGCTTTAAGCTGTGGGGTGAGAGGAGGAATTTTACCAATAAGGTTCTAAGAGGCAAACAACCCTCCAGTCTTGCACTTGGACAAGGAGGTTAAGTAGTTATACGGTGACGCAGTGGTGGAGTTGCTGCCTTATGGCGCCAGAGACCTGGGTTTGATCCTGACTACGGGTGCTGTCCGTACAGAGTTTGTCCATTCTCCCCGTGACCATTGTGGGTTTTCTCCGGGTGCTCCAGTTTCCTCCCACACTCCCAAGACGTACAGGTTTGTAGGTTAATTGGCTGAGGTAAAAATTGTAAATTGTCTATCGTGTGTAGGATAGTGCTCACCTAGGGGATCGCAGGTTGGCACAGATTCAATGGGCCGAAGGGCCTGTTTCCACTCTGTAACTCGAGACTAAACTAAATTAAAGTTGCCAGTGCCAGCAAAAATGTCCTTGGGAAAGAAAGTATTGTGATCTGCTGAGAGAGTGGATGATAGAATTTACCGAATAGTGAAAGGCCTATATCAACTGGCCAAATAGTGAAAGGCCTGGATAGAGTGGATGTGAAGAGGATGCTTCCACTAGTGGGAGAGTCTAAGATCCGAGGCCATCACCTCAGAATAAAACGACGTACCTTTAGAAATAAGGTGAGGAGGAATTTCTTTACTCAGAGGGTAGTGAATCTGTGAAATTCGTTGCCACAGATGGCTATGGAGGTCATGTCAATGTATTATTTTTAAGGTTGAGATTGACAGATTCTTGATTAGAAAAGGTGTCAGGGGTTATGGGGAGAAGGCAGGAGAATGGAGATGAGAGAGAAAGATGAATCAGCCATGATTGAATGGTAGAGTAGACTTAATGGACTGAATGGCCTAATTCTAACTTATGAACTTACGGGGATTGGTGGAAGAGTTAATGGTGGTATGGTGGTGCAGCTGGTAGAAACATAGTCATGCAGCATGGAAACAGGCTCTTTGGCCCAACATGCCCATGCTGACCAAAATGCCCCATCTACATTAGTCCCACCTGTGGCCCATATCTCTCAAAATATATCTTTCCTATCCAATGACGTGTCCAAATGTCTTTTGAATGTTGTTATAGTACCTGCCTCAACTATAACACCTCTGGCAGCTCGTTCCATATACCCACCACTCTG
Source organism: Rhinoraja longicauda (assembly GCF_053455715.1). Lineage (NCBI taxonomy): Eukaryota > Metazoa > Chordata > Chondrichthyes > Rajiformes > Arhynchobatidae > Rhinoraja > Rhinoraja longicauda. Next base: position 11,607,947 of record NC_135967.1, on the reverse strand, counting down.
TGTAAAAATAAAGTTGCCCCTTAGATTCCTATTAAATCTTTTCTCCCTCACCTTAAACCTATGTCCCCTGGTTTTTGATTACCCCTACTATGGGTAAAATAATTTGTTGTTTGCCCTATGCATTCCCGTAATTCTTTACACCTCTCGAAGATCACCCTTCTTCCCCTTGTGCTCCCAGGAATAAGGTCCTAGCCTGTCAAACCTCTCCCTATAGCTCATGCCCTCAAGTCGTGGCAACATCCACGTAAATCTTCTCGTCACTCTTTCAAGCCACTGTCTCACAATGCCGAGGCCTGAGTTCAATTCTGACCTTGGGTGCTGTTTGTGTGGTGTTTGCATGTTCTCACTGTGATTGATTGGGTTTTCCCTGGGTGCTCCAGTTTCCTCCAACGCTCAAGGACATGCAGGTTTGCAGGTTAATTGGCCTCTGTAAGTTGCCACTAGTATGGTGTTGAGTGGATGTGAAAATGGGATAACATAGAACTAGTGTGAACAGATGGTCAGCATGGACTTAGTGGGCCGAAGGTCCTTTTTCCATCCTCTATCTTTCGATTAATCAATTGTGATGCAGCGTGTTAATGTGTTAAAGCACATAATAGACGCTCACAACCAAAATTCCCCACATTTCCCATTCTGATTGCACTATGCTTGTGAGAGGAAAGCGTGCTGAATGACAATCAATCACACACAACTTCACTTCATGCCTGAGTTTTCAACAACATTTTGCTTTCATTCAGTTCGACAATTCGTTGTCTTTCCCTACTGCAGGGAAAATTGAAGTGAAGTGAAAGGAATTGTGAGGTGGAGGGACAAAGGTGAAGGGTAGTTTGACTGATGGGACTGTTCCCCTGGAGCTGGCATAGATCCGACGGGCAAAATGGCCTTGTTCTGTGTATTATAAAGGCGTGATCTTCGAAGGCCGGCTGTTGACCTTAAACGTTAACTGATGTAGCATTTTCTTTATTTTGACAGTAAAGTTCGAGCATCCTTGCTATTTGACTTTGATCTTTCACTGAATATCAGGCTCGAAGCCATTCACACACTCTCATCTTGGCAGCTATCATCGTGAATTTAATACGTTAATGATTGCACTCATCATGCTGAAACATTTATGTGGATTAATTTTTCAGCAGGGCCAAAGAAGAGCAAACCTAGCTTGATAAACGTGAACACCTCAAACCATGTGACAAAGTAGCGTAATCGTCAAATATGATAGAACATAAAATATAGAACAGTACAGCACGAGAACAGGTCCTTCAGCCCACAATGGCTGTGCCGAACATGATGCCAAGACCATCACGTAACTACCTGTACATTACCCATATCCCTCCATTCCCTGCATATCCGTAAGCCTATTTTTCAAGTCTTTTCAATGCCACAATACCATATCTTCTTCAACCACCACAACACGTTCTAGGCATTCTGTGTAAAGAAAAACTTGCCTTGCACATCTCCTTTCAACTTTGCCTCTCTTACCTTAAAGTTCTGTGCTGTAGTATTGATTTTTTCCCATCCTGGGGAAAAAGGTTCTGACTGTCTACCCTATCTATGGCTCATAATTTTATATACTGCTGTCAGGTCTCTCTCAACAACCTCCATCCCCAAGAAAATAATCCAAGTCTGTTCATCCTCTCCTGTAGCTAATGCCCCCAAATCCACATATCATTCTGGTAAACCTCTTCTGCTCCTTTGCCAAAGCTTCAACATCCTTGCTGTAATGGGGTGACAGAATTGCACACAATACTCCAAAATATGTTGATGCATATTATGCCCTGAAATAGCTTGAGTGCAGATGAGGAACAAACAAGCCTCATGTTTTATATTATCAACCGATACTCAAATCTATTGTCAGCTAAGGCAAAAGAATTATGAATTAAATATAAAATGGGTCAAGTTTGTGGCTTCATAAAAGTGGGCGTCATAGTGGCGCAGTGATAAATTTGCTGCCTTACAGAGCCAGGGACCTGGGTTCAATCCTGACTACGGGTGCTGTCTGTAGGGTGTTTGTACGTTCTCGCCCTGACTTGTGTGGGTTTTCTCCTGGTGCTCTGGTTTCCTTCCACATTGCAACGACTTGCAAGATTGTAGGTTAAATGGCTTCTGTAAATTGGTTCGAGTGTGTAGGATAAAACTAGCGTATGGGTGGTCATTGGTAGGCATGGACGGGGTGGGCCGAAGGGCCTGTTTCCACGCTGTATCTATAAACTAAACTAAACGAAAAATGTTAATCCTCGCAGTACATAGAAACGTAGAAACATAGAAAATAGGTGCAGGAGTAGGCCATTCTACCCTTCGAGGCAGTACCGCCATTCAATATGATCATGGCTGATCATCCAGAATCAGTACCCTGTTCCTGCTTTTTTCCCTATATCCCTTGATTCTGTTAGCCCTAAGAGCTAAATCTAACTCTCTCTTGAATACAAGCAGAAGCAACACAGTTGCAAGGAAGGGACAACTTAATTCCCATAGAACAGTATAGCATAGGAACATGACCCTTCGGCCCATCATGTCTGTGCTGACCATAATGACAATCTAAACTAATCCCATGTACCTGCACGTGGTTCCATCCCTCTATTCCCTCTGTACACACAGTGGTCTAAATTCCTCTTAAACATTGCCATCAAATCTGCTTCTTCCACCTCCTCTTGCAGGGTAATCTCTGCACCTACTCCTTTCTGTGTAAGCAAAGCGCCCGGTAAAATATTCTCAAGGCAATTTAATATTTTATTTCAAGAACTGTATTAGCATTGTGCAAATATATATAAAAAAATAAGGTCAGCTGTCGTTTAGTATGTAATTTGGACTAATTATGTTGAGCAGAAAAATGTGCTTAATTCTGCCAAATTATGGGATAACTAATTGAAAATGGAGAACAAACAATTTCATTTGAGGCCAACCTGCACTGGCTGTTTCATCACATCCCAGTTAAGTATTAGCCACTGCAAAAGAACATAGAACATACATAGAACAGTACAGCACAGGCCCTTTGGCCCACAATGTCTGTGCTGAACATAATGCCAAGTTGAACTAATCATTTCTGCTTGCCCCTCCATTCCCTGCATATTTTTGTGTCTATCTAAAAGCCTCTTAAACATCACTATCATATCTGCCTCCACCACCACCCCTAGCAGTGCGTCCTGGGCCTCCACCACTCTCTATCTGGAAGCCTGATTGTTGGCTATGAATGTTGTGATCCCAAGAGGGATACATTGTTGTGAACTGTGGAACTGGTTAACCAACTTTTAGTGTAGGAGGAGGAGGAGGAGGGGGGGGGGGGTTATAGGGTCTTAACATTGGTTCTGACTAAGAGGCAACTGGAAGACATGGGGGAAACGCATGGAGCCATGGGATGAAGTGCAAGCTCAATGGGGAAGTCAGCATGGATCCCAGATCCGTGGAACCATCAGGAGAAACACAAGTGACTGCACCAACTCCTTACTCTTCCAATGTTCCCAGCCTTTCACCAACGCTGTCAGACTGAGCTACACCAAAGTTCAATCCTGACCTTGCTGCAGTTTGTGTGGAGTTTGCACGTTCTCCCTGTGACCGCGTGGGTTTCCTCCGGGTGCTCCGGTTTCCTCCCACATCCCAAAGACGTGCGGGTTTGTAGGTTAATTGGCCTCTGTAAATTGCCCCGAGTGTGTAGGGAGTGGATCAGAAAATGGGATAACATAGAACGGTTGATCGATGGTCGGCATGGACTTGGTGGGCCAAAGGGCCTGTTCCATGCTGTAACTTTCAATCAATGAAGTTATCAGCTATCGTGCTCCGACACTTTAAAACTCTTGTCAAACACTCCTGAATATTACTTCAACTTCCCTCCCACTTCGAAAAGTCTGCTCAGTTTAATCATTTGGAAGTGCATTTACGCAGTTCACTAGCTCCTCAAAAGGAAATCCCTTTTGAAGGTTAGATCGCATGGGATTCCAGGAGAGATAGCTGAATGGATAGAAAATTGGCTTCATGAAAGGAAGCAGAGTGTGATGGTGGAAGGCTGTTTTTCAGACTGGAGTCAGTGACTTGTGGTGTGCCCCAGGGTTTGGTGCTGGGCCATTGCTGTTTGTCATCTATATCAATGATTTGGATCAGAACATACAAGGCATGATTAGCAAGTCTGCAAATGAACTAAAGTGGGTGGTGTTGGAGATAGTGAAGATCATTGTCAAAAATTGCAGCAGGATCTTGATCAGTTGGGTAGGGGGGCTGAGGAATGGTTGATGGAATTTAATACAACAAAATAGGAGGTGTTGCCTTTTGGAAAGTTTAACATGGGCAGGACCTACACAGTGAATAATAGGGCTCTGGGAATTGTTATAGAGCAGATGGATTTAGGAGTGCAGGTACAAAGTGCCTTGAAAGTGGAGTCACAGAAAGGTAGGATGGCCAAAAAGGTTTTTGACACATTGAGCTTAATCAGTGAGAGTATTGTGTATAGAGGTTCAGAGGTCATGTTACAGTTATATAAGACATTGGTGAGACATTTAGAATATTGAGTTCAGTTCGAGTCGCCTGTTATAGGAAAGATGTTGTCAAGTAGGAAAGATGTTGTCAAGCTGGAAAGGGTGCAGAGAAGATTTAAGAGGATGTTGCCAGGACTCGAGGGCCTGAGCTATAAGGAGAGGTTATAACGTGTGGACTTTATTTCTTGGAGCCCAGGGGGATGAGGGGTAATCTTATAGAGAAGTACAAAATCATGAGAGGAATAGATCGGGTAAATGCACAGACTTTTACACAGAGGTGTGACTTGAGAACCAGAGGACACTGGTTTAAGGTGAGGGCGGATAGATTTAATAGGAACTTGAGGGGTAACTTTTTTACCCAAAGGGTGATGGGTGAATGGAACGAGCTGCCAGAAGAGGTAGTTGAGGCAGGTAGTATTGCAACATTTAAGGAACATGGATAGGACAGATTTAGAGGGATATGAGCCAACCGCAGGCAGGTGGAACTAGTGTAAATGGGACATGCTGGTTGGTGAGCAAGTTGGGCAGATGGGCCTGTTTCCTCGCTGTATGACTCTTTGACTATGCTTTTGCGATAATAAGATGCTGCGATGAATCTTTGAGTATAGGGCGGCACGGTGGTGCAGCGGTAGAGTTGCTGCCTTACAGCGAATGCAGCGCCGGAGACTCAGGTTCGATCCTGACTACGGGCGCCGTCTGTACGGAGTTTGTACGTTCTCCCCGTGACCTGCGCAGGTTTTCTCCGAGATCTTCGGTTTCCTCCCACACTCCAAAGACGTACAGGTATGTAGGTTAATTGACTGGGTAAATCTAAAAATTGCCCCTAGTGTGTGTAGGATAGTGTTAATGTGCGGGGATCGCTGGGTGGCGTGGACTCGGTGGGCCGAAGGGCCTGTTTCCGCGCTGTATCTCTAAATCTAAATCTGTTCTTTACGCAAATAACATAGGTTGATGGCATCTTCAAACTTGAGTGATTTAATTCTTGAGTGAGTGCACTGAACAAAAAAGAATCCAGGTTTATCTTCTTGGTCATTCTTGAAGAGGTTTGTAGACAACGGTTTGCTTATGGTGTGTAATTGGTGAACATTTTTAAAAAGATTTTGCGCTCATTATTTTCACATTAGCTGCCTAATCTCGATAGTTAAAGTAAATCTGACGATGGCCATCAGGGGGATTGCAGGCTGCTGTTGGTGTTTGGCATTGAACAAAGTGCTCACGGAGCTGTAACTGGAAGTTCCAAAATTACAGAAATTACGATCAGCAAAAACAGCTTCCACTCAGTTAAATGGAATGGTTTTTGAACGATGTTCGGGAGCGAGAGGAGTGCTGGACGATGGATGGGTGGTGTGGAATCTCAGCTCAATTGGAAATGGGTCTCTTCTGATGTGTTGCCATAAATGCTGCGTACTTTTGACAATTAATTCCAATCTGTTTCTGAGCAATAAACCATCAAATTAGGCTACAAAGCAGTACAAAGTCAATAAAAAAAACATTCATCAACATTAAGCATTTATGTACGCTTGGTTGAGATACTCACATTCTGCACTGTGATTTAGAAACATAGAAAACATAAAAGCATAGAAAAGTAGGTGCAGGAGTAGGCCATTCGTCCCTTCGAGCCAGCACCGCCATTCAATATGATCATGGCTGATTATCTAAGATCAGTACCCCGTTCCTGCTTTTTCCCCATATCCCTTGATTCCTTTTGCCCTAAGAGCTAAATCTAACTCTCTTTTGAAAACATCCAGTGAATTAGCCTCATCTCAGTCCTAAATGGCCTACCCCTTATTCTTAAACTGTGACCCCTGGTTCTGGACTCCCCCAATATCGGGATTTTTCTTTCCTGCATCTAGCCTGTCCAATCCTCTAAGAATTTTATACGTTTCTATAAGATCCCCTCTCATCCTACTAAATTCTAGTGAATACAAGCCCAGTCGACCCATTCTTTCATCATATGTCAGTTCCGCCATCCCTGGAATGAACCTGGTGAACCTACGCTGCACTCCCTCAATAGCAATAATGTCCTTCCTCAAATTAGGAGTCCAAAATTGTACACAATGCTCCAGGTGCAGTCTCACCAGGGTCCTGTACAACTGCAGTAGGACCTCCTTACTCCTAAACTCAAATCCTCTCGCAATGAAGGCCAACATGCCATTAGCTTTCTTCACTGCCTGCTGTACCTGCATGCTTACTTTCAGTGACTGATGTACAAGCACACCCAGGTCTTGTTGCACCTCCCCTTTTCCTAATCTTACACCATTCAGATAATAACCTGCCCTCCTGTTCTTGTCACCTAAGTGGATAACCTCACATTTATCCACATTATACTGCATTTGCCATGCATCTGCCCACTCACCAACCTATTTAAGTCACCTTGCAGCCTCATAACATCCTGATCGCAGTTCACACTGCCACCCAGCTTTGTGTCATCTGCAAGCTTGGAGATGCCACATTCAATTCCCTCGTCTAAATCTTTAATATATATTGTAAATAACTGGGGTCCCAGCTCCGAGCTTGCAGCACCACACTTGTCACTGCCTGCCATTTTAAAATGACCTGTTAATTGGTACTCTTTGTTTCCTGTCTGCCAACCAGTTCTCTATCCATGTCAATACCTTACCCCAATACCATGTGCTCTAATTTTGCACACTAATCTCTTGTGTGGGACCTTGTCAAAGGCTTTTCGAAAGTCCAGATGCACCACATCCATTGGCTCCCATTTATCCACTCTACTTGTTACATCCTCAAAATATTAGTCAAGATTAGTCAAGCATGATTTCTCCATCATAAACCCATGCTGACTTTGACCGATCCTGTCACTGCTTTCCAAATGCGCTGCTATAACATTTTTAACAATCGACTTAAGCATCTTCCCCACTACCAATGTAAAGACTGGTCTATAATTCCCCGTTTTCTCTTTCCCTCCTTTCTTAAAAAATGGGGTTACATTGGCTACCCTCCAGTCCACAGGAACTGATGCAGAGTCAAGAGAACATTGGGAAATGATCACCAATGCATCCACGATTTATTGGGCCACCTCCTTGAGTACTCTGGGATGCAGACCATCAGGCCCTGAGGATTTATCTGCCTTCAGTCCCAACAGTTTACCTAGCACCATTTCCTGACCAATGTGGATTCCCTTCAGTTCCTCCCTCCCACTAGATCCTCGGTCCCCTAGTATTTCTGGGAGATTGTTTGTGTCTTCCTGAGTGAAGACAGAACCAAAGTACTCGTTTAACTGTTCTGCCATTTCTTTGTATTCCATTGTAAATTCACCTGTCTCTGATTGTAAGCGAGCTACATTTGCTTTCACTAATCTTTTCCTTTTTACATATCTAAGGAAGCTTTTAGAGTCAGTTTTTATATTCCCCACAAGCTTTCTTTCATGCTCTTTATTCCCCACTTAATTAACCCCTTTGTCCTCTTCTGTTGAGTTCTAAATTTCTCCCAGTCCTCCGGTTTGCTTCTTCCTCTGGCCAATTAATATGCCTTTTCCTTGGATTTAACACTATCCTTGATTTTCCTCGTGAGCCACAGTTGAGCTGCCTTCCCCAGTTTAGTTTTTCGCCAGACAGGGATGAACAATTTTTGGAGTTCACCCATGCGGTCTTTAAACGTTTGTCATTGCATCTCCACCGTCAATCTTTTAAGTATAATTTACCAGTCTATCCTAGCCAATTCGCATCTCATACCTTCAAAGTCTCCTTTCTTTAAGTTCAGGACTCTAGTCTCTGAATTAACTGTACATATTTCTTGCATATTTTACCACAGCTCTGAAGTGTGTGAAACACCAACTGGTTTTGCTTTGTAATAAACTGCGCTTCAGTTATTAGTTTGGATTAAAGGTACAGCATTAGAAACAGGCCCTTCAGCCCAACGGATCCGCACCAATCACCCATTTTATCCCACTTTTGTATCCATCGAGTCATACAGCGTGGAAACAGGCTCTTAGGACCAACTTGCCCACACCGACCAATATGCCTCATCTATAGTCCCATCTGCCTGCATTTGGCTCATGTCCCTCTAAACCTATCCTATAAATGTACATATCCAAATGTCTTTTAAATGGTGTGACAGTACCTGCCTCAACTACCTCCTCTAGTAGCTCATTCCGTATACCTACCACTCTTCATGTAAACAAAATGGCCCCTCAGGTTCCTATTAAATCTTTCCACTTCATACATACCATGGGAAATTTATAGAGTTTAATTAACCTACAAACACGCATGTGTTTGGGATGTTGGAGGAAACTCGTATGGTCACAGAGAGGACATGCAAAATTCAAACAGACTCGTGGTCAGGGTGAACTCAGGTCTCTGGCACAGTAAGGCAGATCTACCAGCTCCACCGTGCCGCCTAAACTAAATGTAAAGCTTTGCTCCGACGCTGACTAGCTTGTGAATGATCAAGACTTGATCCACTCCAGCATGAACTCGTCAGCCCTTACCATCCCATATAAAATATAACATACAGTCTTACAGCTTGGAATCAGGCGCTTCGGCCCATTGAGTCTCTGCTGCAATCATCCCGTTTAATTCTCCTTGCATTCCCGCCAGGTCCTTCTAGATTTACTGCTCACCAACACATGAGAGGCAATTTGAAATTACTGATTAATGTACCAACCAGCCTATCTGGAACGAAGGAGATGACAAGAAGTGGTGAACACCACCCAGTCCATCACAGGTACTGACCTCTCATCTATCGAAGGTATCTATAAGAGTCTCTGCCTCAAGAAGGCAGCCAACATCATCAGAGTTTCACACCACCTTGGCCATGCTCTCATTTCACTCCTGCCATCGGGATGAAGGTATTGGAGTCTGAAAACTTGAAACGTCCAGGTTCAAGAACAGCTTTCTTCCCTACAGCCATCAGGCTATTGAAATCTACGAACTCCAACTCAACTCTGAACTCCGAATTGTTTTGGTGTCACTAGGGACTTTGGGCTATGTTTCGTTATTGCACAGCGTTGTTTTTTTATTCACTTGGAAAAAAAATTTCACTTTGTTTGTAATATTATCTAATGAGTACTGTGTTTACAACCTGTTGTGCTGCTGATGCAAGTAAGAATTTAATTGTTTCATTTTGGAACACATGACAGTAAAACACTGTTGACCTTCTCGACTATTGATCTTCAGGATATGGGAGGAAACCACAGCATCCTGAGGAATCCAACACACAGTTGCAGGGGAAAAGTGCAATCTCCACGGTGATTACACCAGAGGCCGGGATCGTACCCCGGTCAGTGGAGCTGTGAGGCAGCCACGCTGCCAGCTGCACCACTGTGCTATTGATCGAGTGAAAGATACAGCACAAAAACTGGCCCTTTGGCCCACCGTGTCCACGCTGACCATTGATCACCCGTTCACACCAGTTCCATGTTGTGCCACTTTCTCTTCCACTCCCTGCGCTCTAGCAACAATTTTCCAATTAACCTACAAACCCACGAGTCTACCAGCCGCGCCATTGAGCTGCCCAACCATTGAGGAAACTGGAGAATAAACACTCCATTGCTCCAGAAACTGTTCACCTCTAATTCTTGAGAACATTTTCTTCACCTGCTTCAATAATTTTTTGATATATTTTCCTTTTATACACCAGGACATTTAACTCCTTTATTGTTTGCAGTTAAGAGACAAGAGGGTTTAATTGTCATATGTACCGAGAATGGGACAATGACGTTCTTACTTACTGCAGGTTTACAGGCATATCAACACAATGATGTACAAATAAATAAGCAAAAACCAATAATGCAATAAATTTATAATCAGCAACTTTCAGTAACTGGATTATAAATGCAAAACTGAAGTAGTTTAGCTTAAAATATTGTCACGCGTACCGAGGTACAATGATAAGCTTTTTAATTGCGTGTTATCCAGTCAGTGGAAAGACTAAACATGATTACAATCGAGCCGTCCAGAGTGTACAGGATAAAGGGCATGAAGTATAGTGCCAGATAAAGTCTAGTAAAGTCCGATTAAAGATAGTCTGAGGGTTTCAATGTGGCGGATGGTAGCTTAGGACCGCTCTATAGTTGTTGATAGTGTGGTTCAGTTGCCTGAGAACAGCTGGGAAGAAACTGTCCCTGAATCTGGAGGCGTGCGTTTTCACACTTCTGTGCCTCTTGCCTGATGGGAGAGGGGAGAAGTGGAAGTGTCCGGGCTGAGACTCGTCCTTGATTATGCTGGTGGCCTTGCCGAAGCAGCGTGAGCTGTAAATAGTGTCTACCGAGTGCAACTAAAATAGAATCTGCAGTAGGTCATAAATGGTGAGGTAGGGTGTGGTTAGTGTTGTGCAGTGTTCAAAGGTCCGATGGTTGTTGGGAAGAAGTTGTTCTTGAACCTGGAAATCGTGGTTGTCGTGTCGGGCTCCTGTACCACCTTCCCGATGGTACTAGTAAGATGAGAGTATGGCCAGGGTGGATGTGTGTCTTTGATGATATTAACTGTGTTTTTGAGATGCAGTTTCCTGTAAATCCTTTCAGTAATGGAGAGGTGAGGACCAGCAGTGCAATGGGCAATGTTTACCACTCCCTGCAACCTCCTTCATTCCTGGGCATTTTAAGTGGCTGAGAACATGCAATGTCACAATATATCATTATAACTTACTCTTCTTTTGGAAGAAATGCAATTCACAAAAAAAACCCAGTAATGCTCAATTGTTAAAAGAGAGTTATTCAAATTATTTTGCAATGTATTTATTCTGGGGTTTGGTGGTACCTCTGAGTTTGTTTCTATGCTGTTAACTCTTGGGCACAGCAAAGATGATGGGCTCCATAGCTTTGGAACTGGAGATGTGTTCTAGTACAGGTTAGGGGCGGCACAATGGCTCAACAGTAGAGCTGCTGCCTCACAGCAGCAGAGACCTGGGTTTGATCCTGACTATGGCCGCTGTCTGTATGGAGTTTGTACGTTCTCCCTGTGACCGCGTGGGTTTTCTCCGCGTGCTCTGGTTTCCTCTCACACTCCAAAGACATACAGGTTTGTAGTTTAATTGGTTTCGGTAAAATTTGTAAATTGTCCCCAGTGTATAGGATAGTGTTCATGTATGGGGGTGATCGCTGGTTGGTGCGGACTCGGTGGGCCAAGGGCCTGTTTCCACACTATATCTCTAAAGTCTAAAGTTTAGCTTTCATCCCAGCTGATCCCCTACAGTGGCAACACTGCCCGCTGCTGGGAAATGTGGAGATGGTTGAGGAAGTGTAGTACTGATCCAAATCAGTCAATTACTGCCCCAGCCATCTTCACTCTTTTATCATTTCAATGATGGAAGGTCTCATCGACAATATCATCAAGTAGCATTTACTTACAGATGGAACTGACAAGTCATTTATACTGCAAGGGATTCAGTAGAGTTGTAGAGAGAGCTTGTAAGGTCAGGCCACACATGGATCAGAGGTCCATTTGAATACTAGAGGGCATAGGTTTAAGGCAAGAGGGGAAGGGTTTATAGGAGGTGTGTGAGGCAAGTTATTTTTACTTTGTGTGTGGAGGGTGCCTGGAACATCCTGCCAGGGGTTATCATGGAGGCAGAGATGATAGTGATGTTTTAAGAAGGGCCGAATGGCCTCCTCCTGCACCTATTGTCTATTGTCTATTGTCTATTGTCTTAGAGGCTTCAGGGAATGGATAGATACGGATCACGTGCAAACAGTGCAATAAGTTTAGTTTGGTCTCGTGGCTGGCATCGACATGGTGGGCCAAAGGGAATGTTCCTGTCCTGTGCTGTACTGTTCCATGTGCTAAAGGTAGAGCCGATCCAAGAGACATTTGACTGGGACTTGAAAATCTGGCGACTGTATATACTCTCTCAGTGTACTAATACTGTACACGTACTGTATCTGCAAAGCTTATCTAAGATATATCTAAGAGCTTATGTATAGTGATACTTGTACTGAACAATATACTAAAATGAATTTCACTGTACATCTGTACATGTGACAATAAAGTACTTTTGAACCATTCATTGGCCTATTCCAAGGCCTATTTCAAGTTGAGATCCTGCATCAGTCCAATCTAAAACATTGACAACTCCTTTCCCCCACCCCACCTCACCTCCCAAAATTGTTGCTCGATCCACTGAGTTCCTCCAGTAGTTTGTTTTAGATCTCTTTACAGTTTTAATCTAAACATGGATCAAATGGAAGGTAGGCACAAAATGCTGGAGTAACTCAGTGGTTCAGGCAATATTTCTGGAGAGAAAGAATGGGTGATGTTTTGGTTTGAGACCCTTCTTCAGACTGAGGGTCAGGCGAAAGGGAAACGAGAGATATAGACAACAATATAGAGACATATAGAACAAAGAAAAGAAAAATATGCAAAAAAAGAACAATGATAAAGGAAACAAGCACTGTTAGCTGTGGACGAAGTGAAAATAACTGCAGACAATTAAACTCTCCAGGACAACAGAGAAACTGGCACAATGACTAGGATGGGGTAGGGGTGGAAAGAGAGGGGGTGGAAGGGTTATTTGAGGTGAGAGAAATCAATACTGTTACCACTGAAGTATTTGAAGTGAGCTGCCCAAGCAAAATATGAGATGCTCTTCCTCCAACTCGTATTTGGCCTCACTTTGACAATGGAGGAGGCCCAGGACAAAAGGAATGGGTGACGTTTCGGGTCAAGACCCTTCTTCAGACTGATGTCAGGGGGGCGGGATAAAGGGGGGCCCTTTGTCCTGCCCCCCTGACATCAGTCTGCCCTTTGTCCCGCCCGCCTGACATCAGTCTGAAGAAGGGTCTTGACCCGAAACGTCACCCATTCCTTCTCTCCCGAGATGCTGCCTGACCTGCTGAGTTATCCAGCATTTTGTGAATAAATACCTTTGATTTGTACCAGCATCTGTAGTTATTTTCTTACACAGGCCCAGGACAAAAGGTCAGTGTGGGAATGGGAAGGGGAGTTGAAGTGTTCAGCAACCGGGAGATCAAGTTGGCCCAAGTAGACTGAGCGAAGGTGTTCACCGAAATGATTGTCCAGTTTACATTTGGTCTCGCCGATGTATGAGTCCATTCCTGGAACAACGGATACAGTAGATGAGGTTGGAGGAGGTGCAAGCGAAGCCTAACAGAATACAGAATACAGAATAGCTTTATTGTCATTCGTTTTACCGAACAAAATTAATTTGCCAGCAGTACAAAGTACAAAAAAACAAAAATCACAAGACACACAACCCCAACACAAACATCCATCACAGTGACTCCAAACACCCCCTCACTGTGATGGAGGCAAAAAAACTTCCTCTCTCTTCCCCCATGCCCCTCCCATGGACAGACAGCTCGACCCCTAACCTGAAAGGACTGCCAGGGCCCCTGGTCAGAGTCGAGGGAGGAGGCACAGGGACAGGTGTTGCATCTCTTACGGTTGCAGGGGAAGGCACCTGGGGAGGAGATGGTTTGGGTGGGAAGGGATGAGTTAACCAGGGGGTTGTGGAGGGAATGGTCTCTGTGGAAGTTGGGACGGGTTGGCAATGGGAAGATCCTGTTGAGTGTAGGGATCCCGTTGGAGGTGGTGAAAATATCAGAGGATTATGCGCTGATGGGGTGATTGTAGGTTAATTAGCTTCGGTTAAATTGTAAAATGTCACTAGTGTGTAGGATAGCTAGTGTACGGGGTGATCGCTGGACTTGGTGGCTCGTAGGACCTGTTTCTGTGCTGTATCTGTAAAGTAAATTCTAAATAAAAACCCCATCTTAATGACTGCTTTAAGCAATGGAGACAGAGTGACAATGGACACATTATAGACGTCTTGAAAATGAGATTAATGAAACTTTGGCAAGAATTGAAACTTGAACGTTTATGAGGATTAATACTGTGGACCCGAGTGCACAGGAGTAACTGGTATAATAGCATTATATTATTTCCTTGCAAAGTCTTTGAGAACTTTGGATTCTTGTTAATATAAAAGAAAAATGAATTTAAAAACTACTAACTTGGCTTAATGCCATGGCTCCAGTTGATGCCAAATATTTCCACAACTTGTGCAGATAATATCTCGAGTGCTGAAACAACAGTGTTTGTCCATGTGCAGGTAGGAATTGCAGATGCTGGTTTACACTGAAGATAAACACAAAATGCTGGAGTAACTCAGCGGGTCGGGCAGCATCCACGGAAGAAAGGACTATGTGATGTTTTGGGTCGAGACAAAAGATACTAGTGGAACAAGAAAGACCACTCGACCCTAAAAACCGTAGTACGTCATGGAGCCCTTTTAGTAGGCAGAAACTTGCAGAAACATTTAAACAGAAAAATAACAAAAATCTGTGAATTGATAGATGAGATATATTCTGCATTTTAATGGTATCATCACACATACAGTTCCCCCAAAATACTGATTACACTGCGAGAGGCATAGCGAACGGCGGGTTTTGCTTACTAAAATGGCTCCTTTGCCTACTACACTTCAGTATACGCGATTTCAACGGAGTGGTCCATCTTGTTATTCTAGTATCTTTGGTCGAGACCCTTCTTCAGACTGAGAGTCAGGAGAGAGGGAATCTAGAGGTATGAAATGGCACAGAACAAATCAAAGCCTGCATCAATGGCTAAGGAGCCCATAGTGGTCCATTGTTGTCTGTGGAGGAGGTGATAACGAAAGGTTAGGAACAGTGAAACTAGTAGGATGACTAGGGTGGGGGAGGGACAGAGATCGAGGAAATGCTAGGGTTACTTGAAATTAGAGAAATCAATATTCATACTGCTAGGTTGTAAGCTGCCCAAGCAGAATATGAGGTTTATATTCTCTTAATATTAAAAGTCATTCAAAAACTATGGACTGATATCTTGTCAGAGTTACCTGAATGACAACACCAAATATCCCATTGCAACATGGGAAATATCCATATACAGTTGAAACCAAAAGAGATCACCCTCTTCTGCTTCAGCCATTTAACATTCATAACACATTGAATACAACTGTATTCACACTTGTGCTTGGTTTGCCAATGCCTACTGGATCTTTCAGCTGCTAACCACTTTAACTCCACTTCCCATTCCCATACTGTCCTGGACCTCCTCCATTGCCATCGTGAAGCCACATGCAAACTGGAGGATAAGCACCTCATATTCTGCTTGGGTAACTTACAACCCAATGGTATGAACATTGTGAAGTCTCCAATTTTAGTTAACATCTAACTACTGCCCCCCTGTTCTCCCCACATCCTCCCCTTTCAATCCCTCCCCTGGACTCCCACCTATTTCTCCATTTCATTGAGCCATTCTGTTCCAGCACATTAGGGGACATTTACAAATTTACAATTAACCTACAACCCCACACATCTTTGGGTTGTGGGAGGAAACTGGAACAACCGATGGGAACCCACGTTGTCACAGGAAGAACATGCAAACTCCTCAAAGACAGCACCCGATGTCAGGATTGAACCCAGGTCTCTGGTGCAGTGAGGCAGCATCTTAACCAGCCGCACCATTGTTGTATGATCAATATCAAGCAAAGTACAATGTTAGTATTTGCCCTGATAAAATATTTGAGCCTTACATTTTGGTTTAATGTTTAAATGTGGAAAATAAATTGAAATAATTTATTTAATTACAGCCTTCCCTTTCCAATGTAAGCAGTTTAATCCTGAATTATTCTGTTGTATTAAATTGAGTGGAGAAAAAATATCCAACATTTCAGCAACTGGAAAGACTGTGTGGAAGAGAAATAGATTAAGAAAGGATACTAATGAAGAGAGATTGAAGAATGATGTCTTCGAAGTTTTTTAAAAATTGGCTGGGATTTTTAACTCTTTCTTTTGGCCTCTGCCTATTGTTTGCACATTATGGCTGGTTGGAGAATCAATTGACTGACAATACTACTGCGCTCAATTGCACATGATCGATGGCATTACAGGGAGCCAGTAACTACTGTGGAGCGGCACAGTGGTGCAGCTGGCAAAGCTGCAACCTCACAGCTCCAGAGTCCCCAGTTTGATCCTGACCATGCATGCTGTCTGTGTGGACAGTGCATGTTCTCGCTGTGCCCGAGTGTGTTTCTCCCGGGTGCAAGAAGTCTGAAGAAGGGTCCCGACCCAAAATGTCACCTATCCATGTTCTCCATAGATGCTGCCCGACCCGCTGAGTTACTCCAGCATTTTGCGTTGGTTTCAGACATGATTAGGATTATCGTTGGAGAGGGTTGCCATTTTAACTCCCCTTCCCATTCCCATACTGACATTTCTCTCCTGGGCCTCCTTCTTTGCCAGACTGAGAACACATTCAAATTGGAGGAACAACACCTCATATGCTGCTTGAGTAGCTTCCAACCCAGTGGTATGAACATTGAAGTCACTAATTTTAAGTAACTTCAATTTACACGCCATTACCCGCCCCCTCCCTTCTCGCCCCCTTCCTCCTCCCGAGTTGTTTTTATCAGTTCCACAGTTCTCCACATTGTTTCTCTTGAGATCACACCTTCCCTAACCAACAATAGACCTACCAGGCAATGCCCTGGCTGAGGTAATCTGTGGCTGGTTCTGTTTGGTACTCATCTTTTCCCTATTCTTCACCTCCCCCCCACCCCCTACTTTCACTCTGAATAAAGGACCCGACCCGAAACGTCATCCATCCTCCTTCTCCAGAGATGCTGCCTAACCCGTTGTGTTACTCAAAGACTTTGTGTCCATCAGTGTTCATACCGTTGGATTGAAAACTGCCCAAGTGGAATATGCGGTGCTGTTCCAGTTCAACTGGTTTAAACCAGTTTATATGAAGGATCTTTGACCTGAGACATCAACTTTGTTTCGCTTTGCACAGACACTGTCCCATCTGCTGAGTTAATTCAGTATTTTTAATATTTACTTCTGATTACAGCATCTGCAATGTGTTGATTTTTATTCAGTTGATGCCAATTAAGCTTGAGGGAAATTGGACTTTGTGGCCATCATCGGCCTTGGTGTTGATATGGTGTCAGCCTGACAGGGAACCTTGTCCTCTTAGTGCTTCGGGCCTAAGCTCTTCGGGCTAACGGAATCAAGGGAAAGGGGGGAAAGCAGGGACAGGGTATTGATTCTGGATGATCAGCCATGATCATAATGAATGGCGGTGCTGGCTCAAAGGGCCGAATGGCCTACTCCTGCACCTATTTTCTATGTTTCTGCGCCCTACATGACCTCACCCAGCCAGCGGCCACGTGCTTCCGCTCCACCAATGGTGGCTACCCGGGCCGGGAGGCAGGTTGCTAAGGAACCTCCGTTAGGCGGCGCCCGGGCCTCAGCACCTACACTGTCCGCGCCTACAGCGTCTGGACCTTCAAAGCCCCCCAGGCCTAATACGGGACAAGGGAGGTCCCAATTTAGCCCAAAATACGGGATGTCCCGGCTAATACGGGACAGTTGGCAACCCTAGTTTGTATGTCCTGCATAGCTTTAGCCTGAATTCTAAAGTTCTTTGGCTCTGTAATCTGCTGATTTTCTCATCTGACAATCAACAGAACCAATGCATTGAAATTTATGTCAATGGGTAGGCAGTTACATTAAACCGCGAGAATAACAGTATAACATTGTGCTGACTACTCAAAGGAATGGGGGAGAGCAGCCAGCAATGCAGAGCTCATGCTAATGAATTTAATGAAGCTAGTTCTGCTCTTCCAGAGACATTTTTGGCAACTGGGCCTTGGAAGCAGTATCTTCTCGCATAAGGAATTTGATGTGCGCAAGCTTTTATGCTGTTATTTGTTATTTGGAGAATCCTTGGCAATATTTTCTTCCAATTGTGCTTTCATGATTAATTCTCCCCATGACAATGCCAATCCCTTCTTCTCCTTCCTCCCACCATTCCCCAGATTCTGTCCCTCTTCCAGTCGACACAATCTCCAGCGGGCAGGAAGGAACTGCAGATGCTGGTTTAAACCGAAGACAGGCACAAAATGCTGGAGTAACTCAGCGGGACAGGCAGCATCTCCGGAGAGAAGGAACGGGTGACGTTTCGGGTCAAGGCCCTTCTTCAGACTTTCCATGTCTGAAGAATGGTCTTGACCCAAAATGTCTCCCATTCCTTCTCTCCAGAGATGCTGCCTGTCCTGCTGAGTTACTCCATCTTTTTGTGTCTACAATCTCCATCCTAATTCCAGTTTCTTGCAAATCCCATATTTTTGAGCATGAATGCAGTGTCTTTTACCCAGGGAAGGAGAATGAAGAACCAGAGGATATTGGTTGAAGGTGATCGGGGCAAGAATTAATAGGAACCTGAAACTTTAGGCTTCAGAGATACAGTGCAGAAACTGGCCCTTTGGCCCACTGAGTCTGTGCCGACTAGCGATCACCCCGTGCACCATCACTATCCTACATACTGGGGACAATTTACAATTTTACTGAAGCCAATTAACCTACAAACCTGTTCATCTTTGGAGTGTGGGAGGAAACCAGAGTACCTGGAGAAAACACATGCAGTCCCAGGGAGAATGTTCAAAAACTCCGTACAGACAGCACCCGGAGTCAGGATTGAACCCGGGTATTTGGCACTGTAAGGCAGCAACTCTACCGTTGTGCCACTGTTCTGCCCCTAAAGAGCTGAAGCTTTTTCACTCGGAGGGTGGTGGGTATATAAAATGAGCTGCCAGAGAAGGTAGTTGAGGCAGATATTGTAAGACACTTGGACAGGTACATGGATAAGAAATGTTTGGAGGGATATGGGCCAAACACGGGCAAATAGGACGAGCTTAGATGGGGCATCTTGGTCGGTATGGATGAGTTGGTCTAATGTACCTATTTCCCTGTATGGATAAGGTAGCACAGTAATTGAAGTCAGAAGACTAGTATGTACTACATGACTAAGGCTAGATGCTGTATATAGGGCAGTGTTCTCGTAACTCGATTGACGTGGGTATAATCCTGGCCTCTGCTTCTGTTTGGGGGGAGAAATTTGCACTATCTTCCTGAAACTGTGTGGGTTTCTCCCTGATGATGTAGTTTCCTTCCCGAGTCTAAAGACTTGTGTTTTGTGGATTCAATTAGCCACTATAAGTTGCCCTTGAATGGGAGCATGTACGGTTCACTGGACAGATCCGGACAGAGGCGATGGCTGTAGGCCCTGCAGTAGCCTGGGGCTCGCCTGGGTCTGTTGGCACTCTAGGAGACCGAGCGAGTGGACAGGACTGGACTTAAGAAATGGCGCTAAAACCTGGTGACTCTTGCATGCGGTTACAGTGGGTTATTTCTGCACTGTTTGCTAATCGGGGAATGTGCTGAAGGCAATCCTGTTTGCAAAAAATAGAATTTCACTGTACTCCTGTGCATGTGATAATACAAAAAGATTGACCAGTGGAACATGTGAGAGAATATGTTATGGAGTAATCAATTATGGGGAAATAAACAGAAATGCGGGTGGTGGGATTGCTTTGAGGACTAACATGGGATCAATAGATTGAATGCCCTTCTATATTGTAAGAAAATATGTATCAGAATACCTGGACATTGAGCGATGGATGTTTATGATGCAGAAAAGTAGACAGGGAATCAAATAAATCTGATTTTTGTTTGAAAATATTGGTCTCAGTAATGCTGACTATAAAAATATTGGATTATCATAAAAATCCATCTGGATCATTCATGTATTTTATTTGCTATTATTACCTAGTCACTACAGATCGACAGGTAGAGTTGGCTTTTAAATGCCTCTTCAGTTCAAAGGTGGTATCAACACATAAAGTTGGCATCGTTTGAGGGGTTCGCATTCCGTGAGTGAATCAATCAGGAGACTCAGTCATTGGAGTTTGTGCAGGAATCTCTAAACGTCCCACCCTAATTTAGGGGGGCACAGTGGCGCAGCGGTAGAGTTGCTGCCTTACGGCGCCAGAGACCCGGGTTCGATCCTGACTGCAGGTGCTGTATGTGCAGCTTTTGTCCATCTGAACATGTGATAATAAAGAACCATTGACCATGCTTGTAAGCGATACAGTGTGGGAAAAGGCCCTTCAGCCCGCCGACCAACGATTACCTGTACACTAGTTCTATCCTACACACTAGGAACAATTTACAGAAGCTAATTAACCTACAAACCTGCACATTTTTGGAATGTGGGAACTACCGCTGCACCACTGTGCCACCTGTTGAAGTGTCAGGTATAACCAAGGAGAGGAATTAGGGTGGCACAATTAATTCTGCCGCTGCACAGCTCCAGGGACACAAGTTCAATCTGATGTTTGGTGCTATCTGTATGTCTGTTGCACTTTCTCTTTCAGGGGATCAAGAACCAGAGGACATAGGTTTCAGGTGAGAGGGGAAAGATTTAATGGGAACCCGAGGGACAACGTTTTCACTCAGAGGATGGTGGGCATTTGGAATGAGCTGCCAGAGGAGGTAGTTGAGGCAGCTACTATAACAGCATTTACATAGAAACATAGAAAGTAGGTGCAGGAGTAGGCCATTTGGCCCTTCGATCCAGCACCGCCATTCAATGTGCATAAGCTACAATGAAGTAGGTTGGGAGATCAGGCCCATAGTTTACAATAGACTCGTTTAATAGTTTGATGACAAAGGTGTACAGGTTTGTAGGTTTATTGACTTGGTAAAAATTGTAAATTGTCCCTGGTGTGTAGGATCGTGCTGGTGTACGGGGTAATCGCTGGTCGGCATAAAATTGGTGGGCTGAGGGCCTGTTTCAATGCTGTATCTCTAAAGTCTACATTTTTTTTTCTCTCCGTCATGAGCCAAGGCTCTTGAAATTAAGCAGCAATTGGCTGAGGTGAACAGAACAGCAAGTGTCCACATGTCATCGGCCATCTGGAGCTCCACCATTCTCAGCTGGGTTACAGAGGAGTTGTCCAATTGCCTGCACAAACCCGCTTTAGATTCCTTGCCAATGTTCAGTTGGCTCTTCTTGGAAAACAGGTATCGGGTGTGTGTTGAAGCACATTCAGGTGAGCAGCCTTTGTGCCTCAGTCAAACAAATATTCAGGCAACACTCTCTGTCTAGGTTTTAAAGAATTAAGGATGCTACTTGTAAGGGAATGGGCAAGGCCCCAACTGCTAGTAAGAAGTTAATGCTTTTGAGAGTTCAAGAGAGGAATGGAGGATGCCGGTGAAGGGTACGAACAGGAGAGCAGGTATTTGGTGTCACGCAACAATTATAAAGCTTCAAGGGCTTCATTGCTTGTATTTAGAAACATAGAAACATAGAAAATAGGTGCAGGAGAAGGCCATTTGGCCCTTTGAGCCAGCACCGCCATTCATTGTGATCATGGCTGATCATCTACAATCAGTAACCTGTGCCTGGCTTCCCCCCATATCCCTTGATTCCACTAGCCCCTAGAGCTCTATCTAACTCTCTTTTAAAATCATCCAAATTGGCCTCCACTGCCTTCTGTGGCAGAGAATACCACAGATTCACAACTCTCTGGGTGAAAAAGCTTCTTCTCACCTCAGTTATTTATATCAATGCAACGCACATCCAGTTGGACCCGAAACTGGACCCTTAATCATCAGTGTATGAAGGAACTGCGGATGCTGGTTTACACCGAAGATAGACACAAAACGCTGGAGTAACTCAGTGAGCCAGGCAGCATCTCTGGAGAGAAGGAATGGGTGACCTGAAACGTCATCTATCCGTGTTCTTCAGAGATGCTGCCTGACCAGCTGAATTACTCCAGCACCTTGTGTGCTTAAACCAGCATCTGCGGTTCTTTGTTTCTACAAGTGCCGGTGTCCTCGTGGCACTGGATCGGTGAAGAAGGGGTCAGCCTGGCCCAACACGATGACATCGACTTCTTCCACCGCCGCCCCGTGCAGCTGCCACAGGCTACGCTCGATCCGCTCGCTCACCCGGCTGCTGTAGGGCGTCCGACAGGACTATGACTCAAGACCACTGCAAACATGTCACCTCCTGCAGCTGGCCCTCCCTGTCCGTGAACCGAGGTCTTCGTGTCCCACTTCGTGAGTCATTCACGGAGCTCGGGCTGCTTACCGCGGGCGCGCGGGTTGAGTCACTAAAAGATCACAGCTGCTGTTCTGTGCTGAAACAGATCAGTGACCATCTGAGGAAACACTCTCTGACTGATTTCTGCATGGATTAACCACTGATTACACTCCAGCCACCAATAGTTCCCCAGGCACCGCTCAAAGTGACTGTCTCAGGAACCTTTGAACATATCCAGCAGAGATTTTCCCAGATAGAAGAAGAGTAAGTCAGGCTGCTGTGTTTAGATTAATTTAGTTCATTGTCACGTGTACTGAGGTACAGTGAAATGCTTTTGCTGCATGTTAACCAGTCAGCATGATTACAATCGAGCCATCCACAGTGTACAGACACATGATAAAGGTAATAACATTTAGTGCAAGGTTAAGACCAATGAAAGGTAGCTCAAGGGTCTCCAACGAGGTAGATAGTAGCTCAGGACCACTCTCTAGTTGTTGATAGGATGGTTCAGTTGCCTGATAACAGCTGGAAAGAAACTGTCTCAGAATCTGGAGGTGTGCATTTTCACACTTCTGTACCTCTTGCCTGATGGGAGTAGTGAGAGTGACTGGGGTGAGACGCATCTTTGATTATACCGGTGGTCTTGAAAAAACATCCTTAATCCAAATTTAGCTGTCTCCGCCCTCCCTCCCCTCCTACCCCCCTCCCCCTCTCCCTCCCTGCCTCCCTGCCCCTTCCCCTCCCTCCCTCCCTCCCTCACTCCCTCCCTCCCTCCCTCCCTCCCTCCCTCCCTCCCTCCCTCCCTCCCTCCCTCCCTCTCTCTCTCTCTCTCCCTCGGCATGAACTGATTCAGGCTACAGTGCAATAAAAATGATGATTCCCACGAGCACAGTCTCTTTGTAGTTCCTGGACCACTCACCTCTTGCTCACTGCACTGCCTCGATCTCTGGAGAACATGAACAGATTCTGCACATACCACCTGCAAGCACGGGGAAATGGAAATTCATCTTCAGAGAGTCCCCCCAGGCGATACTTCCCCAGACACTCTCCACAGGTCCCACGTGGTGTTTCTTCAAACTGATATCTCCAGTCCTCGGCAGCATGGATTACATCCCTGCACGGTTCATTCTGCACAAATCCAATTGGGAATGAGCATCCTCCTCCCTGTACTGCTGTTTGCTGAACAGAAATAAATTAGGTTCATAGAATTTCTTTATACAATTCAGTAAAAACTAACATTTTTTTTCTATCCTTATCTCTGAAGGACATTTGGACAGGCACATACATAGGAAAGGTTTAGAGGGACATGGGCCAAATGTGTACAAATGGGAACTAGTGTGGATGGATATTTTGGTCAGGATAGATCTGTTGGGCCCAAGGACCTGTTTCCGTTACAGGCCCAGAAATAGGCCCTTGGGCCCAACAGATCTATGATTACTCTATGATTTTATGAATATCGAAACATTGAATGGAAAGTCTTATTTAAACCTTGTAGGAAGCAAATGTTCACACTGTAAGGCCACCTGCTCTTCCTTGCTGCTTTACAGTGGATGGGTATTGCAGGCAGCTGGATCCCAGGTCTCTGAAACAACATCCTGGGATACAATGGTCAATTTAGTGAAACCATATGGCTCGTGTTTGGATCCTTGCATCCCATCTGATCTCAAACTGAGGTCCATTGTGAGGATATGCACAAGCAAACTTGATCGCCGGACTATGCAGCATTAATCTGCCTCTGAACTCAATTACTGAACATTCCTATCTACATCATCTCAACTAACGGTCCTTCAGTGTCACGAGACTCCTTTACAGACACAACAAGGGGAGGAATCCCTTCTAAATGAGATACACTCTTGGAGGAGGTGGTCAAGGATTTATTTAGCCAGACAGTGGTGAATCTGTGGAATTCATTGCCACAGGTGGCTGTGGAGGCCAAGTCATTGGGTATTTTTAAAGTGGAGATTGTGAAGCTCTTGATTATGGACGTCATAGATTACAGGGAGAACGCAGGAGAATGGGCTTGAGCAGGAAAAATAGATCAGCTATGATTGAATGGCAGAGCAGACGCGATGGGCCGAATGGCCTAATTCTGCTCCTTTGTTCTATGATCTTATGAGAGTCATGGTTCATAGATCCACCCTGGATGACTTCCTAGTTGGAAGATCATTCCACGTCCATCCATCTTTTACTTTGATTTTTCATGATTAAAATAGCTTCTCCTAAACTGCTCTTTAGACAGGCATTGGGTCAGATGCTCCCAAACGGTGATATCGTGACAAGCCCTTGTGCAAAGGTGGGATGGTTCAGATGATAAATTTGATTAAATGTTGAGACTGATGAAAGTAAAACAAACAAACCTTCTGCTACGTCAGTGGCAGCAATCAATCTGGCCGGACGTGAGGGGCCAGATACGAAATGTATCCACCTTTCTGCTCCAGTCTATCATCATCATATCATATCATATATATACAGCCGGAAACAGGCCTTTTCGGCCCACCAAGTCCGTGCCGCCCAGTGATCCCCGTACATTAACACTATCCTACACCCACTAGGGACAATTTTTACATTTACCCAGCCAATTAACCTACATACCTGTACGTCTTTGGAGTGTGGGAGGAAACCGAAGATCTCGGAGAAAACCCACGCAGGTCACGGGGAGAACGTACAAACTCCTTACAGTGCAGTACCCGTAGTCAGGATCGAACCTGAGTCTCCGGCGCTGCATTCGCTGTAAAGCAGCAACTCTACCGCTGCGCTACCGTGCCTAGAGTCTAGAGTGAGGCAGGGATACAATGGGAAGGATTGATTGATTGAAAGATGCAGCATGGAAACAGGCTCCTTGGCCCACGGATTTCATGTGTTAATGAGTCGGTTCTTCAGATGAAGCATCAAAGTATTGCGTAAGCTGCGTTTCACCTAATGATTGAAGTAACTCTATGCATTCGGGATCAGTGTTGCAGCCACATTGGGCATTTGGGACTAACTTAGATGGGGCACCATTTTTATCACGGACAGGTTGGGCCAAAGGGCTGCTGTAAAGGTGAGATGAAACGTGGCGTGGAGCAAATACACCAGCATGGACTCTTTGGGCTGAATGGCCCGTCCCTCTACCATTAATACATTGGCTTGATTTTTGTTTGGGCTGTTAATTGTGTTGACTGTTGTTAAGGATGAAGGATTACTGTGATTAGCGATTGTGCGTTTTGCACTGCCTCTATCAGACATGTCAAAATTTATGTCAGATATCTTTTATCATTTTCTCTCAGTAGACCGAAGGAAAATGATTGATATATCACTTTCACTAAAATACACATTGTTAAGGAGAGATGCCTGCTCTGAAGTGACAATATTAGCCCAATTAAGTTGCACCTACTGCTGTGGGATCAAACATTTGGATGTTTTGAACAGGTACACGAATAGACTTTAGAGATACAATAGACAATAGACAATAGGTGCAGGAGGAGGCCATTCGGCCCTTCGAGCTAGCACCGCCATTCAATGTGATCATGGCTGATCATTCTCAATCAGTACCCCGTTCCTGCCTTCTCCCCATACCCCCTGACTCCGCTATCCTTAAGAGCTCTATCCAGCTCTCACTTGAATGCATTCAGAGAATTGGCCTCCACTGCCTTCTGAGGCAGAGAATTCCACAGATTCACAACTCTCTGACTGAAAAAGTTTTTCCTCATCTCAGTTCAAAATGGCCTACCCCTTATTCTTAAACTGTGGCCCCTTGTTCTGGACTCCCCCAACATTGGGAACATGTTTCCTGCCTCTAACGTGTCCAACCCCTTACTGGGTGGAAACAGGCCCCCCTCGGCCCACAAAGTCCGCGCCAACCTCCGATCATCCTGTACACTAGCACTAACCTACACACCAGGGAAATTTTACTTTTTTTTTTTAACAAAAGCCAATTAACCTACAGACCTGTACATCTTTGGAATGTGGGAAGAAACTGGAGGACCTGGAGAACACCCACGCGGTCACAGGGAGGACATGCAAACTCCGTACAGACAGCACCCATAGTCAGGATTGAACCCGGGTCTCTGGCGCTGTAAGGCAGCAATTCTACCCCTGTGCCGCTGTGCCGAATGGAAAAGGTTTAGAGGGAAATGGGCTAAATGCAGGCAAATGGAACTAGCGTAGGTGGGGCACCTTGGTCTTCAAGGGCAAGTTGGGCCGAAGGGCCTGTTTCCACGCTGTGTGACTCTTTAACATTTAGAGTAGGATGCAATTAACATAGTTTCTATATTTTGTAAGATGCAAGTAACACCTACTTTAATAATTAACCTAATGATACAATAAATTATCAGTTGTACTAGATAGCCAGACTGTAATAGAACAAACTAAAGTATGTAGTGTAACCTTGTGCAAAGCCCATAGTAGTTCAGTTCTGAGGAAGCATTAGGGTTGTGCAGTGCGGTTCGAGTCCGATTGGTGAAGGGAAGAAGCTGTTCTTGAACCAGGAGGCTCCTGTACCTTCCTCCCGATGGTAGCAGCAAGATGAGAGCATGACCAGGGTGATGTGTGGTCTTTGAGGATACCAGCTGCCTTCTTGAGGCAGTGTTTCCTGTAGATCACTTTGATGGCAGGGAAGTCAGTACCCATGACAACGCCCACCACTTTCTGCAGCCTCCTTTGTTTTATTGTTTGTACTGTCTTGTTAGCCCTGGGCTGAGGTCCTGCCTTGAGCGGCCTGTATGCCTTAGGTGATGGAATCTGCGAGCTTGATTGTCTTTTGAGAGTTACCCTTGATTGCCTTTTGAGAGTTTGTGCTGTTAAAGGTCTTCCCCACTGTTTATTTGGACATTTATGATCATTAGAAACCTAAAGAAAAGGCCTTTGAGAGCACAAGAATGAGGCTGTAGAAATGGTGGACATTGCCCAGTCTACCACAGGTACTGTAATGTCCGTGTTGCCACGCATATCCCCGACAGCAGGCCTGCCTGTGGGAAGCCCGACCTCGAGAGGGAACCTGCCGAGCCCATCCCTTGCTGGTCCCCAGGACCAGAGAGGAAAGCGGAAAGAGATGTCGGCAGCGACGGACACAAAGTCCAAAGGGCCGAAAAGACGAATCAGAGTCTCACCTTCCCTGTCCTGCAGCCCGGCCGTGGGAGGCTCCCCCGGGTCATAGAGGGGGCCGACAGTTCACTGGCCGATCCGAGGATGCAGAGCGAGGCGATGGCTGGAGGCCCTGCAGCAGCCTGGAGCTCAACTGGATCGGGCGACGGGCCAGGAGACCAAGCGCACGGACCGGACATGATCTGCAGTGGCACAGAGCACCGGAGCTGCGGTGGAGCAGGCCTACAAGTTCACTTGGCCAGGACAACCCTCCAACGTCACCAGGGCAACCCTGCAACGTCGCCAGGACAACGGGCCTTTATGGCCAGCTGCACTTAAAGCAACTTGGACATTGAAAATGGTGCCAAAACTTGGACAAACCTGGACAATATACAAGCCCACTTAAAGATTGACATAAAAAGCTGAAGTAACTCAGCGTGACAGGTAGCATCTCTGGAGAGAAGATTCTGAAGAAGGGTCTCCACCCAAAACTTCATCCATTCTTTCTCTCCAGATATGCTGCCTGTCCCGCTGAGTTACTCCGGCTTTTTGTGTCTATCTTCGGTTTAAACCAGCATCTGCAGTTCTTTTCTACATATACAAGTCCACTCTTGTTGTATATTGTCTAAGTGGACTATTTCTATACACTTTGTACTTAATCCAGGATTGTGCTTCTGTAAAGTATTACTTCGCGGAACTGTCTGCAAAAAGAAAAGAACTTCACTGTACCTCTGACAATAAACAACCATTCTACTGACCTCCCAATCGTTGAAGGGATCTACAGGAAGCGCTGACTCAGGAAGCCTACTCATATCATCACAGACCCTCACTATTCTGGTTGTACTCTCATCTCGCTGTTACCATCGGGAAGAAGATACAGGAGCCTTAGAACCGTGACCTCCTGGTCAAGAAGAGCTTCTTCCCATCAATTTTCAGGTTCCTGAACCACCCTGCAAACCACAACCCTACCTCCCAAACAACCTGCTCTGGACTTTGCACGACTGAGGTTTAATGATTCACTGAAACTTTATTGTCACATGTACCTAGGTACTGTGAAATTCTTTGTTTTTGCATTACCATCCAGAAAGTTCAAACAGCAGACCCCACCTAGGCAGTACACAAAGAGTCGTCATGTTTCTGACGCCAACAAAGTTACAAAAAGTGAATTGAACAGTCTTCCCTTCTCGCAGTGGCGGACCAGGACTGCCTATGCAAGAGGCTGCAGACCCCTGTGAGGTTCCCCCTTCATTCTCGCCCCCCCCCCCCCCACCAGGTCCCCCCTTCATTCCTGGCGGCCCCTACTGGATCGCTCTCAGCGGCCCTGCTCACTCCCCGTTGCACCACGTTTAGTTCAGTTTAGTTTAGAGATACAGCGCGGAAACGGGCCCTTTCGGCCCACCGGGTCCGCGCCGACCAGCGATCCCCGCATATTAACACTATCCTACACCCACTAGGGACAATTTTTACATTTACCAAGCCAATCAACATACAAAGCTGTACGTCGAGGCAAATGTGGGTCCCTTGAAGACAGAAGCAGGGGAATTTATTATGGGGAACAAAGAAATGGCAGACGAGTTAAACCGTTACTTTGGATCTGTCTTCACTGAGGAAGATACACACAATCTCCCAAATGTTCTAGGGGCCGGAGAACCTAGGGTGATGGAGGAACTGAAGGAAATCCACATTAGGCAGGAAATGGTTTTGGGTAGACTGATGGGACTGAAGGCTGATAAATCCCCAGGGCCTGATGGTCTGCATCCCAGAGTACTTAAGGAGGTGGCTCTAGAAATAGTGGAAGCATTGGAGATCATTTTTCAATGTTCTATAGATTCAGGATCAGTTCCTGTGGATTGGAGGATAGCAAATGTTATCCCACTTTTTAAGAAAGGAGGGAGAGAGAAAACGGGGAATTATAGACCAGTTAGTCTGACATCAGTGGTGGGGAAGATGCTGGAGTCAATTATAAAAGACGAAATTGCTGAGCATTTGGATAGCAGTAACGGGATCATTCCGAGTCAGCATGGATTTACGAAGGGGAAATCATGCTTGACAAATCTACTGGAATTTTTTGAGGATGTAACTAGGAAAATTGACAAGGGAGAGTCAGTGGATGTGGTGTACCTCGACTTTCAGAAAGCCTTCGACAAGGTCCCACATAGGAGATTAGTGGGCAAAATTAGGGCACATGGTATTGGGGGTAGGGTACTGACATGGATAGAAAATTGGTTGACAGACAGAAAGCAAAGAGTGGGGATAAATGGGTCCCTTTCGGAATGGCAGGCAGTGACCAGTGGGGTACCGCAAGGTTCGGTGCTGGGACCCCAGCTATTTACGATATACATTAATGACTTAGACGAAGGGATTAAAAGTACCATTAGCAAATTTGCAGATGATACTAAGTTGGGGGGTAGTGTGAATTGTGAGGAAGATGCAATAAGGCTGCAGGGTGACTTGGACAGGTTGTGTGAGTGGGCGGATACATGGCAGATGCAGTTTAATGTAGATAAGTGTGAGGTTATTCACTTTGGAAGTAAGAATAGAAAGGCAGATTATTATCTGAATGGTGTCAAGTTAGGAGGAGGGGGATTTCAACGAGATCTGGGTGTCCTAGTGCATCAGTCAATGAAAGGAAGCATGCAGGTACAGCAGGCAGTGAAGAAAGCCAATGGAATGTTGGCCTTCGTAACAAGAGGAGTTGAGTATAGGAGCAAAGAGGTCCTTCTACAGTTGTACCGGGCCCTGGTGAGACCGCACCTGGAGTACTGTGTGCAGTTTTGGTCTCCAAATTTGAGGAAGGATATTCTTGCTATGGAGGGCGTGCAGCGTAGGTTCACTAGGTTAATTCCCGGAATGGCGGGACTGTCGTATGTTGAAAGGCTGGAGCGATTGGGCTTGTATACACTGGAATGTAGAAGGATGAGGGGGGATCTTATTGAAACATATAAGATAATTAGGGGATTGGACACATTAGAGGCAGATAACATGTTCCCAATGTTAGGGGAGTCCAGAACAAGGGGCCACAGTTTGAGAATAAGGGGTAGGCCATTTAGAACGGAGATGAGGAAGAACTTTTTCAGTCAGAGGGTGGTGAAGGTGTGGAATTCTCTGCCTCAGAAGGCAGTGGAGGCCAGTTCGTTGGATGCTTTCAAGAGAGAGCTGGATAGAGCTCTTGAGGATAGCGGAGTGAGGGGGTATGGGGAGAAGGCAGGAACGGGGTACTGATTGAGTGATCAGCCATGATCGCATTGAATGGCGGTGCTGGCTCGAAGGGCTGAATGGCCTACTCCTGCACCTATTGTCTATTGTCTATTGTCTATTGAGTGTGGGAGGAAACCGAAGATCTCGCAGAAATCCCAAGCAGGTCACGGGGAGAACGTACAAACTCCGTACAGACAGCGCCTGTAGTCGGGATGGAACCCGGGTCTCCGGCGCTGCAAGCGCTGTAATGGCAGCAACTCTACCGCTGCGCCACCGTGCCGCCCTTGCCGTTAATTGACTTGCTCGATGATGGCCTGGTTTACCGAGAATAACTGACAATTTATTTCTGGCGTTGCGTTTGAATGTTCCTGTTGCATTGCAGCAAGTAAGAATCTCATTGTTCATGTTCTGGTACAAATACCAATTAACACGCTTGACACTCTTAATACAAAGTGGGAAAACAAACACTTCGCTTCACTCCCTTCTTCGAGGCAGCAGGCTTGGAGCTGCTGGATATGGCTAGTGTGAGGCTGAGGCACAGGGTACAAAGTTTATCCACCCCTTTAGTTCTGGGGGCTCAGGACTTTCATCGCCCTGCGTGGCTCGGCCGCAGCACTTTCCATCGCCCGGTGGGGGCTCAGGACTTTCATCGGCCTGCTCGGCTCGGCCCTGGGACTTTCCATCGCCCGGTGGGGGCTTCAAAAAGTTGGGAGCCTCGATCACCTCGTGGCACCACGGGAGAAGAATGAGGAAGAGATAAGACTTTGCCTTCCATCACAGTGAGGGTATGCCTAGAGCAATCACTGTGATGGCTGTTTTGTGTAAAAAATTATATCTGTGTGTCTTGTGCTTTTTAATGTCTACTGCCGGACCCTGACGTGAGAGGACGCTGGCGTTGAGTATTCGCCGCTCTTCCGTCAGGATAGTTTGTCTGTTTGTTTCTATGTTAATTGTTTTTGTAAAGCGCTTTGAGCATGTGATAAGGCGCTATATAAAATAAATGGATTATTATTATTATTATTATCACAAAAACCTCTCTGGGCACGGTGCTGTCTTCATGCACTTTAATGTATGGATCTTAGAAGTAATATGACTTTCCATGAGGCAGCAAATTGATCTTGGATATTCACGAGATCACAGATTCTGCAATCTGGCACAAGAAATCTAACTGTGGGGGAAACTTGCCTTCCTGCCTTTGTCTCTCCCCTTGACTCCTCGCCTTTCACTCCATCTATATGTTGCCAACATAAGCAGCCAACATAATCAAAGATGTCCCGCCCCAGTCTTTCCTCTTTCTCCCCGCTCCCATAAGGCAGATAGTACAGAGGTTTGAAAGCACGTTCCACCAGACTCACGAACAGCTTCTCCCCCTCTGTTATCAGGGTTCCAAACAGCCTTTCTGTAAGCTAGGGTACTGTCTGATTCACCTCTACCCCATTGTGGACATTGGACCTTGTCTATGGAATTGTGACACTACAATGCTGAGAACTATATTCTGCACTCTGTATCTTCCTCTTTGCTCTACCCATTGTACTTGACTTTGACTTGATTGTAATTATATATATGATTGGATAGCATGCAAAAACAAAACTTTTCAATGGACCTCTGTACACGTGAAAATAATAAACCCTTTCCAGCCCATCCATCTACTCCATAGTTTTCCTTATCTGTGTCCACCTTTAACCCCCTCCTGCATCCACGCACCATCTCCCATCTCCCATCTCACCCAGTTCCACCTATCACCCACCCTATCTAACCCCTCCCCTCTTCAGATCGTTCACCTTGTCGTGGTGAAGAGGCTTGCTTGCCCCCATGACTCCGAGAGCGATGCCGACAGAAGCATTAGCTTCTGGTAGGACCACCCATGGCGGTAAGGTCGAGGATGAGGGTCGAGACTAAGAACGATCCAATGTACAAGACCTCAACGGCGGACCAGGCGGACAAAGTTATCTTGAACTCAACGGCTGTGAAGGCGGATGAAGACTGCAACAGATCTATCAGCTCCAATCGTCTTGGTTCCTTTGCCATTGGAATGAGTTGATTGATCTGTGAAGGACCGTGTGCTTCTTGGAGTGCAACATCAAGTATACGTTAAACAGGCGTCTTCGTTCTGACTTCGG
Source organism: Rhinoraja longicauda (assembly GCF_053455715.1). Lineage (NCBI taxonomy): Eukaryota > Metazoa > Chordata > Chondrichthyes > Rajiformes > Arhynchobatidae > Rhinoraja > Rhinoraja longicauda. Next base: position 11,575,262 of record NC_135967.1, on the reverse strand, counting down.
AACGTAGACCATCATCCTCGACCTCGAGGGATAGACACGACTAACCCCTCCATTTCACCTTCTCCAACTGGCTATCTTCTCTCCACACTAACGGTCCTGATGCAGGGTCTTGATCAGAAAGGCTCACCTCCCCTTGGCCTCCTGGATGCTGTCTGGCCCATCGGTTCCTCCAGCAGTTTGCTTTTCTTTGCAATAATTTGATATCAATAAGCAGTAAAATACACATCAAGTAGTTCTGAAATGTGACATTTGATTGAAAGGTACAACTTGGAAACGGACCCTCCATTGGAAACAGTGTCCTCACCCCAGTTCTATGTTATCCCACTTTCTCATCCACTCCCTACACACTGGGAGAGAATTTACAGAGGACAATAAACTATCAACCTCACACATCTTTGGGATGAGGGAGGAAACTGGAGCACACTTTCCTATCGTACGAGTTTGCCTTGATTCTATTCATGTACAGTATTATTTGATTTCACGGGATAGCATGCAAAACAAAGCTTTTCATCGTACCTTGTGACATGTGACAATAATAAATCTACCCCTGAACCTTTTGTGAATGAACAACTGACGATGGTACACAATATGAAGGCAATCGTCAGCATTGTCCTGTGACAATGCTGTCACTGCCTTTGCACTTCCACAGCATCGTAGTGAGAAAGGTCCCGCATGTGTGGCATAGCAAGGCAGCAATCATCCTTAGCAGGGTATAGTGGAGTAATGAACGCACTCTGCCCACAATGCATTGACAACCAGCTAAGCTTTAGGAAGCAAAGGAGCACACCCGGACATTGATGCCACCAAAGTAGAGATGGTCAAAAGGTTTCAAGTTCTTTGGAATAAATATCACCAGCAATTTGTCATGGAACCGCCACATCGAAGCAATGGCCAAGAAAGCACACCAACGTCTCTATTGCATCAGAAGACTGAGGAAGTTTGGCATGTCCCCAAAGGAACTGCAGATGCTGGTTTACTCCAAAGACAGACATAGATGCTGGAGTAACTCAACGGGTCAGGCAGGATCTCTGGAGAAAAGGAATAGGTGACGTTTTGGGTCAACCCTTCTTCAGCAAGACCATAGATGCTGGAATCTTGAAGTCCCTGAGGAACTCAACAGACGAGGCAAACATTTGTGGAGGGAATAGATATATAGCGTTTCAGGCTGAAGAAGAGTCCCAACCCTTCACAGATGCTACCTGATCTGTTGTTTACCAGCAAAACAAAAGAAAAAACAAGTGTAACTGACATTTAGTCCTTGGCAGATTAAAGGAATGGAGACCTTTCAGAGGGCTGTTTATACAGGATCCTTCGTGTGGATTCCCATTGTCAATACTGCCAAACCTCCATAAAGTGATGCTCTCTCCCTGAACTCCACTTGGAGTTACACAGGCATTTCCCCATGATTTCAGATCTTCTAACATTGTTGAAAATCCCAAAGATTCTGTTAGCCATGTGGGGATGTGAAGGCATTTACTCTGGTATTGGTGATTTATTATTATTTTCTTCCCCATAAAATCCAAGCTGTTCTCTTCTGGATGACACATTCATTAACTGAAAGAACTCCTCTGCAAAATAACACAGAACTGGGCAAAATGCCTGAGATTCGCAAACTTAACACACACACACACACCATCATGTGCGTATGAAGCTCTCTCACCCACGTCCCCACAAGAATACAGCATTTAAATGCTTGCTTTAAAGCGTGGAAGAATTTTGCAAGCAATTATTTTATATGGAATCGTGTGAACTGCTTTTAATTAGACATGAATTTAGCTTTCTAAAGATTGCTCAGGAAGGTAAGTGGCAGTGCAATTTCTTCCTATAATTTTAGCAGACTGGTGAGTCATCCAAAAGATATCATCAGCTGTTCAAAAACAAATCATTCAACCCAGCCTTCAGAGGTCAACATCATTATTGATTGCATAAAACTCTCTCTGCCTCCTCTTAGAGTCATGGAGCTACACAGCATGGAAACTGGCCCTTTTTGCCCAACTAGTTCATGCCGATAAAGTTGCCTGAACGAGCTAGTCCCTCTTGCCTGCACTTAGCCCGTATCCCTCCAAAAAATTCTGAATTGCTGCGATGGCACAGCAGAGGTGTTGTTGACTTACAGCACCAGAGATTTGGGTTTGATCCTGATTTGGGTGCAGGCTGTATGGAGTTTGTAAGTTCTTCCCGTGAACACATGGGTGTTCTCCGGGAGCTCCGGTTTCCTCCCACACTCCAAAAGACGTACAGGTTTGTAGGTGAATTGTAAATTGTCCTTAGTGTGCAGTATGTGGCAGTATAAAGGGAATTGCTGGTCGGCATCGACTCGGTTAGCCAAATGGCCTGTTTCTGCGCTGAATTTCTAAACTAAACTAAACTAAACTAAACTAATGTACCTGTTTAAGTGTCTTTGAAATTTTATAATTGTACTTGGCTTTAACACTTATTTTTAGTTTAGTTATGTTTAGTTTAGTATATGGAAATACAACATGGAAGCAGACACTTCGACCCGCCGAGTCCACGCCAAACATTGATCACCCGTTCACATTAGTTCTATGTTATCCCACTTTCCCACTCCCCACACACTGGGGGCAATTTACAATGGCCAATTAACCTGCAAATCCACATGTCTTTGAGATGTGGGAGAAAATCGGAGCACCCGGCAGAAACCCACTTGGCCAGAGTGAGAACGTGCAAGCTCACCACATTCAGCACCCAAGATCAAACCCCGGACTCTGCTGCTGTGAGGCCACAGCTCCATCTGCTGCACCACTGTGCTGCCCTTGTACGTACAGCACAAGGGCACAATTCTTGCTATTGAGGGCGTGCAGCGTAGGTTTACTAGGTTAATTCCCGGAATGGCGGGACTGTCGTATGTTGAAAGACTGGAGCGGCTAGGGTTGTATACACTGGAATTTAGAAGAATGAGAGGGGATCTTATCGAAACGTATAAGATTATTAAGGGGTTGGACACATTAGAGGCAGGAAACATGTTCCCAATGTTGGGGGAGTCCAGAACCAGGGGCCACAGTTTAAGAATAAGGGGTAGTCCATTTAGAACGGAGATGAGGAAAAGCTTTTTCAGTCAGAGAGTTGTAAATCTGTGGAATTCACTGCCTCAGAAGGCAGTGGAGGCCAAGTCTCTGAATGTATTCAAGAGAGAGAGCTTGATGGAGTTATTAAGGATAGTGGAGTCATGGGGTATGGGGAGACGGCTGGAACGGGGTACTGATTGAGAATGATTAGCCATGATCACATTGAATGGTGGTGTTGGCTCAAAGGGCCGAATGGCCTACTCCTGCACCTATTGCCTATTGTCTATTGTACCACCCTCTTTGGGGAAAAAACGTCTCTTAGGTACATTTTAAATCTTTCTCCTCTCACCTTAAAGCTATACCCTCAAGCTTTAGACCCCGCTACCCAGCTATAAGGTCACCCATCAGCTTCCTATGTTCTAGGGGGGAAAAGTCACAGCCCATCCAGCCTCTCCTTATAACTCAAACCTTCCAGACCTGGTAACATCCTTGTAAATCTTTTTTTGTAGCTCATTTGCTTTGTAACTTCTGGCAGCAATTTGAGGGACCTTCATCCTTCCAATCTTTGTCCAGGTATTTCCTTGAATATTAGAAATTACTTCAACCTATGGGTGGTGTAAGAAAATAACTGCAGATGCTGGTACAAATCGAAGGTATTTATTTCACAAAATGCTGGAGTAACTCAGCAGGTCAGGCAGCATCTCAGGAGAGAAGGAATGGGTGACGTTTCGGGTCGAGACCCTTCTTCAGTCTGAAGAAGGGCTCAACCTATAGGTGGCTCGAATGTAATCACGTATTGTCTTTCCGCTGGCTATTGTTAGCACGCATCAAAAGCTTTCACTGTACTTCGGTACACGTGACAATAAACTAAACTCAAACTCTTCTTAGGTGGAGATGAACCTCAACAGATGACCATGGTGGAATGTCTAGGTTATTGCTGGTCAAAAGTATTGCTATTTACAGAGTCCTGATCATAGATTACAGGAATGGAGATTTGTATATAGCATTCTCATCTTTATAATCCTAATATTGCCTTTTTGGAGAAACCACAATCTTTATTTTACCTAACCAAATATTTTTTCTTTGTTTTGCTAGTTGTAACACATTCTTATCAACTACCTTTCTGCTTTGACTGTAATAAATAACAGATGTTTTATTAATTAGTTCAGAATTACCATAAATGGTGGTAACACTATTAAAACAACTTAGAAATAAGTGGCAAAGGCTTTAATTGGATGACAAAACTGAAAAAAAAAAACCTGCAGATGTTGTAGATGTTAAATTACGGATTGCTGGAAACTTTCAGATCAGGCTATGGAAAGAGAAACAAAATGTTTCAGGACAAAGACCCTTTGTCAGAACTGGGAAAGAGTAAAGTTAGTTTAATTGGGGCTGCCTTCGAAGTGATTGAAATATACAGCATGTAAGCAGGACCTTCGGCCCGCCAATTCCACGCCTACCATCGATCACCCATTCACATTACTTCTAAGGTATCGAATTTTTGCATCCACTCCCTACCCACTTGTGGCAATTTTACAGAGGCCAAATAACCTGCAAACCCAATAACCTGCAAACCCACACGTCTTTAGGATGTGGGAGGAAAACGGAGTACCTCCGCAGTCCAATGCAGTCACAGAGAGAATGTGCAGACTCCACACAGACAGCACCAGGCCATGATCGAACCCAAGTCTCTGGCATTATGAGGCAGCAACTCCACCCGCTGCTCCACTGTGTCTCACAAGGAGAAGCTGGGCCTAGCTGAAGAATTGTAGGTGTATCGATTTAGTTTGATCAATTGGCCATTCACATTCACCTTGTGAAATAATAAAATGAATAAACGGTTTCACAAAGCTGTCACTGTTCCTTGAACAATCTTTTGCAGATTCTTTTACTGGGGAAGCATAGTTTGAAGGTGATGTGCAGGGCAAGTTTTTTTATACAGAAGGTGGTGAGTGCTTGGAAGGTGTTCTGGGGGTAGTGGTGGAGGCAGATGTAATATGATTTAAGAGGCTTTTGGATAGCCACATGGATGTGCATGGAATGGAGGGAAATGGATCATGTGCAGGCAGATGAGAGTAGGTCTTGGCATCATGTTTGGCACAGACATTGTGGGCCGAAGGGCCTGTTCCTGCAATGTATTCCGTGTTATATCACAAAGATGCGGAAGGGAAAATCAGACTGATCAAAGAATTAGAAATGACCAATTGTGACGCTTTCTTGAATGTATTTAGATCACTCCAAATAGATAAGCAAAGAGTTATTGATTACTTGGAAATGGTATAGTTGCAGTATCAAAGGTCAGGCTGTGAAGATTGTCGCTTGCCAGGAGGGGTTGCAGGGGGTGAAGTGAGGGCTTCACATCCCCTTCTGCCAACAGCATGTAAACCAGATCATGCACCAAAAGTCCATCCATGTGGTGAAATGAGTCAGAGCACGTGAACTGCAGTGAATGTGGGCTGAGAGAGAGCCACGGTGCAAGAGGGAAGATTGGGCCTGTCAGGGTATTAGGACTGGAGCATCAAGTGATGGAAAAGCGTTGATATGAGACATCAATTGATAGAGCGATATTAGTATGGGGCATCATGAGAGGGCGGTATTGGTATGGGGCATTCTGACAGAACATTGTTGGTGTGGGGGATCATGATGGAGTAGTATTGGTATGGGGCATTCTGACAGAACAGTGTTGGTGTGGGGGATCATGATGGAGTAGTATTGGTATGGGGCATTCTGACAGAACATTGTTGGTGTGGGGGATCATGATGGAGTAGTATTGGTATGGGGCATTCTGACAGAACAGTGTTGGTGTGGGGGATCATGATGGAGTAGTATTGGTATGGGGCATCATTATGGAGTCGTATTGGTATGGGGTGTCAAGAGATCGAGCAAGGGTTGGGGGAATGAGACATTTACTGCCAGGCAATGGAATGTGCTGAGGTGACAGGGAATTCATGCAGCCCATCAGGCTGGGGAATGATAGACGTGTTGGGTGTTGCAGACGGATTTTGCACGACGGTCCTGATAACTTCGGCCAGTAGGTTTGGTGGGATGCTGAACAATGAGGAACATAATAAATCAGTGTAGAAACGAGGAACTACAGATGCTGGTTTACACAAAAGGGCACTAAGTGCTGGAGTAACTCAACGGGTTGGGCAGCATCTCTGGAGACCATGAACAGGTGACATTTCGGTTCGGGATTCTTCTTTAGACTGATCAGATAAATGGGTGTACTTGCACAGAAGATAGATGCCCAGTCTCCATGGCAACAAGCTATTAGATTAGTTCACATACAACCGTTACTGCACAGAAGTGGGCCTGTCTGCCCACTATATACTGACCAATAAAGAAAGGGTCTCGACCCAAAACTTCATCCATTCCTTCTCTCCAGAGATGCTGCCTGTCCCATTGAGTTACTCCAGCTTTTTGTGTCTATCTTCAACATGTGCATCGCCTTTATTGGCCCCATGTGGTGGATTATCTTTGATATCACTTACGACGCTTTTGTCTTCATTGCGAGGTACAAGATTCAATATGCAGAATGTGCTGATTTGGACTGTGGGCCCTTTGATACCTTTGTAAAAATCTGCCATAAAGCACGCAGAATTGTGGAGCCAATGTAAAGGGTTTCTAGCCCCAGGTCTATTTAGTTAAAATTAACGTACAACAGAGGAACTATTACACTAATGGGCATAAACTACAGACCATCAAATAATAGGAAAGGGACAGTAAAATGAATTTGCAGGTAAATTACATAAAGAGCCAAGGCTCTGGAGTAATGATAATGGGAATCAATTATATTATGTAGAGTATAATAGTCAGTTAGAGGGCAAAAGGGGGTGGAAATGTGTACAAAAGAAAATTCCAGCTCACTGCCTTTTTATAAACTCTGTGTGTAGCCAAGGCACTCTCAATGTTGAATCCTTGCAGTTTGTCTCTTTAGGTTTTTATTAGTTTTAGTTTCAGGGACACAGCACAGAAACAGTCCCTTCGGCCCACCGGGTCCACACCGACCATTAATCAACCGTTCACACCCTTTCTATGTTGTCCTACTTTCCCATGCACTCCCTGCATACCTGGGGTACTTTGCAGAAGTCAATTAACCTACAAACCAGCACGTCTTTATGATGTGGGAGGAAACTGGAGCACCCGGAAGAAACCCACAAGGAGAATGTGCAAACTTCACATAGGCAGCACCGGAGGTCAGGTTCGAACCGAAGTCTCTGACGCCGTGAGGCAGCAGCTCTACCTACCATTGCCACCATTCCAGATCATAAATCATTGCATTTTTTAGGTATACATCTCTTTCTTTTCTTCAGTGCACAGCATAGTTGGAGCTCCTAAGTTTCACCAACCTGTTCTTGTAGGACAATTCCACACTATAGACCTGCCTATGGTGAGAGTTCTAGGGAGGCAGTCATGTTAAAAAAATGTCCCTGTATATTTATTCACTAACAAGTTGAAGTGTAGCCTCAGGCAGACCATTTAGAATTAATATGTGCTTAACCCAGCCATGTGTGCTGCAGTTAGCCCATTTGCTCTTAAATCTGTTAATTGGACCATACATTGCAGAGAGGTGTGACAACTCCAAACATGTGGTGGGATGGGAGCATTTAACAAAGCATTATTGGGTATCTAGGATCTGACTGGTATGGTTCAATACCTGTAAATTCTCTCCTCTGGATTCATCTTTCATTAAGACACAAAATGAGACCTTGCAGGTCGTCAAGTCAGTTTCAGTAGTTTATTGCCACGTGTACCGAGGTACAGAGAAAAGCTTTTGTTGCGTCCAGTCCAGTCAGCAGAAAGAGTATACATGATTACAATGGAGCCATTTACAGTGTATAGATACATGATAAGGGAATACCGTTTAGTGCAAGGTAAAGCCAACAATTCCAATCAAGGGTAGCCCAAGGGTCACCAATGAGGTAGATAGTAGTTCAGTACTGCTCTGACTCTCAGAGTTGTCCCATCAATCCCATTCCCTGTAAATTATACTCTCGTGTCCATTAATACTCCTTCCCCATTCTTGCACTGGGAGCTAATTACAATTGCAGCAATACAGTGGCGCATTTGGTAGAGACACCGCCTCACAGCGCCAGAGACCGAGGCTCGATCCTGACCTCAGCTGCTGTCTGGCATCTTTGAGGTTATTGCAGGTCGTGGTGTCGGTGGAATGGGCCACTGGAAACCCGACAGTAGTCCTGGGAACAGGTGGTTTAACGGCTCTGGTGACCCTATAAATGTTCTCCCTGCGACCACTTGGGTTTCCTTCAGGTGCTCCGGTTTCCTCCCACCTCCCACAAGACGTGCGGATTTGTAGGTTAATTGGTCTCTGTAAATTGCCCCCCAAGCGTGCAAGGAGTGGATGAGAAAGTGTGATAACACAGATCTAGAGGTGGTGCAGTGGTAGAGTTGCTGCCTTGCAACACCAGAGACCCGGGTTTGATCCTGACCATGGGTGCTGTCCTTACGGAGGTTGCTGGTTTGTAGGTGAATTGGTTTTTGTAAATTGTCCCCAGTGCGCAGGATAGTGCTAGTGTGATCCGGGCGATCGCTGGTTAGTGTGGAGTCGATAGATTGAAGGGCCTGTTTCCATGCCGTATCTCCAAACTGACCTAAATTTCACCATCTGCAGTGTAACATTTACTATTAAATGCAGGACGACCTCGTGCAGCACTGGTCATCCCCTCACTGGAATAATGTAGAGGCTTCGGAGATGGTGCTCAAGAGGTTTACCAGAATGCTGCCTGGATTAGACAATATTGGCTAGAAGTGAGGTTGCAAAATCTTGGATTGTTTTCACTGGAACAAGCTGCCAGGGGATAGTAGTGGAGGCAGAAATGATAGTTGCATTAAGAGACTTTTGAATTGAAACATGGATATGCAGCAAATTGAGGGATATGGATTACATGCAAGCAGAGGAGATTCGTTTGACTTGGCTTCATACTGGCACAGAAACTGTGCGCTGAAGGGCTTGTTCCTCTGTTGTACTATTCTATGTTCTATGCATTTGACCAGCATGAGTGAACACGGTTCACGCTGAACAGGCAATAATGCAAGCATTGATTGTAATTCCTGCATGTACATTGTATACACTGTATAATGCCCAGGAAGTAACTACTTGCCAACGGGTGAGTTTTTTTTTTTAGTAAAACTATAGGTGGCACAGGAACTCTGTGGTAGAGTTGCTGCCTAACAATGCCAGCAACCCGAGTTTGATCCTGACTATGGGTGCTGTCTGTATGGACTTTGTATGTTCTCCCTGTGGCCGCGTGGGTTTTCTCTGGGTGTTCCGGTTTTCCACCCACATTCCAAGACCTGCGGGTTTGTAGGTCAATTGGCTTCTGCAAATTGTCTCCAGTGTGTAGAAAAGAACTAGTTTATGATCGTTGGTCGGCATGGACTAAGTGGGCCGAAGGGCCTGTTTCCATGCTGTATCTCTAAACTAGAGTAATTTAAATTATTAGTAAACCTAAGAATGGTCAGGTGAAAGTGAAGAGATGTAAGTGGAGAGAGTGTCCTCAATTGCGAACACTCAACAAACAAGAGCTGTATGATGCATCTCTGCTCTTCAATCTCATTGAAATGTGAAATGGTGTGCAATGCATATCCGCTTCTACTGTACTGTACATCGCACTTTTCACGCAAGTGGCACAGAACAAATTTCAAGTCAAGTGTGCAAGCATTTAATTCAATTTATAGTTTGTCTATGTTTGCTTTATCTCAAAAATACTGCCCAGGATTAAGCCCCGTGGCATTTTTGAAAGATTGCATTGGTATTTGATGAAGCTCAATGTATTCCAAGGAGTATTTCCATTACTTGGAACCATTTAAAGGGATCTTAGGCATTTGTGAGGAAATGACTGCGTTCAATAAGATTCATTGTGAAGATCAGAACGTGGAATTAATGTGTTTGGTGATCACAATATCAATTCTAATGGAAGGACAGTGGTGAGGTTGTCAATGTCCTGATTACTATCCAAACATAGTGAGCGGCATAAATCAATAACTGTTTTTTCTTTAAGCCAGTAGTTGTTTTCTTGTGGATCAAGAACTGAATTGGTTTTCCCATAAATATTTCAATGGTTCGATGGTTCTTTATTGTCATATTTGCACAGCACAGTGAAGTTCTTTTGCGCAACCCGCAAATGCACAGTCGCCATATTTTGGTGCTGTTTACAAAGAAGGAAACAAAAAAAGAAAAGGTCCAAAGTCCGGTTCATGTATTGGAAATACTGGAATGTCCCCAGTCCAGATAAGCCCAGGATCTTGCACGACACTGTTGGGGCGCTCCCTGGGACCTCCCCTTCTGTGTCACCCTTTTTCAGACTCTTCATGTCTCGACCCGAAACGTCATCTATTCCTATTCTCCAAAGATACCGCATGTCCCGCTGAGTTACTCAGTTACGGGCGGCGCAGCGGTGGAGTTGCCGCCTGACAGCGCTCGCAGTGCCGGAGACCCGGGTTCGATCCCGACTACGGGTGCTGTCTGTACGGAATTTGTACGTTCTCCCCATGACCGCGTGGGTTTTCACCGAGATCTTCGGTTTCCTCCCACACTCCAAAGATGCACAGGTTTGTAGGCAAATTGGCTTGGTGTATGTGTAAATTGTCCCTAGTGGGTGTAGGATAGTGTTGATGTGCAGGGATGGTTGGTCAGCGCGGGCTCGTTGGGCCGAAGGGCCTGTTTCCGTGCAGTATCTCTCTAAACGAACCTTCTCCAACATTTTGTGTCAATCTTTGGTGTAAACCAGCATCTGCAGTTCTTTCTTACACATATAGGTTTTCCCGTACCATGGGACAATAAAGTCTCATTGGATCATTTGAACCATTGAAAATGGTAACCATCCAAAATCACAAAATATTTGGCAGCGTCACGATAGGCCGAGAAAATATTATTTGAGGAGTGTTTGAAGTAATCCACCATATCATGGTCATCGAGACTAATATTATGTTTAAAAGTAAAATCCAGATGTTTTCTAATTGAATTTAGTTTGAATTTCATATCTGGCATGGTGGGATTTGAACATCCATTTCTAGCCCATGAATTATTAGTTAGAATAATATGTATTATTTGAATTGTTATTATTAGTCCAGGAACATAAGGATATGTTGATCACATTCCTCGAATCAATTATTTGTACTACTAATAAATAAGAATTCAGCAAGTCTCCAAGGGTGGCAGGCTCATGAATTGTCTATCACCGTTGAAAACCTGTGCCTAGTGTTGCCCAAAGCACAATGTGCTCGACTAACTCAGCAGGTTTAGTTTAGTTTAGTTTAGAGATACAGCGCCCATTCAGCCCACCAAGTCCGCGCCGACCAACGATCCCCGCACACATTAACACTATCCTACGCACACTAAGGACAATTTATACATACACCAGGCCAATTAACCTGCATACCTGCACGTCTTTGGAGTGTGGAAGGAAACTGAAGATCTCAGAGACCTCGCGGTCACGGGGAGAACGTACAAACTCAGTACAGACAGCACCCGTAGTCAGGATCGAACCCGGGTCTCCGGCGCTGCAAGCGTTGTAAGACAGCAACTCTACCGTTGCGCCACTGTGCCACCAGGTCAGGCAGCATCTGTGGAGGGAATGGGCTGGCGACGTTTCGGGTCAGGATCATTCTTCAGGCTTTGTGTGCCTTTTGCCTGCAGATATGGAGATGGTTAAGTTCCTTAGCGGTAATAATGCCAATAATCTGTGGTGGACCAACCACATTGTTGTGGCAGCCAAGAAGGTACACCGACGCCTCTACTTCCTAAAGGAGACTGAGGAAAATTAACATGTCTCCAGTGGTTGATAAACTTCTGCAGATGTTTTATGGAACGCAAACTATTTGGTTGCATTACAGATTGGTTTGGGAACAGCTCTGCTCAACGCCGCATGAAATTGTGGAGAGTTGTGAGTGTAGCCCAGTCCATCACATAACCAGACTCCCCACCATTGATTCCATCTACATTCCCCATCACGCTGCTTCAGAAAACCAGCCAACATAATCAAAAACCTGTCCCATCCCGGTCACTCGTCCTTCTCCCCGCTCCCGTCTGGCATGTAAGGGGTTTCTGCGCCGAGCTTTCGCCCGACCTAAGGTCCCCGTGCCTTGCTCTGATCCCTTGACCAGGCCGCGCACACTGGTTCCCCGTGAGTGGTTCGACCCACTCACCCCCTACGGTTCTAGACACTGGACTTAGATGCAGGAGCGTTAAAAGTGCAGAAAATTCAACCAGACCAGATTTGAAGACCAGGGTTTAAATGAGAAAGGCTTTTATTGAGCGCTTGGGACTATTGTCCATGAATACTTATACAGTTCTATAAGACATATCTATAAGACACATACCGAATTACATGAATACTTTTGACTATGAATTCTAAAACGCACAGTTCTACAAGACATATACACGACTGTAAGATGGGGAACGTACGACACATCGCAAAATTGACCAACACATATTCCTTTACACACCCACGTTTATTCAAATCACCCTCCCCTCTACACTAAACTATGTCCAGGATATGCAGGATCGGGGTACATGCTCACCATGGGGCTATTACTGGGGTTACTGGCTGTTCGTGCTGCTTCTCCGCTGCTTTCCGTGAGGGTCGTGCTTGTCCCGTGAGTTTCTTCCTTCCGTTTCTTGCGATCCTTGCAGGTTTTCTTGCAGTATTTCTTCTCGAGTTGCGTGCCTGTTCCTCTCTCTTGCATCCGTTCTTCTTGCCTGTCTTTTCTTCCTCCTGCATCCGTTTGACTTGCAGTTTTCTTGCAGTATTTCTTCTCGAGTTGCGTGCCGGTTCCTCTCTCTTGCACTTCGCTTCTTCTTGCCTGTCTTTTCTTCCTCCTGCATCCGTTTGACTTCTGCCTTGCATGAGTTTAAAACCCAAAAGTCGTGGCCAGTTATACTAATTCTGGCCCGTCCTATCTCCCGCCAGATCTCGGGATCTCTTTGTTTAAAAGATATGTATTGAGTTTTCTCTCTGATCTGCGCTTATGTCCGGGGGGTACCGGGGATGGCCAGACGGTGTTAATTGGTATTTCGTTGCGAGGTGATGGGTTTAACTGGTTTCCCATCACCTACCAGGTAGTTTTCTATGGGCTATTGTGCCCCCTTAACGAGATTAACTGTGTAGGTCTGCTTGGGGCATTGTGAGTATGCTGATGTCAGCGCCCCAGTGTCTGGACTTCGACCTGGTTTCGCAGGTTTCTGCATGGCCAATACCCATCCATTGTTCTGGCCGTGGCTTTGCAGAAACCTAGAGACTGGGCTGTAAGGTTTTTGCTCTTGTGGCTGGTCACGAGGTCCTGCGGCCATTTTAGGACCCACAGATTGTGACATCCCTTAGTAAACTGACCGCAGCCTTTCTCCGCTATCAGCCCCAGTCTCCCGTTTAAAATGTCCAAACTGCAGCTCTTTGGTTTGGTGTTGCTTTCAGAATGAGGGAAAACTTCTCAAATCTTACAGGCAGAAGCTTGGAGGCGCACATCAACTGACTCAGGATCAGCTTCTTCCCCTCCATTATCAGGCTTGTGAACAGCCTTTCCATTAGCTACCACTGAGCCACTGTGCCGCCACTGCAGGTGAGTAATAAAACTAAACCTGTTTTGTGGGATTTTAGATCTTGTGGAGCAAAACTTGCATTATATGTGCATGAGGACTGCAGTATAAATTGGGACTAAGGATCCAAAATGACTGCAGGCTAACTGTTGGAGATTTTCTTCGATCTAAGTTTGGGACCTGAGTTTCTCTTGAACTGCACTGTCACTTTTTACATTGACACATACTGTTACTGCAGTGCGGGGCAGGAAACTGCCGGGAGTGTTTGGTTTTCTTAATTATGCTGTATTTTTGACACAATACATCGGCAATTTGTTTTGTTTCTCTACGGCTGCCTGTAGTTGGTCGGAAGCTCAACCGCTGTCCCATGATATAAAATTCACTTGTTTACCTCAAACGGAATGGATAAAGAAACTAGAACCACACAGCTCTAGCTAGGGCAGAGGGGGCAAGTCGCAAATCCATCACAGATGTACAGGAAAGGGTCCCATCGTTCAGAATGAAAAAAAGAAACAAGTGCATTCTTTAGGGTGGGAGGGGTATCTCCTTATGAAGGGCAGCACAGTGGCTCAGTAGTAAACTTCCTGCCTTATAGCTCCAGAGACCCAGGTTCGATCCTGACTATATGTACGGAGTTTGTATGTTCTCCCTGTGATCATGTGGGTTTTGTCCAGATGCTCCGGTTTCCCCCCACAATCCAAAGATGTACAGTTTGAATATTAAATTGTAAATTGTCCCTAGTGTTTGTACAGTGGTAGTGTGCAGGGATCACAGGTCGGCATTAGCTTGGTGGGCCGAAGTGCCTGTTTCCGTGCTATAAACAAAACTAAAACTCTCCTATCTCAAGCATTTTTTGAGGTCCAATTGTTTATGATCGCATGCTTGGAGCATTATCTTAACATCATTATTAGCCCCTGTCTTTGGTGCTGTTGAAATGTTTGAATGAAAACGGGCCCCTCTGCCCACTGAGTCCACAACAATCATCGATGATCACACGTACACACAAGTTCAATGTTATCCCACTTACGTAACCACTCCCAACACACAAGGGGCAAATTTGCAGAGGCCAATTAACCTACCATCTCGCATGTCTTTGGGATGTGGGAGGAAACCGGAGCACCCAGAGGAAACCCTCAAGGTCACAGGGATAACGTGGAAACTATACATAGACATTACCTGAGATCAAGATCAAACTGGGTCTCCAGCACTGTGAGACAGCAACTTTACCGCTGTGCCATTGTGCATATAACTTACTGTATGTGAGTCAATACAGCATAAAAACAAATTCATACCACCCAAAAAATTGGAAGGGACTGTGGTTTCATAGAGTCATAGAGTCATACAACACACAAACGCACCTTTTGACCCAACTCATCTAAGCCGACCCAGATGCCCCATCTAAGCTACTCCCATTTGCCGACACTTGGACCATATCACTTTAAACCTTTCCTAGACATATTAGACTATTTTCTAAATGGGGAGAGAATCCAGAAAGTGGAAGTGCAAAGGGACTTGGGAGTGCTGGTGCAGGATTTCCAAAAAGTTAATCTGCAAGTCGAATCGGTAGTGAAGAAAGTAAACTCAATCCTCGCATTTATTTCAAGAGGACTTGAAAACAAAAGCAGGGATGTAGTGTTAAGGCTCATAAGTCAATAGTCAATAGTCGTTTATTTGTCACATACACATAAATGTGCAGTGAAATGAAAAATTACCCGCAGTTCAACAATAAGACCAATAAGAATAATCAATAAAAATGCAATAACACATACAATCATAAACCAACACCAAACAAAAGAAACATCCATCACAGCGAGTCTCCTCCAGTCACCTCCTCACTGTGATGGAAGGCCAGAATGTCTTTTTCTCTTCCCCTGCCGTCTTCTCCCGCGGCCAGGCTGTTGAAGTTGCCACGTCGGGGCGGTCGGGGCTCCCAACATTGAAGCCCCCGCCGGGCGGAGAAAATCCCGCGGCCTATTTCAGGGGCGCTGGTAAAGGCGCATTTGGAATATTGTGAGCAATTTTGGGCACCATATCTGAGGAAGGATGTTGCTGGCTCCGGAGAGGGTCCAGAGAAGGTTGACAAGAATGATCCCAGGAATGAGTAGGTTAACCTATGATGAGTGTTTGTCGGCACTGGGCCTGCGCTCACAGGAGTTTAGAAGAATAAGGGGCACCTCATTGAAACATACAGAATAGTCAAAGGCTTGGATAGAGTGGATGTGGAGAGGATGTTTCCACTAGTGGGAGAGTCTAGGACTAAGAGGTCATAGCCTCAGAATTAAAGGACATTCTTTTAGGAAGGAGATGAGGAGAAATTAGAGTGTAAGAAAATAACTGCAGATGCTGGTTCAAATCGAAGGTATTTATTTCCCAAAATGCTGGAGTGACTCAGCAGGTCAGGCAGCATCTCAGGAGAGAAGGAATGGACCCGAATCGACCCGAAACGTCACCCATTCCTTCTCTCCTGAGATGCTGCCTGACCTGCTGAGTTACTCCAGCATTTTGTGAAAGAAATTAGAGTGTGGTGAATCTGTGGGATTCTTTGCCACAGAAGGCTATGGAAGCCGCCAATGGATATTTTTAAGGCAGCGATAGATAGATTCTTAATTAGTTCAGGTGTCAGAGGTTAAGGGGAGAATGGGGTTAGGAGGGAGAGATAGATCAGCCGTGATTGAATGGCAGAGTAGACTTGATGGGCTGAATGGCCTAATTCTACTCCTATTCCTTATGACCTTATCTGTCAATGTGTCTATTAATGGGCAACACAATGGCACAACTGGTAGAGCAGCTCCACAGCACTGGAGACCCAGGTTCAATCCTGACCTCGTGATGTCTGTGTGGAGTTTGCATGTTCTCCCTGTGATGGCCTGGGTTTCCTCTGGACATTCCTGATCCTTCCATATCTCAGATGTAGAGGTTTGTAGGTTAATTGGTCTCTACATTTCCCCCAGTGTGTATGAAATGATGAGAGAGTGGGCTAACGCGGAAACAGTGTGAATGGGTGATTGATTGACGGTGTGGACTTGGTAGGCCGAAGGGCCTGTTTCCACGTTGTATCTTTAAATAAATAAAAATAACTAAATAAATGCTATTATTACAATGGAGTTCACTGTTGTGAAGTCACTTTATTTTAATAATTTCTTAATCATAGGAAATTGTCTTTCTATTTCCACTTTTTTGCAGGATCTTGCATAAAAACATTGCTTATTGGTGCACACAGATCATCAAGGCCAATGCTGTTGTCGAGAAGCACTGCGTGTTTTGATGCTCAGTTTTCATTAACCTTGACTGGTTTTGCCCATATGATGAAATATGGGGACGATATATATCGGAAAGGAAAGACACAAAATGCTGGAGTCACTCAGCGGGACAGGCAGCATCTCTGGACAGAAGGAATGGGTGCCGTTTCGGGTTGAAACCCTACTTCAGACTGAAGTCTGAGGATGGGTCTCGACCCGAAATGACACCCATTTCTTCTCTCCGGAGCTGCTGCCTGTCCCGCTGAGAGACTCCAGCATTTAATGTCTATCTACGATTTAAACCAGTATCTGCAGTTCCTTTCTACACATATGTCGTAAAGGAGTTTATTACTAAGTACAAAAGTATTGACACTTGCTCAAAGATGATCTATTTTCTCTGAACTACCCCTGTTTTATTTTCACAAAATATAACTTTTAGAGTTATGCAGTATCTCATCTCCCATGGGTCCCTATAACTTTTCTCCGGATGATTTGAAAGATAGGTTGCCTTTCAAAAGTAGGAAGTTTCGACAATTTATCATCAGGCACAGTCACTCAACTAGGTATCTTTAAAAAAAGCTTTGATTAGTTGGCATAATGGGATTCTTACAAGAGATTTTTTGATGAACAGATTCCAATCATTTTTCAGTGAAGAGAATAAGTCAATGATTGTTATTCCTGAGTTTCACAATGGGTTTAAATTTAATCTCAGCTGACACAAAATGGAAATAATTAGGGGGAATTTTCAGTGTTTCAGAGAGAGTGTTTACTAAAAAGAGTGGTGCACAGCACCAAAAAAGAACAGTCACTGCCTTCTGCCCTGATTTGTTAGGAGAGGTACTATCAGAATGTTTAAGAAACATTTAGGCAGGTACATGGATAGGGTAGGTTTAGAGGGATATGGGCCAAAAGCAGGAAGGTGGGACTAGTGTAGATGGGGCATGTTGGTCGACGTGGGCAAGTTGGGCTGAAGGGCCTGTTTCCACGCTGTAAGAATCTATGACTAAATGACTCAATGAGAGCCTATCCAAATGTATGTTACTGATTAGTTTTTTTGGCTCTGCGAATTAGAGGATAATGGTCTTTGTTCAGTTTGAAGTGTCCAATCAAAGTTTTCCTGAACCAGTAGGGAATTACAATGTAATCACAAACCATACCCTGAACAATTTTCCATTTGAAATTGAAATGGAAGTTCAGCTTATGGTTTGCATTTACCATTTCAACTGCACACTTAAAATGGAACATGTTTGTAGAAATGGCATGTATGAATCACCAGAGAAAGATGTGAGACATGTACCTGAAGGCACCCTGGGTACGCTGTACGTACACACCAAGAGTTATTACCTGCTGAGGCTCTATCTACCTCGGCATTTCAAAGAATGGGTCTAACCATGGTTTCAGTTTAGATTTATCATTGTCCAATGTACCGAGGTACAGTGACAATCTTTGTGCTGCATGCAATCCACGCAGATCAGATATACCATACATAAATACAATCAAGTCAACTTCAACTGCAATAGATAAAGGGTAAGATAGAGAATGCGGAATATAGTTCTCAGCATTGTAGCACACCAGTTCCAGAGACAAAGTCCTCAATGGGGTCGAGGTGAATCGGACAGTATCCCACCTTATAGAAGGACAATCCAGAGACTTGATAACAGTGGGGAAGAAGCTATCTAAACAAAATTTGGTTTTGAGACTTGCATTATTCTGATTTATTATTTGAAGATTCTGAGCTGAACTTACTCTATTATTATTGTGCATCAGCATATGTAATATGAATGCTTTTAAATATGGCCAAATTGTTTCTAATGCTGAGGGGGTATATATATTTACTGGGAATAATTAATTGCTACTATTTATTCATGTAAATGGAAGCGATGTGGGGCAATGTTTTTACAACGAGTTTTGATTTGCCTGCTGCTAATTTTGTTTAATTGCAGATTAATTTCAAGGTCTTAATGTTATAGTGGATAGCCTACAGTGAACATAAAGCAAGAAAATAATTTGTTTCATTTGTTACCACTAATCAAAAAATAATAAAAAAATTGATGTTTTGAGCTAACTTAGTAATATGATTGTGTGATGGCCATTCGAAGGGTGGCTGTTATTTCTAAAGGAAAATATTATCAGTGGTAGAGATGGAGTGGTAAAGAAGGCATTTGATCATGCATGCCTTCAAAGGTGGGGGGTTAAGTATAAGAGTCAGGGTATCATGATGCTGCTTTACAGGACTTTGGTTAGGCCACATATGGAATATTACGTGCAGTTCTGGTCACCACATTACAGGAAAGATGTGGAGGCTTTGGAAAGGATGCAGAGGAGGTTTACCAGAATGTTGCTTGGATTAAGGGGTATTAGTTGTCGTGAAAGGTTGGACAAGCTTAATTGTTTTCTCTGAAATGCCAAAGATTGTGGGGAGACCGAAAGAAGTATATAAAATTATGAGAGGCATACATAGGTAGAGAGTCAGAACCTTTTCTTATTATGGAAAAAATCAAATACTAAAGGGCATTGTTTTCAGGTTAGAGGGGCAAAGTTTATAAGAGAAGTGCAGGGCAAGCTCTTTCACACAGAGGGTGGTGAGTGCCTGGAACATGCTGCCAGGGTTGCTGGTTGCAGCAGATAGGATAGTGGCATTTATAGAGGCTTTTGGATAGACAAATGGATATGGAGGGAATGGAGAGAAATAGATTATGTGCAGGTAGATAAGAGATGGTCTTGGCATCATGTTCGGCACACACATTTTGGATCATTTTGCTCTATGTTCTATGTTCTATAGTACTACTGATTCTTTACTTGAATTGGGTGCCACAGTCAGAGGAACACAAACTCTGACAAAATGGTGGTCATATCGAAACATTCATTTTTGTAAGACAGTTACTTCAACTTTTATTAACAAGAATATTCAGTTAATTACCAGAAGATTTTGCAATAAGGTTTTAACAGTGTAGTTGGCTGTTTCGTTCTTCTCATCCAATTCATCACTGTTTTTATTATATAGTAGGCATTTTAATTTTCCTACCCATTGAGATCTCTTTGGTAAGAATTCCAGAAGAACCTCTTAGACAAGAGGACTGCTCTTAAATAACTGCTGTACCAATGGAGGGTCCATGTCAGTTCTGTGTCACATCTTTTCTAACGCATTTATCCATGAGTTGAGATATGGTACATTATTATTAATGAAAGCTGGAGCTCGGATCCGACACCCAATGCTTCATTGTGTTAATTCACCAATGCATTTTATCACTTGCAATGAGCAGTTTTAAGTACTAGGAGCATATGTTCCTTTGTAATAATTTTGGATGTACTTCCGATGAATATAAATTGTTGCTTTATTGTAACTGGAAAGATTTTGAAGGAAGCACAGTCTTTCGACTGCTGAAGTTATTCAAAATGACAAATTGATTTAGTCAGTTTTCACCACATAAGTTATTTCATTATCCTCATTATAACAGTTATTTCATCTTTGTTGAATGTTCTTACTACTTTCAATGAAACAATCAAGTTAATTTGCAATAGAGGTAATATGTTAGATGATTAAAATTGCACCTTACCTCAAACATAATAACGACTTGTTTGACAAATAACTGCACATTAACTCCAAGATTTTGATTTGGAGAATTCTTAGCTATGGATGAACAAAATTGCAATGTTATAAAACAGAAATTAATAACTTTTGCAATAGGTTTATCATCCTATTAATCTGCATGGTTAAAATAATCATCTTTTTTATGCCATTGTATGCATCATCATGGTAGCGTGATGCCATGTTTCTGCTGTTAGTTCAGTTTATTATTGTCACATGTACCGAGGTACAGTGAAAAGCTTTTGAAAGCATGCTATCCAGACAAAAAGAAGACTAAACATTTATACAATCACTATCCATAGTGTACAAATAAAGATAAAGGGTACAACATTTCATGCAAAGATATAACATTGAAGTCACATAAAATATGATTAAAAATAAGATACTTTAAAGTTCTCCAATGAGGTGGATGGGAGGTCAGGACCTGTTTTCTTAGTTTAGTTTCTTAGTTTAGTTTCTTAGTTTAGTTTAGACAAGCTATTTTCTTTAGCAAAATACAAATGCTGGAGGAACTCAATCTGAAGAAGGGTCTCGACCTGAAATGTTTCATATTTTCATATTTCAGATACAGCGCGGAAACAGGCCCTTCGGCCCACCAAGTCCGCGCCGCCCAGCGATCCCCGCACATTAACACTATCCTACACACACTAGGGACAATTTTTACATTTACCCAGTCAATTAACCTACATACCTGTACATCTTTGGAGTGTGGGAGGAAACCGAAGATCTCGGAGAAAACCCACGCAGGTCACGGGGAGAACGTACAAACTCCTTACAGTACAGCACCCGTAGTCAGGATCGAACCTGAGTCTCCAGCGCTGCATTCGCTGTAAAGCAGCAACTCTACCGTTGCGCCACCGTGCCGCCCCACCGTGTTGTCTGTCCATTCCCTCGCACAGATGCTGCCTGACCAATTGAGTTCCTCCAGCACTTTTTTGTTGCAAGTTGTTACAACTATCCAAGATTTGGAAAGAAAGATCATAGAAACAGTGACTGTAAATGGATGCTCTCACTAATCTACTTTGCGTCTTGATTTGACAAGACCTGAGATTTAAAAAGTTCATCCATTTGGTTTTCAATCCTTCTAATTCCTCACCTCCCCCCCCACACACATCCCTGAAATCTCCTCCAACACATTAATTCTGCAAAAGAACCAATCTTTTCTAATTCTAACATTTTTTACACATTTCAGATTTTTTTCTATTACTAGTTTCTAATTACCAAGGCCCCAAGCTCCTGAATTCCCTATAATGCTTCTCTCCACATCTCTTGTCTCTTTAGACCCCTCAAACTAAGTTTTTGGCCACCAGGTCTTACATACCCCAACATAAAATATTAGTTTAGTTTAACTTAGCTTAGCTTATCTTAGCTTAAGTTAGCTTATCTTAGATTAGCTTCGCTTAGCTTAGTTTAGCTTAGTTTAGAGATACAATGTTAAAAAAGGTCCTTTGGCCCACCAAGTCCACACAGACCAGCGATCACCCATGCGTTAGTTCTATCCAACAATCTAGGGACAATTTACCGAAGCCAATTAACCTACACACAATTATATATTTCTCTACACAGATGCTGCCTGACCTGCTGTGTTCCTCCGGTACTTTGTGCTTTGGTTAACATGCCAGTATCTGCAGTTCCTTTTGTCTCCAGGCATCTTGTGTGGCGACCACAATGCTTTATTCTCCAAGCATTAGAGTTTTCACACAGCCTGCTTTCGTTTCCATCGATGAACATCATAACCATTAAAATTGTTATTGGAAATTTTCTGGCTTAATTTTAAAAATGTGGCATGGTGGGATTTTTATTTTAGTTTAGTTTACAGATACAGCATGTAAACAGGCCCTTCAGCCCACCGATTCTCCACCGACCAGCAACCACCCATGCACCAGTTCTATCCTACACACTGGGGACAATTTAGAGAAGACAATTAACCTACACACCTGCATGTCTTTAGGATGTGGGAGGAAACCAGAGCACCCGGAGAAAACCTATGTGGTCACAGGGAGGACATACCAACTCCGTACAGGCACCAACCAAACCTGAGGCTCTAGCGCAGTAAGGCAGCAACTCTGCCACTGTGCTATTCACAATTGGTTGACAAAAGTTTCCTTTCACCTTCTTGGACGGTTTCACTCAATTTTAAGTAAATTAGTAAAGTCAAGTCAAGTTTATTGTTGCATAAAAAAAGTACGGCGAGGTACAGGTACAATGAGAATCTTCCTTGCAGCAGCAGCACCACAGGTACATTGACTGGGTCAACAGAAAATTGCATAGAATCACAAATAAGTTCCACATGACAGTGAAAAGAAAGACCCTGCAACAACAAAAAAAGTTGGTGCAAATTATAAATGGGAGTTATTGGAATAAATAGAATGGATGTGTTCATTGATACTGTGCGTAACAAAACTCTGAAAATCTGGGTCTTGGATCGTTATATTGAGTGATGTGGCAGACATACCATGCCCTTCATAATGTTTGGGACAAAGACCCAACATTTATTTATTTGCCTCTGTCCTCCAGAATTTGAGATTTGTAATAGAAAAAGTCACATGTGGTTAAAGTGCACATTGTCAGATTTTAATAAAAGCCATTTTTATACATTTTGGTTTCACCATGTAGAAATTACAGCAGTGTTTATACATAGTTCCCCCATTTCAAGGCACCATAATGTTTGGGACACAGCAATGTCATGTAAATGAAAGTAGTCATGTTTAGTATTTTGATGCATATCCTTTGCATGCAATGACTGCTTGAAGTCTGCGATTCATGGACATTACCAGTTGCTGGGTGTCTTCTCTGGTGATGTATTGTAGCCAGGCCTGTATTGTAGCCTTCTTTAGCTTATGCTTGTTTTGGGGGCTAGTCCCTTCAGTTTTCTCTTCAGCATATAAAAGGCATGCTCAATTGGGTTCAGATCGGGTGATTGACTTGGCCACTCAAGAATTGACCATTTTTTAGCTTTGAAAAACTCCTTTGTTGCTTTAGCAGTATGATTGGTATCATTGTCTTGCTGTTGAATGAACCAGCGGATAGGATGTGTCTATACACTTCAGAATTCATTATGCTACTACCATCAGCAGTTGTGTCATCAATGAAGATAAGTGAGCCAGGACCTTCAGCAGCCATACATGCCCAGGCCATAACACCCCCACCACCGTATTTCACAGATGAGGTGGTATGCTTTGGATCTTGGGCAGTTCCTTCTCTCCTCCATACTTTGCTCTTGCCATCACTCTGATATAAGTTAAGCTTCGTCTCATCTGTCCACAAGACCTTTTTCCAGAACTGTGGGTTGCTCTTTTAAGTACTTCTTGGCTAACTGTAACCTGACCATCCTATTTTTGTGGCTAACCAGTGGTTTGCATCTTGCAGTGTAGCCTCTGTATTTCTGTTCATGAAGTATTCTGCGGACAGTGGTCATTGACAAATCCACACCTGACTCCTGAAGAGTGTTTCTGATCTGTTGGACAGGTGTTTTCTTTATTTATAGAGAGATTTTTATTTATTTATAGAAAGAATTCTTCTGTCTTCAGCTGTGGAGGTCTTCCTTGGCCTGCCAGTCCCTTTGCGATTAGTAAGTTTACCAGTGCTCTCTTTCTTCTTAATGATGTTCCAAACAGTTGATTTTGGTAAGACTAAGGTTTGGCTATTGTCTCCAACAGTTGTATTCTTGTTTCTCAGTCTCATAATGGCTCCTTTGTCTTTCATTGGCACAACTTTGGTCCTCATGTTGATGAACAGCAATAAAAGTTTCCAAAGGTGATGAAAAGACTGGAGGAAAGACTAGGTGCTGAGAGCAGAGCTCTCTTATACCTGCATTAAGGAGGCAATTAAACACACCTGAGCAATTACAAAGACATGTGAAGCCATGTCCCAAACATTATATTGCCCTGAAAAGGTTGGACAATGGAGAAACAGCTGTAATTTTTACAAAATGTATAAAAATGGCCTTTAATAAAATCTGACAATGTGCACTTTAACAACATGTGATTTTTTCTATTACAAACCTCAAATTGTGGAGTACAGAGGCAAATAAATAAATGATGGGTCTTTGCCCCAAACATTATGGAGGACGCTGTACAACTGTAAGGTTTAAGATTGCAGTTTATGTATTGGCCATATCCAGCCATGAATTATCTTTCACAAAGTCGACTTTTAATCTTGATATCCTACCTTACTCTTTTTTCCCGCTTTCCCAGTCATGAAAAATGGTCTAAACTTTCCACTATTTAAACACTTCAATTTTGACATTCAATTATTCATTTTGTTCATGCCTGATGCTAGAGCATCAGTTTCAGTTTCAATATTTCACCCACACAGTAGATTTGCTTCAAACCACCTGCCACTTTCTCCAGGTACTGACAGAATAATTACGCTTTTAACCTGTGCATTGCACATTGTTGAAACATTACTAAAGCTTTCCTATTCATCCACTGAACAGAATGTCTTCTAAATATCTTGGAACTTTTGTACTCGTTGCTGCTTTCTTGTCTTTCTCTAAAGAGTTTCTCATGAAAGGCAAACCTTGGGTGGCAATGGCATAGCTGGTGGAGGTACTACCTCACAGTTCCAGGGACCCAGGTTCGATCCAGGTACCCAGGTTCGATCCGGACCTTGGAGGTGGAGTTTGCACACCTGGGACCACATGGGTTTCCTCCGGGCGCTCTGGATTTCTCCCACACCCCAAAGGCATGCGGATGTGGAGGTTAATCAGCCTCTGCAAATTGCCCTTAATAAGTCGGGAGTGGATGCAAAAGTGGGATAACATGGAACAAGCGTGAACAGGCGATTGACGGTAGATGCGGACTCACTGGGCTGAAGTGCCTGCTTCCATGCTGTATCTCCAAAATTAAAACATTCAGTCTCGGCTGGCTTGAAAGAAAGGCGTGTGGAAATTCAGTTGCAGCTGTTAATCTTGACTTGCAAAAAGTAGTCGAGGTATGAAAACTAACTGCAGTTGCTGGAATTAAAAGGAGACAATGGTGGTAAAATGCAGCAGGTCAGGCAGTATTTTTGGAGAGAGAAAATGAGTCAACATTTCAGATCGATGAAAGACACAAAAAACTGGAGTAACTCAGCGGGACAGGCAGCTTCTCTGGAGAGAAGGAATGGGTGACGTTTTGGGTCGAGACCCTTCTTCAGACTGGTTACGGGGAAGGGAAACGTGCGATATAGATGGTGATGTGGAGAGATAAAGAACAATGAATGAAAGATAAGCAAAAAAGTAATGATGATAAAGGAAACAGGCCATTGTAAGCTGTTTGTAGGGTGAAAATGAGAAGCTAGTGCAAATTGGGTGGGGGAGGGATAGAGAGAGAAGGAATGCCGGGGTTACCTGAAGTGAGATAAATCAATATTCATACCACTGGGCTGTAAGCTGCCCAAGTGCAAATATGAGATGCTATTCCTCCAATTTGCATTTAGCCTCACTCTGACAATAGACCTAAAGTGAGACCTAAAGTGAGATATCCCATTTAAAATTTAACACATATTTGAGACTACATTGAGAACCAACTTATCAGTGAACTGCTGTTTTGTCAGTTTGAAATTCAACCTTCCTTGTTCCTTGTTAAATATGTGGAAATGTAAAGATCATAATCTCCATTTGAGCAAGACAAATTTGTTTTGATTTTGCTCTTTGGGAATTGGGAGATTTGAGTTTCAATGAACAACTTTTCAAAGTAAATTGATGTGAAATCTTACTTTTACTGTTTTACATGCGCAGTTTTTATTTTCTACTCGTGTTAAGATTAATGCGATGCACCTTTTGAGAGTCCCATCACAGCTGTACGCTACTCTATCAATCTTCACACTTCAAAATTGTTCTGCACAAAAAACCAAGTCAGGAAGAGAACCAGAAATGTAGCAGCTGTTGTTCCTCTTCCAGTGGTTGATTTCCCTCCAGAGATTAGTGAAACTAAAACAGTGGACCCAAAGGCAGGAAGCGGATTTGAGACATACGATTAACTCATTGCTCTTACTTCCGATGTAAGCTGCAAGCTAACTTCACGCTGTTGGCTAATTGGCACAATTGATCTCTGCACCCATCACAAACCATGCTGTTCATTGTTTAGTTTAGAGATACAGCATGGAAATAGGCATAACATAAATTATACACACATTTATCAAGACAGTGAAAAGAAAAAGGCTGGAAAATCATGACATTAGCGAAAAACACAATTAGATAGTCCATGGTAACCACAGATACAGGCACGTAGACTCAGATAGCACACATGTGTGGCACGGTGGCGCAGCGGTAGAGTTGCTGCCTTACAGCGCAAGAGACTCGGGTTCGATCCTGACTGCGGGTGCTGTCCGTACGGAGTTTATACATTATCCACGTGACTGTACAGGTTTCCTCCGGGAACTCCGGTTTCCTCCCACACTCCAAAGAAGTCCAGGTTTGTAGATTAATTGGCTTCAGTTAACATTTTAAATTGCCTCTATGTAGGGTAGTGTGAGTGGATGGGGATCGCTGGTCAGCGTGGACTCGGTGGGGCAAAGGGCCTCTTTCCATGCTGTATCTGGAAACTAAACTAAACACACAGAACATAAACTATTACATAAATTATAGAAGACAGTAGAAGGAAAAAGACTGTGCAAATGCACATTACTGCAAGAGCACAATTAGAAAAATACATGCAGGTTAGTGCAAGAAATGGCCCACAGTGTTCCATTGTTGAGGTAGGATTGGCATTCTGTGGGTTGGTTCAAGATCCTGATAGTTGTAGAAAAGTGGCTATTCCTGAACCTGATGAGGTGGGATTTCATGCGACTGTACCTCCTCTCCTGCCTGACGGTAGCAGCGAGAGAGGGCATGGTGGGGAAAGCCCTGAAAATTTACTGACATGTTTTTGCTTTAATTAAGGTGACACATCTTTTGAAGATGTGGGAATTCATACGAATGTGTTAATGTGTTTTGTCTCGGTTGGCTCCAGTCTCATCATGTGCCTTCCTCTGGCTTCACCATTCATGCTTCTTCTTTCCTTATCTCACACTTTTATTTTATTTTCAGCTCTGGCCTTTTCCGACCATTTGCCTATTAAAAAACTCCCCCTCACCAGCATCCACCTATCACTCACCTGGCTTTGTCTTGCTCCTTTTCCCTTCCAGTTTTCTGCCCCCCCCCCCCCACCTCCACCACCGTCTGAAGAAGGGTCCCAACCCAAAACATCACCTATCCATGTTCTGCAAAGATGCTGCCTGACCCTCTGAATTATGCCAGCACTTAGTGTCTTTTTTTAACTATGTGATAAGGTTGTTTGTTCGGGTACCTACTATTTATCAGAGGCCAGAAATGCAGGCCGATGCAATACTAAGGAAAATTACTACAGGAGGGAATATTGTGTTTCACCTGTACTCTGAATCTGGCTTCCCTCTCTCTGTCTCTCCCTGACTCTCTCTTCTCAATTTCTCTCTGGCTCTCCATCCCTCTCTCTCATTCTCTCCCCCTCTCCTCCTCCTCTCTCTACCCCTCTCTCCCCCTCTCTCCCCTCCCTCCCTCCCTCCCTCCCTCCCTCCCTCCCTCCCTCCCTCCCTCCCTCCCTCCCTCCCTCCCTCCCTCCCTCCCTCCCTCCCTCCCTCCCTCCCTCCCTCCCTCCCTCCCTCCCTCCCTCCCTCCCTCCCTCCCTCCCTCCCTCCCTCCCTCCCTCCCTCCCTCCCTCCCTCCCTCCCTCCCTCCCTCTCTCCCTCCCCCCCTCTCTCCCCTCCCTCCCCCTCTCTCCCCTCCCTCCCCCTCTCTCCCTCCCTCCCTCTCTCCCCCTCTCTCCCCCCCTCCCTCCCTCCCTCCCTCCCTCCCTCCCTCCCTCCCTCCCTCCCTCCCTCCCTCCCTCCCTCCCTCCCTCCCTCCCTCCCTCCCTCCCTCCCTCCCTCCCTCCCTCCCTCCCTCCCTCCCTCTCTCCCCTCTCTCCCCCTCTCACCCCTCTTTCCCCCCTCCCTCCCTCCCCTCTCTCCCCTCTCTCCCCCTCTCTCCCCATCTCTCCCCTCTCTCCCCTTCTCTCCCCCTCTCCCCTCTCTCCCCCGCTCTCCCCCTCCCTCCCCCTCTCCCCCTCTCTCCCCCTCTCTCCCCCTCCCTCCCCTCTCTCCCCCTTTACCGCTCTCTCCCCCTCTCTCCCCTCTCTCCCCCTCTCTCCCCCTCCCTCCCTCCCTCTCTCCTCCCTCCCTCCCTCCCTCTCTCCCTCTATCGCCAGCTAAATTCACTGATATACCCTTGTTCTGAACATACCTGTATTCTTAATGATTTGACACAGCAGAAACACCTCCAATTCCATCTGTGCTTTTGCTGATACACCAAATAATAATTTGGACACAGCTGAATTTCAAATAATTTAAATTGATTTTTAGTGTACAGATCTTTTTTTTTACAAAATTACTTAAAAATACTATATTTTTTTCTCAGCAAAGTTTTTAATTTCTTTAAAGTGTTGAGCATTTCCAAATGCCGATGGCGCGGACTGACAAGTGGCTGGTACCATTTGTGGAAGAAAAGTGTCTCATCTCCAACAAGAGAGAGAGTGTCATCCACCCTGCTCAACGTTCTGAAACATTGCCATTGCTGTGACTAACATCAATGTTGACCAGTGAATCAATTAGATCAAATATAAACATTACAGTTCTAAGAAAATATCAGTATATCCTCTGAGGCTTTTGGTACATTGGCCTTTATCAATCAGGGCTTTGAGTATAGTTGGAACAAAGGAAGACCAAAGTGCTGGAGTAACTCTGCGGGATCAGACATGGATAGGTGCCGTTTCGGGTTGGGACCCTTCTTCAGACGGATTGAGGGAGAAAACCTCCTGTCCAAAGAAGGGTCCTGACCCTGAAACATCACTTACCCATGTTTTCCAGGGATGCTGTCGGATCCGCTGAGTTACTCCAGCATGTGTGGCCTTCTTTGTAAACCAACATCTGCAGTTCCTTGCTTCTACATGGAAGTTGGGATCGTTTGTTGCAGTTGTACAACGCGTTGGTAAGGTTGCATTTGGAGTATTGTGATCAGATTGGAATTATTTGGACCTTTCAAAAAGGATATTGAGATTTACCCTTTAACCACCCTCTCCTCCTAAATGCGCACCCATATTTTTGCAAATAAATGCGTTAGTATTGGGCAGTCAGCTAAGGGTCCCCATCGACTAGATAGACCAATGTATCTTAAAAAAAGCACACAAGGTGCTGGAATAATTCAGCGGTTCAGGCAGCATCTCAGGAGGACATGAATAGCTGACGTTTCGGGTCGGGACCCTGTAAACCAGTATCTACAGGTCCTTGAAGGTAGACACAAAATGCTGGAGTAACTCAGCGGGTCAGGCAGCATCTCAGGAGCGAAGGAATAGGTGACGTTTTGGGTCGAGACCCTTCTTCAGTCTGAAGTTTGAACCAGCATCTGCAGTTATTTTTCTACAGTTCCTTGTGTCATCGACCTATATTCCTTGTTTGGTTGTATTTATACTGGATTGAATAATGTTTAGGCCCACGTGCTCAGAGATGAAAGCAGACTTTATTGCTCCAGCTTGAGACACTTTGTGGGCTGTCTCCTGCGAATTGTTAAAATGGGGTTACAAAGGTTTCACCAATTTATACATTTACCTTCAACACCCATCCCTCATCAATCAACACTATCAAGAATAAATCAACTGGTCAATTATGTCATTGCTGCAGGCTACGGTTTTCTACATGATGGAACAAAGTACTGTTGAATGGATGAGAAGTGTTTTATGAGACATTTTTGAGGGATGTGAGATTGCTGTGCTTAAATTCATATCTGCTTTCCCAGTGAATGTTTTAAAAAAAAGTAATGAATGTGGTTTTATATCAGCCATTAACACTTTATCACAGAAGTTTGAAAGGGCAGAAGTAGGCCATTCAGACCATCACGTCTATACAATCCTAAAAGAAACAATCAGTGGGTGGAGTTTAATCCGAGCAAGTTTGAAGTGCTACACTTTGGGAGATCAAATGCAAGGGGAAGGTATACAATTTATGGCATGATCCTTAACAGCATTGATGTGCAGAGGAATCTTAGAGTTCAAGCCAACCGCTCCTAGAAAGTAGATAGTATGGTGAAGAAGGCATATGGTACGCTTGCCTTCGGAGTTTGAGGATCAGAGTCATGTTGCAGCTTTGTAAAACATTGGTTGGGCCACATCTGGAGTATTGCATGCTGTTCTGGTTATCCCATAATAGGAAGGGTGTTGAGGCTTTAACGTAGGTGCAGGAGTTTCAGCAGAATGTTGCTTGGATGAGAAAGTGTTTTATGAGACATTTTTGAGGGTTGTGAGTTTGCTGTGCTTAAATTCATATCTGCTTTGCACAATCCACAGGCATTGCCACTTTCATTTCACTGCACATCTTGTATGTGTATGTGACAAATAAACTTGACTTGAAACTTGAAAGTATTAACTATAACGAGAAATTGGACAAACTCGGAGTGTCTTCTCTGGAACATCGGAGGCTGAGGGGAGATCAGATAGAAATATATCAAATCATGAGAGAAATTCTCAGCAGCTGCATCACTGTGTGGTTCGGAAGCTGCACAGCCTCCAGCCGTAAGACCCTGCAGCGCATAGTGAACACTGCTGGGAGGATCACTGGCGCCTCACTCCCAACACTCCTGGTCCTTTACACCACCCGCCTCACCCGCAAAGCATTGAGCATTGTGGGTGACCCCTCCCACCCTTCCAACAGCCTCTTCACCCTCCTGCCTTCAGGGAGAAGGTTTCGCAGCCTGAGGTTTTTTTTTTAACGCTGCTGTGGACAGGCTTTGCACTACTGTTCATTATTTTTTATTGTAATATATTCATCTTCATCTTTTTTTCATTGAAGTGACTATATTTTATATTGATTGTTGTTTGCTGTGCCTTTTTAATTTTAACTTAATTTAATGCACTTTATTCCTCGGGATTGTGGGAAACGGTATTTCGATTTTCTGTCTGTGTAAACTAACTGGAAATTGACAATAAAGTTGACTTTGACTTTGACTTTGACTTTGAAATAGATACGATAGACAGTCAGAACCTTTTACCCAGGGCGGAAATGTTAAAGACGCAGCTTTAATATGAGAGGGGCAAAGTATAATGGAAATGCAGGGAGAAAGTTGTTTTAACAGGGTCTGGTGGATCCTGGAATGTGCTGCTGGGGGTGGTAATGGAGGCAGATATGAAAGGGGCTCTTAGATAGGGACAAGGATCGTCAGGGAATGGAGGGATATGGATCATGTGCTGGTGGATGAGATTAGTTTATCTTGGAATCATGTTCGGCGCAGATATTGTGGGCCGAAGGGCCTACCCAGTGATGTACTGTTGTATATTCCAGGTGAATTTCGTCTTCCAGTATCTCGAGATGGTTACTGTGGACAGAAGTGAGGGTTGGCTTGGCTTCTGGTCAACAAGAGTCGCCCTGTTTTTTTCTAGGCAGCATTGTGATTCTTCCTATACTCATCTCCCATTCCCCTTTCATCCCCCTTCTCTCCCTTCCCCTCTGCCCTAACCTGCAGTCCCCTTCCACCCACATCCCCACATCGCCTCTACCTGGCTTTACATTTCCCTCCTCCTCTTCTCTCCTTCTCTGACACCCTTTTGTCTTCTTTGTCACCCACTCCATCCATCTGCAAATCAAACACCGCTCATTCGTAATTACCAATCCCTTGCCTGGTTTTGCCCCACCCCACCTCTCTTTTCCAACTTTCTTCCCCCCCCCCCCCCCCCACCCCTACAACAATCAGTCTGAAGAAGGGTCCTGACCCGAAACGTCATGTCCATTCTCTCCACAGATGCTGCCTGACCCACTGAGTCCATCCACACTTTGTGTTTTCCTTTGTGATCAATACAGGGTGCACTTTTCGGACCTGTCATCTGCTTGCAAACAGCAGAGCAAAATCAATGGAAGAAAGTCGAATAGTTACATTGTCACATGCACGTAGATACAATGAAATGTGTTGTTTTGCATACAATCCAGTAAAATCATTCTTTTCATAAGCACAATCATACATGTGCAGGAGTACAGCAATGGCTGTAGTCAGAGTTGCCTGAACTATGAGGAGACGTTGAGCAGGCGAGGACTCTATTTGTTGGAGTGCAGGAGGATGAGGGGTGATCTAATAGAGGTGGACAAAATCATGAGATGAATAGATTGGGTAAATGCACAGAGTCTTTTACCCAGAGTCGGGAAATTAAGAGTTAGAGGTTAAGGAAGAACCAAAGTTTAAGGCGAGGGTGGAAAGATTGAATTAGAAGCTGAGGAGTCACTCTTTTTACACAAAGGGTGGTGGGTGGAAGGAATGAGCAGCTGGAGGAGGTAGTTGAGGCAGGGACTACTATCATAACATTTAAGAGGCATTTGGACTGTTACATGGATAGGATAGGTTTGGAGGGTTATGGGCTAAGCTGGGGCAGGTGGGACTAGTGTAGATGGCCGGTGTGGGCAGGTTGGGCCCAAGGTGCTGTTTCCATGCTTTATGGTGCTGTGACCATAGTGTAAAAAAATGGTCGATTTCTTCTGAGGCAGAATGCAAAGAGTCACCATGTTTTGGACACCATCCGATGGTTTTAAGTATCAAGTTCTAAAAAATAATCGCGTTTTATCTTGGCCTTAAATGCGTGTTGTTCTGGCAGCAGCATTGAACGTTTCGGTTTGTTGAAAAGAACAAGGTGTATGTACGCTGCGATACCCCATTTTGTACAAGTGAACAATACAAGATTTCTACACTCTTGGATCTTTCTTCGCCCTTTCAATAACCGGTCTGTTCATTTAACTTTGCAGAAATCCCAGAGTGAAATAACTCACAATTCAGTGTTCTTAACCTAATAAAGTCAATCTCTAGCCACTACTTCAGATAATGTACAATGAAAGCTTCAGTCAGTTTAACGCAATGATCGCTGCAAACAAAATAAGTGAACTTCATCCACAGATTAAATGTTCCCCCATCATTTACAAGATGTTATTTCATTCATAGGACTCAGAACAGTACGGTAGTGGAACCATTGGCCCTTTAGCACAATGTCCTTGCCGAAGACGCTGCAAAAGTTAAACTAATCTCATCTGCCTGCACATGATCCTTATCCCCATTCCTTAGTTGCATATCCATGTGCCTATCTAAAGCCTCTTAAAGCAGATATCGTATCTGTTCCACCACCACCCCTGGCAGCGTGTTTGAAGCACCCGTCACCCTCTGCGTTACAAAACCTGCCCTGCACATCTCTCGTAAACATTGCCCCCTCTCACCTTAAAAGCTGTGCCCTCCGGTCTTTGACATTTCCACCCTAGAAAAGAGGTTCTGTGTCTACCTAATCAGTGCCTCTCATAACTTTACATTCTTCTATCAGGTCTCCCCTCAACCTCCGGTGCTCCAGAGAAAACAATCTCTCCTTGTAGCTTGTGCCCCTTCATCCACCCCACCATTCTGGTAAAGATAGACACAAAGTGCTGGAGTAACTCAGCAGGTCAGGCTGCATCTCCGGAGAAAAAGGATGGGTGACATTTTGGGTCGGGATCTTTCCTCAGAGGTCCGAAGAAGAGTCCCAACCTGAAATGTCGCCCATCCTTTCTCTCCAAAGATGCAGCCTGAACAGCTGAGTTTTGAAGGACTTTGTGTCTATCTGTGATGTACCTTCTCCAAAGCCTCCACATTCTTGCTGTATTGGGATGATGAGAACTACACACAATATTCCACGCAAAATAGCCGAAAGAAAATCCATGAGAGCTACATCATGCCTTCTTGACTTTTACACTCAATGCCCCGACCAATGAAAGCAAACATACCACCTGCCTTCTTTGCCACTCTCTTTACTTGTGTTGCCCCTTTCAGGGAGCTATGCGCTTATAAATTCAAAAGTTATAGGAGCAGTATTTGGTCATTCGGTCATTCGGCCCACATTCAATCATGGCTGATCTGTCTTACCCTTTCAACCCCATTCTCCCCATAACCCCTCACATCCGTATTACTCAAGAATTTAGACCCCAAGATCCCTCTGCACATTAGTGCTGTTAAGGACCTTGCCAGTATCTCTATACTTTCCCCTTTGATTCAACTTCCCAATGTGCAACACATCACATGTGCATTGTGCTTTAATTAGTTAAACCTAGATTTATGAGGTTTTTAAAAAAATCTTTTCCAAATTGCTTTGCCTATAACTTATCTAATAGGGCCACAGTTTAATATGTGAACTCAGGCATCTCCTCCAGGGCAACACATCCTTGCTACAGACATGGAGTGACAACCTCTTTTATATGACAACCTAAACATCCCTCCTTATCATTTGGAAGTGAGAATGGTATTGACCGAGGCAATTGATGATTTTTACCTTTGTGTAACATTCTATGGAAGTCAAATTGGAAATCCTATGAAGCTGCTATCTCTTGATTCCCGCCATGGTTTGGTGTTGAGATTAGTCGCTGTAACTGATGGCAGAAAGAAGGCATCATTACCAGCAGGACCATGATTGAAATGGCTCTGGTCCAGCCAGTTTGAAGATTCATCTCTATTGATAAAACGTTGATTACATTAATGTAATTTACTACTTTGCAATTCATTTACATATCTCTTCAAATTAGTGATATAATTAAACCATTAAGATGAAAAATGTTCATTAAGTGCCCAAAAAACCAGCTGTTACAAATTTGTATATTTCCAGATGCATCTTCGCAAAAGACTCTTTGAGGAATATCAATGCTCAACACTGAAATGTATTTTCTGGGCTTTCGTCCATTGCCTCAATTGCTTTAAAAAAATCTAAAGAGATGGGCTATTTAAGTGCTAAAGTCATACAGCACGGAAACAACCACTCCGGCCCAACTTGCCCATGCCGACCAAGATCCCTCATCTGTACTCATCCCACTTGCCCACATTTGGTCTATATCCCTCTCTACCTTTTCTATCCATGTCCTTGTCCAGATGTCTTTTAAAGGTTGCTACAGTACCTCCCTTATTTACCTCCTCTGGCAATTTGTTACATTTACCCACCACTTTCTGGGTGAAAACGTTGCCCCTCAGGGTCCTATTAAATCTCACCTTCTCACCTTAAACCTATGTCCTCTGGTTCTTGATTTACCTTCCTCTGGGTAAAAGGCTGTGCATTCACTCTTCACTCCATCTATTCCCCTCATGATCTGTACACCTCTTTCGATCATCCCTCAGCCTCCTGTGCTCCATGGAATAAAGTCCGAGCTTGATTTAATTCTGCATTGCCAATGATACTGTTCAGTGTCAAAGAGAGATAGAGAGATACAGCTTAGATTCAGGCCCTTCAGCTCACTGAGTCCGCCACCCAATCTCTCTCCTCTCTCGCCTCCATCCAGGCAACCCAGCATTCCTCAATTGGCCTCCTGTACATCGGAAAGACCATGCATAGATTTGGCAACCGTTTCGCTGAGCAATTGAGCAAGGGCCTGCTGGATCACCCGGTCGCTAGGCATTTTAACTCCCCTTCTATTCCCATACTGACCTTTCTGTCCTGGGTCTCTGCCCTTGCCAGAATGAGGCCACAGGTAAATTGGAAGAACAGCACCTTATATTTCGCTTGGGTAGCTTGTAACTCAAAGGTATGAACATAGAATTCTCCAATTTTAGGTGACCTCTAGCTAAACCCCCCTCCCCCCCTCCTCCCCTCCTCCTTTCTCCCCCATGCTCCCACTTTCTTTCCCCACCCCCTTCCCCTCCCTGTGCCCCACCTGGACTCCCACGTATTTCTCCCCTCCACCCTCCCCCTCTCGTCCCCCACTCCTTTCCTTCATCTGGTGCACAATCTGCAACTCGCAGACCTGGCTCACACCTTCCACTCTTA
Organism: Rhinoraja longicauda; assembly: GCF_053455715.1. Taxonomy (NCBI): domain Eukaryota; kingdom Metazoa; phylum Chordata; class Chondrichthyes; order Rajiformes; family Arhynchobatidae; genus Rhinoraja; species Rhinoraja longicauda. The sequence continues at coordinate 11,539,080 of NC_135967.1, read as the reverse complement.
TCTCTGGCCTCTGTCCAACCATTTGTTTTGAGGGGTGGTACGGTGGCGTAGCAGTAGAGTTGCTTCTTTACAGCGCCAGAGACCTGGGTTGGACCCTGACTACAGGTGCTGTCTGTACAGAGTTTGTACATTCTCCATGTGACCCCGGTGGGTGTTTTCTCCGGTGCTCCGGTTTCCTCCCACACTTCAAACACCTACAGGCTTGTAAGTTAATTGGTTAATTTTCCCTAGTGTGTTGGACAGTGCTAGTGTACGGGGTAATCGCTGATCGGCATGGGCTCGGTGGGCCGAAGGGTCTGTTTCCACGCTAAAGTATTTGCTTATCAAACCCCCCACACCTATTAGTGCCACGCACTGTCCTGCCTCTCCCCTTTTCCAATCCTCTCCCCACCTCCACATTCAGCACAACAGCCTGAAATGTCACCTATCCATGCACTCCAGAGATGTTGCCTGACCTATCGAGTTACTACAGCACTTTATTTCCTATTGTGTTTCCACCATCAACCACTCATTTAAATTAATCCTACAGTGCTGAGGAGTTTGGAGAATCTGAAGAACTCATTACCACAGACGGCGGTGGAGGCCAGGTCATTGGGTATTTTTAAAGTGGAGACTGCAGTTCTTGATTTCTAACAGCTGGCAAGAAACTGTTGCCTGATGGGAGAGGGGAGAAGATGGAGTGACTTGGGTGAGACTGGTCATTGATTATGGTTGTGGCCTTGCCGAGGCAGCGTGAAATGTAGATTGAGTCTATGGAAGGGAGAGAGACACGAAGTGCTGGAGTAACTCAGCAGGTCAGGCATCATCTCTGGAGAAAATAGATAGGTGATGATTTGGGTCAGGACCCTTCAGACTGAAAGTAAGGGGGGGGGGGGGGTGGGGAGGTCGAGGGAGGAAAGACTTGGAGGTGAGAAAAGACCAGGACAAGACTACAGCACTTGGTATAAATTAGCATCTGCAGTTCCTTCTTATGACACGATGGAAGGGAGGTTGCTTTGCATGATGGACTGGGCAATGGCCTCAACTCCGGTATTTCTTGTGGTCTTGGATGGAACAAATGGAAATATTTGATGACTTGGAGTCAATAATTTCACTGTGCCAAGTCTTTGAGAAAAGATATGATGGCGGCCAGCTTGTGGTACAATGGGATAAAGAGAACAGGGTTGTCAAGCAATTGAAGATGGATGATGAAAGGTTGACTTTGGAGAATTAATCATTGGAGCTGTTTAATTATTAGCTGTGTGCAAGTCACAAAGGCAGAAAGCCTTCCACCCACCACCAATTTCAACTTGATCACTAACAATCTTAATTTTGCCTCGTATCGTCTGCATCTGCCTCCAGTACTCTGCCCCACCCTCAGATAAAACTGATTCTGAATTTAACACCCCAACCTGCTCCCACTATTTGACACTTAAAGCAGAGTTTTCTGTAAATTCATTTTGTATGGGGAGAAGGCAGGAACGGGGTACTGATTGAGAGTGATCAGCCATGATCACATTGAATGGTGGTGCTGGCTCGAAGGGCCGAATGGCCTATTCCTGCACCTATTGTCTATTGCCTATTGTCTACTGTTACTTTGCATAGAAACAAGCCCTGGGTCCAACTCACCCATCAACCAAAACGCCCTATCTAAGCTAATCCCATTTGCACATGTTTCGTCCATATCCCTCTGAATCGTTCCTACGTATGTACTTGTCCAAGTCATTTTCAAATGTTATTATTGTACCTGCCTCAACTAGTTCCTCTGGCAGCTCGTTCCATAGACTCACCACCCTCTGCGTAGAAACGTTCCCCCCTCAGGTTCCGAGTAAATCTTCCCCTTCCTATCTTAACCCTATGCTCTCTTGTTCTTGATTGCCCACCCTGGGAAAAAGACTCTGTGAACTGATCCTTCCTATTCCCCTCATTATTTTATAGACCGATATACAGTACTAGACCAAGTAGACCCGTTGGGCCCAAACCTCTCCTACTTTGGTGCAGCATCCTCTCCTCCCCCACTCCCCTCTCTCCCTCCTCTCCCCCCCTCCCTCCACCCCCTCCCCTTCCCCTCCCACTCCCCATTACCCTCCCCCCACTCCATCCCCCTCAATCCCCCCTCCTCCGTTCCCTCCCTCCATCCCCCCTCCCCAGGAGATAGATTTAAACTTAAAAATGTGAATAACTTAAAAAATATTACACCGATTTCAATGAAACTTCTTCCATTAGCACCAAATGGACAACGGTGAGTAAGGTGGGCCTAAAATTGCCGCGCTATCGTGGACTGTTTTGGCTGTAGTTCAGGAACAAACAAACACACAAACGAGAGTTTGAGTATATAGATGTTCACCCCTCAGCCTCCTGCGCTCCAAGGGATCGAGTCCCAGCAAGGGATATCTCCCACTATGGCACAGGCCCTCCAGTCCTGACAACATCCTTATAATTCTTCTCTACATTCTTTCCAGGTCTCGTGGCAATAATCTTACTGAACAATATACAAGAAAAAATAATTTCATCGTACCTTAGTACACATAATAGTAAACAAACCATGGAACTAATTGACTCACTGTGTCGTGCAGGAAAGCGTTAACACATAGGATGCTTAGTGGCATCTTTCCGACAGCAGATTGACCAAAACTGAGCAGATTACTCATAGTGTAGCCTCATCCATGTCTTGCACACCAATATGCTTTCTCCGTGGTTTGATAATTTCCAACCAAATCCATTTACTAAGTGTGCAGACAAACATATAAATCATAGATCGCACAAAAGAAGGTGTGTCCTCTTTATCAAGAGCATTGTAAATCTTCTCTGCATTCATTCCCATGGTGAAGAGTAAAGTCCTGATGAAATTGTTCATCCCCCCTTCCTCCTGGCTTATTAATCTTGAAAAGAAAGCTCTTTGGATTAAAGCAATACCATTTTCATTGGAAGTTGCAATTTTTTTAATTTATTTTTTCATCAGAAATAATTCTGAATCAGTAAGGCAAAACGTAAGGGTCCTGCTAAACGGCTGAGAATAGCTAAAAGAGAACACGATTCCCAAAGAGGAAGAGTTCACCAAAATGGGAGGGTTCCTGTGTGAATGAAAGATTGATACTTTGCGATCTATCCCATGCGACTTGTCACAGTGAAATTCTTTGTTTTGCATACCATACACAGAGTGTGCAAAGAGTCACAGGGCATCGACAGAGTTAAAAAGTATTGAGTGTCGTCCTGATGGCCCCTCTTTGTTCTTGGTGCCCCCCACACCAGGTCCCACTATGTTTCTTCGGCGGTGCGTCCTTGACTGACCTCCGGCACCCACTGTGAGCTCGTCTGACCTCCGGCACCCACTGCTGCGCGGGTTAATGTTTACGTGCATGACACAATGAGTCAAATAGTGCAATGGTTCACTTATTATCACGTGGTGCAAAAGGTACAGTGAAATTCTTTTTTTTCTTGCAAAGAATTCAGTAAGAGTATTGCCGTACATAAGTACAATTAGTTTAGTTTAGTTTATTTGTCATTCCACTCCTTACAGATCATGCAACGAATGGGACGATACAGGGTGTCTCCGGGGACCATAGTGCAATACAAATGCAAAACATATGGACAGGGGATGACAGTACGGTACAGTACAATACAATTAGACAGTGCAATACAATACAATACATATAGACGGGGGATTAAAGCATGTAAAGGGATCAGGGGGTATGGAGAGAAGGCAGGTACATGCTACTGAGCTGGATGATCAGCCATGATCATATTGAATCGCGGTGCAGGCTCGAAGGGCCGGATGGCCTACTCCTGCACCTATTTTCTATGTTTCTATGTTTCTATGTAAATGGTAAAAGGTAAAGCATTTAACCTCGAGTCTAAAGCACGCGAACGGTGAATTTAAAACCATCAATGAGAGCAGGTAAATTATTGATTGCACATTAAATGAGATTATAAAGTGCAGAGTGCTAGGTGAGGTGCTACCCCACACACCCTTCTTCCAGAAGGCAGCGGGTCAAATAGACCTTGAAAGGGGTGAGAGGAGTCCCTCATGATGCTGCAGGCTTTACTTTTGCACCTTCCTCTGTAAACGTCACTGATGGCAGGGGATCTGGTCCCAGTGATGTGCTGTGCTATGTATACGTATATAATACATAGAAACAACCCACTGAGTCTATATGTAAGATTTGCCGGGTTTTAGACTGTGACCATTTCACGGTCCCAGCTGCCTTAGGCTATCAAGGCCGTTGCGGCCATCGCCTCCGTTCCGGCCATCCCGTGAACCGTCCTCCCTCTCCTCGCCCGGCCATCTTGCAGTTACAATTCTATAATCCTCTGACCCAATAAACTCACAGCCTGTTTATATATCACCTGTTTATATGTTGATTGATTTCTCCGCAGCAGACTTGCAAAGGCAAGGTATTCTAATATCCCAAGTATGTTTGCCTAATGCGATTCCTCCTTGTTTGCTGGCCTGTAATAGAGTGAGCTTCCCTTTCCACTTGTCACTTCTTGCTTGCTCTATAACCATTTAAGCTCCATCTGCCCTTTCAGTCAAAGCACATCTGTTATTCCACAGCAGAAAAGCTCTCATAAGATTTACCTGACAGCCTCAGTATTAAGTAAAATTAATGTCCTTGTAAGCCAGTCACAGTTTTGACTTCCAGGAGCCATTACACTTGCATGTCCTCAAAATGTTACTGTTCAGAAAGCATTTGGTGGATAAGTAAGCTGCCTGAATCTTGGCAATAATTTGTCTCTGACTACTTCCAGGGAACATTACTTCAGGCAAATACTGGTTAGCACCTGGACATGAGGTACATTAGATTCAGGGAAGAAAGTGGTGATGTCTGGAAATGTGTAGAAGGGAACTGTGGGTGTATACCGAAGATAGACACAAAGTGCTGGAGTAACTCAGCAGGTCAAGCAGCATCTCTGGAGATCCTTCTGGGTCCCAACCCGAAATGTCACCCATCCTTTTTCTCTATAAAGATGCTGCCTGACCCGCTAAGTTACTCCAGCATTTTGTGTCTATGTAGGTCTTGAATCATATTCATATTATAAACCAGGAGGTGCTTAGTTTATAGATACAGCGCCGAAACAGGCCCTTCAGCCCACCGAGTCCACGCCGAACAGAGATCTCCGCATATTAATACTATCCTACATACACTAGGGACAATTTACGTTTATACATTTTATACTGAGCCAATTAACCTACAAACCTGTATGTTTTGGAATGTAAGAGAAAACGCACGCGGTCATGGGGAGAACATACAAACTCCGTACAGACAGCACCCGTAGTCGGGATCGAACCCGGGTTTTGTGGCGCTGAAACTATGACTCTATGAAAAGGTGACTGGAATGTGTTCTATGTATATGCCCTGCTCAATGATGCTCAGTTTTGGAGAAGTGCTGTAATGCAGAAGCATGAGGCATCTGCTTATGTTACCCGTTCAGGGAACAATGGACTTAGACTCTAAGATCTATCTGTATATCATTGCTAAACGCAGGCAAATGGAATGAGCTGATATTGGTGGGTTTGGACAAGTTGTGCTGATGGATCTGTTTCCATGCTGGATAACACTATGTTAGAGGCAACAATGCTGAGCTAGTTTGATATCGAGAGAAACACAACCACAGATTTCCTTAAATGGAACCTCTCATCTTTATACAGATAACATTGTTGTATCTTATGTTATTGTATTTTAAAATTGTATTTTAGCCACATATGAAGTAAATCTGATTGGAAAAAACGTTTGTTTTACTCATAAATAGGAAGCAGAACTCACTGCAAATGCCAGCATTTCTTATTCACAAAATCATAGAGGAATAGATCGGGTGGTCTCTTGCCCAGAGTTGGGGAATCACGAATCAGAGGATGTAGGTTTAAGGTGAGGGGGGAAAGATTAAATAAGAATATGAGGGGTAACTTTTTAACACAAAGGGTGGTGGGTGTATGGAACAAGCTGCAGGAGGTAGTTGAGGCAGGGACTATTGCAACATTTAAGAAATAATTAGACAGGTGCATGGATAGGACAGGTTTAGAGGATATGGGCCAAATGCAGGCAGGTGGGACTAGTGCAGATGAGGCATGTTGATCTGTGTGGGCAATTTACGCTGAAGGGCCTGATTTCACACTGTGTAGCTCAATGACTGTGGTCATGGCATCATGATCAGCACATTGTGGGCTGAAGGGCCTGTTCTTCTGCTGTACTGATAAATGTTCTATGTTCCAAAGCTTCGAGGATCTTGGTGAACCATGAACCTATCTCGTTAACCAATGATACTGAGCCACTGAGAAAGAATCAGCAGAATGACTGATTCAAGTCAGTTCAAGCGTGGAAAGGGAAATAAAAAGAGTGAAAGGAAAATTTGTTTTGCAGGAAAACAAATGAGATAGTAAGAAACACAAATGGCAGTGTTTTGCAATGTGAACAATCTTTAGCAATTATTTGTTCTGTGAGGGGACATGACTGCACAATTTGGATGATTCTTTATTTGAGCGAAAGAGGTTGACTGGCCCTCTGTTAACAATGATTGCAACATTAAACGGACAATAAAGCTGTTGTGTTCCCACCTTAATTTCTATTACAGGTTTAATGGTCAATAAATTTGTAAATCAGCTCTTTAAAGCAATGTCAGGGCTGAGGGTGAAGTGTTGTTTGTGTAGAGCATAAGAAGGGGTGGCATAAATCAACTGCGCCAGACGTGGGTGGCACGGTGGCACAGCGAGAGAGTTACTGCCTTGCAGCGCGAGAGACCCGGGTTCGATCCTGACAATGGGCAGTGTCTGTACGGAGTTTTTGGTAGTTAGTTCCTTTACGCGATCTCAAATCAGTCACAAAATATTTAATGATTGCATCTTGGATCCTCCGTTTCAATTATGATTCCCCTGATATATAACTAAGCAAATGCAACTGATGAACAGGTAATTTAGCAAACTAAATAGCAGCAATAATGGCTCATGTGGACCTCTAGTGATCCACAGCTCTGTGATTGCCGCAACACTCTCAGAATATGAAGCAGCCTGTTATGTTTACGACAATCCGTTTTGGTAAGTTTACAGTAAAGGTCATTTCTTTTTTCCGATGCAGTTTTTCACTCCTTATTCCCTCTCGCTGAATCCCAATCACCGGGAATTTTGTGGTTGATTTTACTTGCTGGTAAAATGATGAAAAGCAGCAGAACTCTTCACTGTGAATTTAGTGTGTAGATTAAACAGATTAATTAGCGGTCGGCTGATGAGCCCAAGGCCTGTCACTAACCATTGTCATCCAGAGAGCCATTTATCACAACATAGACTCAAGAAGAAGCTCAGTCTCCAGTGCATCCTTTCTTAATGAATATAAATGAGATGGACGTTGAATATTTCACAGTGAAGTCTTCTGTTCTTATACAGTCACACATCGGCTATAAAGCATGAATATGAAGCCCTGGCATATCATTCAAATTATGCATTGAATGTTTGCCATTCCACGTGTCTTGGGCAACATCAGTTATTTGTATTCAGCTATTTTAATCAAACTACCTGCATACACTGTTTACAAAGTATATAACTTTATGAGCGGCACAGTGGTGTAGCAGTAGAGCTGCTGCCTTACAGCGCCAGAGACCCAGGTTCAATCCCGACTATGGGTGCTGTCTGTCCGGAGTTTGTACATTCTCCCTGTGACTGCGTGGGGTTTTTTCTGGGTGCTCTGGTTTCCTCCCACACCCCAAAGACGTGCAGGTTTGTAGGTTAATTGGCTTTGGTGCAATTGTAAATTGCCCCTAGTGAGTAGGATAGTGTTAGTGTCCCGGGGTGATTGCTAGTCAGTGCTGACTCGGTGGTGAAGGGGCCTGTTTGCACTGTATCTCTAAATTCTAAAGTCTGAAAACGGAAGTTCCTGATAGAATAATTTTAGTGTTTTGGCTATTTATACGTTGCAGCAATCCAAATGTTATTTCTTGACTTAGTAATAAACTATCGACAAACTATTTGAGCTTGGTAAATTAAAGTACTATGTGTGTGCATTGTTAATAATTGACACAGTACATTTTGTAGAGAGAGCCGTGTTCATAATTGGTTCAGAAAAATATCAGCAAAGTTAAACATAGAACCATAGAAAACAGGTGCAGGAGGAGGCCACTTGGCCCTTCAAGCCAGCACCGCCATTCATTGTGATCATGGTTGATCATCCACAATCAGTAATCTGCGCCTGCCTTCTCCCCATATCCCTTGATTCCGCTAGCCCCTAGAGCTCTATTTATCTCTCTTTTAAATTCATCCAGTGAATTGGCCTCTACTACCTTCTGAGGCAGCTCATTCTATGCACAATTCATCACCGTACTAGCTATGAGGCGACACAGTGGCATAATGGTAGAGTTGCTGCCTTACAGAGCCAGAGACCCGGGTTGGATTCCTACAACGGGTGCTGGCTGTGTGAAGTTTGCATGTTCAGCCTGTGACCCTGCGGGTTTTCTCCGGGTGCTCTGGTTTCCTCCCACATTCCATAGACGTGCAGGTTTGGAGGATAATTGCCTTTTATAAATTGTCCATAGTGCGTAGGATAGAATTAGTGGTCGCTGGTCGGCATGGATTTGGTGGACTGAAGAGCCCATTTTCACACTATATCTCTGAACTAAACTAAACTAAATTAAACAAAACAAAACTAAACTACCTACTCTTCCACAGCCAACAATGGAAGATAGAGTGAGGCCACATGCAATTTGGAGGAACAGAACCTCATGTTTTGCTTGGGCAGCATACAACCCAGCGGTATGAATATTGATTTCTCTAATTTCAGGTAACCCTTGTATTCTCATTCTCTCTGTCCCTCCGCCACCCTAGTTGTCCTGCTAGTTTCACTGTCCGTACCCCTTTGTTATCAGTTCTTCCATATCCAACACGGGACCATTGTAGACTCCACCTTTCCCTTGGCCATTGGTTTGTTCTGTACCTTTTCATGCCTCTTGTTTCTCTCTCCCCTGACGCTCAGCCTGAAGAAGGGTCTCAACCCGAAACATCAGCTATTCCTTTTCTCCAGAGATGCTGCCTGACCTTCAGTGTTTTGTGTCTACATCTTCGGCGTGAAACCACCCTCTGAATTTTACAATCCTGCTCTTGGGTTTAAAGGCATCTGAAAATGTTCAGCAATCAGTAACTTAATGTTTGCGGTGATGTGTGGTGTCTCAGTAGCACAGTTTAATTACCTGGGTCCTCTCCACCATTTATAAGTCAGACACAGTTCCTAGTTACATAGATTCTTTGGTATGTTTCATGGCTGACCTGCTTGTATATGATCAGAATTTTCGGAAATGGCTGCTCTTTTCGCTGCCCTACTAAATAATGAATAAGCCACCAGTCTATACTTGCCCCTGGCTAGAAATTGACAGTGCAAAACCCTCCATATGGTGAATTAATTGAAGTGAGAACTACAGATCTTATTTCCTAGAATCTTCCCAACCCCTCCTCCTCATTCCTACCACTGGCGAGATATTTTGAGTCAAATACTTTAACTCTGCCCTAATTGTGTGTTCCCTGTGTGTCATACGACTGACATCTCTGGGTGCCAACACTTCTTCAGGACTGTTCCTTTTAATTTACGGACTGAAACTGCCAACCTGCAGAGAATGATAATGTCAACTTCTTTTGAGATATGAGGAAAACTTTTCATTGCATTTATAGAGTCATAGAATCACACAAAGTGGAAACAGGCTCTTCAGACCAACCTGTCCATGCTGACCAACATGCTCCATCTACACTAGTCCCAGCTGCCTGTGTTTGGCCCATATCCTTCTAATGCTATCCTATCCATGTGCAGGTCCACCACCGATATTCCCGCACCCTTGGTTCCAGAGCCTTTCTGGATTATCCGTTTTGCACGGTAGCGCAGCGGTAGAGTTGCTGCTTTACACCGAATGCAGCGCCGGAGACTCAGGTTCGATCCTGACTAAGGGTGCTGCACTGTAAGGAGTTTGTACGTTCTCCCCGTGACCTGCGTGGGTTTTCTCCGAGATCTTCGGTTTCCTCCCACACTCCAAAGACGTACAGGTATGTAGGTTAATTGGCTGGGTAAATGTAAAAATTGTCCCTAGTGGGTGTAGGATAGTGTTAATGTGCGGGGATCGCTGGGCGGCACGGACATGGAGGGCCGAAAAGGCCTGTTTCCGGCTGTATATATATGATATGATATGATATGATAAGTCATGGCCTGGTGGGGGGGGGGGGGGGGGGGGGGAGGTACCAGTCGGCAGAGTCGGCCACGGATGTCGGCTATGGGAACGAATCTGCTGGCCAAAAGTCCATAGTCCTCGCGGTAAGCGGCAATTTCGACCAGCCGATCAGCGTGGAAATCCCAATGAGGTTGAGATCAGCTGCCTCGGCTAAGGCGCCACATTTACTGGTGGTCTTTCAGGGAGGATTTGTCCAGGTTAAAGGGAGGGAACCACCAGTTGCCGGAATATCGGTGGTGGACCTGTACCTGTCCAAATGTTTTTAAACATTGTGATAGTACTTGCCCGAACTGCTTCATCTGACAGCTCGTTCCATACACCCATCACCCTCAAGTTCACCAGGTTGCCCCTTAGGTTCCATTGAAATCTCCCCCCCACCCCCTCACCTTAAACCTATGTCCTCTGGTTCTTGATTCCCCTAGATTGGGCCTTCTGTAAGACTGGATCTTTGACTAGTGAAGACAGTGCGAGGGAGATGGAGAGCATGCAATTATTAAAGTAAAGTTGTAGACACTGATGTTGCTTATCTGTCTCTTTAATAGCTGCCTGCTGTGATGCGTCTACGGATGTGTGATCAGCATATGGTGCTTTCTTCCTTGGGTACCCTGGCAAAAAACATTGTCACACCAATTCCCAGAGCAACTCTATTAAAAAGGGATTTAAAACAACACCCTGAAACTACGATTGTCTGGCTTTGTCACCACATAATAATTTAGCGTAGGCAAGACTTGTATTTCAATCATTAATTCTATCTCGACAAAATTTAAATGGTAACAAAATTAGTCAGATGCAGCTGTCTGTCAAGTGCAGGTATCTACAGTAGGCTGGAAACTCTGAACAGCAGGTGTTCATCAATATGAATGTGTCCTCTTCATTTCCTTCCACACATCTGCAGTTTATATTATAGTGTCTGGTTCACTTTACAATGGTGGCACGGTGGCGCAGCAGTAGAGTTGCTGCCTTGCAGCGCCAGAAACCCTGGTTCGATCCTGGCTACGGGTGCTGTCTGTGTGGAGGTTGCACGTTCTCTCTGTGACCCCATGGGCTTTGTCCGAGTGCTCCGATTTTCTCCCACAGTCCAAAGCCATACATATTGGCAGGTTAATTGACCTCGTTAAGATTGTAAATTGTCCCTAATGTGTAGGATCGTGCTGGTGTACAGGGTGATCACTGGTCGGTGTGGACTTGGTGGGTCGAAGGGCTTGTTTCCATGTTGTAGCTCTAAGGTCTAAGGTCCGAAATCAATCCGAGCAGATGTGTCACATACACAGGCACAGACATGTAAGGGTTACGTCCCATGAATGCTTACGCAAGTCAGATTTTACATAAGTCCCCATCCCCATCACCTGCTGGGAATAACTCAATCACAATACTAACTGTCTCAGCAATGTCTGAGGCACTATCTCTGGTGCATGGTCTTCTGGGTAAGCAATGCTGTCATTGCTTGCTTGGGTTTGGTCTCGTCGTTGGGGTACTTCCTGCAACACACAGCCTTCTGGGTAAGCACTGCCGCCATTGCCGACTTGTTGCCGGTGTAAATTTGAGTGATCGCACACTTGTGAAAATGACAAACTGCCTTGTTTGCACAAGGGACTGAGTACAGAATTGTATAGATAAGTATGAGTTTACATTATTCTCTATTGCATAAATTGGGGAGTGCCTATAAATATAGATTGTGATTACGTTTAATAAGAATCTGAGGGGTAATTTTTTCACAAAAAGGGTGGTGGGTGTATGGAACAAGCTGCCAGAGGAGGTAGTTGAGACTTGGACTATCCCAATGTTTAAGAAACAGTTAAACAGGCACATGGATAGGACAAGTTTGGAGGGTTATGGACCAAACGCAGACAGGTTGGCTGGTGTGGGCAAGTTGGGCCGAAGGGCCTGTTTCCACAATGTATCACTCTAAGTTGAAACATAATCCAAGAAGGCTTGCAATCAACTTTTTCTGCCACATAAAGATGAGACTAATTATCTTTCCATTGCAGGCATGATTGAGTCAATTATAATAAAAGATTATCAATCTAAAATGCTGCCTGACCTCCTGTGTCTTTCTAACAATTTCTGTTTTGTTTCGGTGTTTGAGCATCTGTGTGATTTTGCTGTATGGGTTACCATCACAATAAATAATGGAAACCCCCCTGAGATCTGCCAAATAAAACAGCAGTCGCTAAAACAGTTGCCCTGAAGGTTTAGTTTAGTTTAGTTTTCAGTTTGGTTTATTTTATTTTAGAGATACAGTGTGAAAAATGCCGCTCGGCCCACCAGGTCCATGCCGACCAACGATCGCCCTTGCACTAGTTCTATCCTACACACTAATAACAATGTACAGATGCCAGTTAACCTACAACCTGCAGGTCTTTGGAATGTGGGAGAAAACTGGAGCACGGGGAGAAAACCCGCATGGAGAACGTGCAAACTCCATACAGACCGAGGTCAGGATTGAACCTGGGTCTCTGGCACTGTGAGGCAGCAGCTCTACTGTTGCGCCAAAAATAAACTGAGATAAACCTGGATGGAATCAATTAAATCCGTCAGACACACATTGAATGTTGTGGTGACATTGAATATTCCATCTGGTCTACCCTTGTGTACCCTCGTCCTACTAGTCTACCCGACTGTGGCCCACCTCGTCTTCTGGGCGGGTTCCCGGTCCGCGGCAGGTAAACCAGGGCTTCTGTCAGGTGTGGCCATGGCTTGCTGACATCCTTCTCCATGAGTCTATGATTTTATGGCTTCACCCATGATTTCAATAGGGAGTTTTTACAGATTATCTAGCGAAAATGCATTTTATATTTCAACATGATAGACTGCAACCTGATGGCATGAACATTGTATTTTTTTAATTTCAGTCCCTCTGTCTAACTAGAACCCCTCCCCCCCACCTTTTTTCCCAATGAGCCTGCTCCCTTTCACTCAATGTCTTCATGGCCACTTCATCTGCCCATCACCTACAGACTCCTTCCATTAGATCTCCCCACTCATTCCGCCCCCCCCTCCCTCCCCCCATCTTCCACCCCTTCTCCCTTTTCTGGTCCCATATTCTACCTTTCTTTCCCATCAGATTCCATTACCTGAAGACCCCGAGTGCTTCCACTAATAATGTCCCAGCCTCTTCTGTTATCTCCAACCCTCTCGCCCCAACCCAACCCAGCTCCATCTACCAATGCATCCTAACCTAGACCCATTCCTCCCCCCTTCACCTCTTTATATTCACTGTCTCCCCTCACCTCTTTCATTCGATTTGATAGGTCTCGATTGGAATCATCCATTTCCCTGAACATTTCCCTCCACGGATGCTGCCTGACCACTGAGTTCTTCCAGCAATTTGTCTTTTACTCCAGATTGAACCATCGCGAGATTATTTCATTCGTTATCCCTCCAATCCTTTTTCTCTGCCAATGGATTTCACCCTACCTCCGTGTGGAGTTTGCATGTTCTTCCTTTGACCGCATGGGTTTCCTTTGGGTGCTCCGGTTTCCTCCCACATCCCAAAGACATGCGGGTTTGTAGGTTAATTGGCCTCTGTAAAATGTCCCCTCGTGTGTAGGGAGCGGATGAGAAAGTGGGATAACATAGAATTAGTGTGAACAGGTGATCGTTGATTACCCTGGGCTGAAGATCAGTCTGAAGAAGGGTCTCGACCTGAAACATCACACACTCCCTCTCTCCTAGATGCTGCCTGACCTGCTGAGTTACTCCAGCATTTTGTGATACCTTCGATTTGTACCAGCATCTGCAGTTATTTTCCTACCCGACTCCATGACTATATTGACATACCCCTTGAAAATTTGGAAAGCTCACTCAGTGGGCAGAAGAGTTTCTTTTCATGTTGCATCTCGAAGCTAAAGTGTGTAGATTAGATAACCAGAAAGCTTCACTGAAAAAGTGGAGGCATCTCTCTTTCTCAGACATTGCCTTCTGTTGCAACACTGGCAAGATCTGTATCTGCTGATGATTCTCATTCCTTGGAAGTCCAAGTTTATGCTCTGTGAAGAACGTGTTAGTGTTGTGCACATGAGGTAATTGAAGATTTACATTGAAAACAAATCTTTGAAGGCTCCAGTGGACTGATCACATTAACCTTTTGATCGTAGTTGCCTTTGGTATCTTTGCACTGAAGAACGTCTCTGACATCAAGCATCAGCATTTCTGCTCAGAAACTGTCAGAAGTTATAAAGTTGCAACACTTCCTTCTCAGCATACTTCCCAACTTTATTTCCCAACATTTCGGGCGGCACAATGGGGAAGCGGCAGAGTTGCTGCCTTACAGCGCCAGGGACCCAGATTCGACCCTGACTACGGGTGCTGTCTGGAAGGAGATTGTACTTTCTCCCTGTGACTGCTTGGATTTTCTCTGGGTGCTTCGGTTTCCTCCCATACTCTAAAGACGTACAGGTTTGTAGGATAATTACCTTCTGTAAATTATCCCTAGCATATAGGTTATGATTAATGTACTGGGTGATCGCTGGTCAGCATGGACGATGGGTCGAAGGCCTGTTTCTCTAAACTAACATAAGCTAAACTAAACTAAAATGATGAGACACAAAGAGGGTGCTGGGGATATGGAATGAGCTGCCAGAGAAGGTCGTAATGGTGGGTACTATAACAACATTTAAAATACATTATAGGTGCATGGATAGGAATGATTTAGAGGGATATGGGCAGCTAATGCAGGCAAATGGGGCATCATGATCGACATGGATAAGTTGGACAGAGGGGCCAGTTTTGTGCTGTATGACTCCATGACTGGGTATCACAAAATGCTGGAGTAACTCAGCAGGTCAGGCAGCATCCAGGAGAGAGGGAATGGGTGATGTTTCAGGTCGAGACCCTTCTTCAGATCGAAGATCAGCCTGAAGAAGGGTCTCGACCCGAAACGTCACCCATTCCCTCTCTCTTAGATGCTGCCTGACCTGCTGAGTTACTCCAGCATTTTGTGATACCTTCGATTTGTACCAGCATCTGCAGTTATTTTCCTACCCGACTCCATGACTATATTGACATACCCCTTGAAAATTTTGAAAGCTCGCTCAAAGGAGTGATTGAGGAAGTAGAATAATTTGATATCAAGAGGCACATTTTAGCTCAGTGGCAAGCATTGGGGACCCCCGAACATTGCTGCCCAAAGTGTCTTTGCCTCTCTATCTCCAGCTGACCCTTTAAAGCAGACCTTAAAATCTGCCTCTTCAACAGATATTAGATTGTCTTATTTAATGTAGTTCGCCCTCAAATTTTATTTAACGATCCTGCTGCGGTGCCTTCAAGGTGCTATATAAATACTTCTTGTTGTTATCTGCTTAGAATGAGGATGAAGCACAGATGGCGGTTAATTCAAAGAACAAATTTGCTGTCAAGTCAAAATTTCTACTCAAGGTGATTCCTTCCTTTGATCCTTCGATTTCTCCAATAGCTGTGGAGAAATTCCAGTTCTTCTCCGCTCTAATTCCTCCCCAAACTCAGAATCAAACCCATACAGAACACCAAGGCACTATTGTGCCTTTTACTTCGCAATAGTTTCATTTAAGTTTCTATGAAGTATTCAGAATCGAAATAAAACTTCTTGAGTCACTGGTCCGTTGAGAAGTGGCAGATTAAATTAATCCAAGTGTGTGGTGCGTGTATTTAATAATAAGTATGTTTAAATAAAATGATTTTGAGGGGGAACAACTTTCCAAGTCAAGCATTGCCAGGATTGGCAATGTATTCGTAATACTGAGAAATAAAGTGGCATTTTGTAGCCCGTACAAAATCAGGCTGGGTTGGGTTTTGGGAAGGGTCATGTCCCGAAATGTCACCTATCCATGTCCTCCAGAGATGCTGCCTGACCTGCGAGGTTACTCCAGCACTTTGTGTCATCTACCAGAATGATATCTGCATGAGAAGATATTTGGAGGAACAGCACCTCATATTTCGCCTGGGCAGCTTGCAGCCCAGTGGTATGAACATCGACTTCTCCAACTTTAGATAGTTCCTCTGTCCCTCCCTTCCCCTCCCCCTTCCCAGATCTCCCTCTATCTTCCTGTCTCCACCTATATCCTTCCTTTGTCCCGCCCCCCTGACATCAGTCTGAAGAAAGGTCTCGACCCGAAACGCCACCCATTCCTTCCCTCCTGAGATGCTGCCTGACCTGCTGAGTTACTCCAGCATTTTGTGAATAAATACCTTCGATTTGCACCAGCATCTGCAGTTATTGTCTTATATTACCTACAAGGAGAGATGGGCAGACTTGGATTTTCTTCTCTAGAACCACAGTAGCTCTGACCAACAAAGGTCTACTAATCTGATGCTTAAGATCATTAATTGATGAAGCACGTGTGGACACATGTTCTAAATTTCAACTACCCTTTCTGTGTAAAAGTGTTACCCAACTCCTCTGCTGATAATCCAACCTTCAATGGTTGGATTATTCCAAATTCTGGATACTCTCATCAGTGGATATAGATCACACTGTAAAAGTAAGGCCATGTGCAAATTGGAGGAATAGCACCTCAGATTTCGCTTGGGCAGCGTGCAACCCAGCGGTATGAACGTTGATTTTGCTAATTTCAAGTAACCCCTGCATCCCACCCTAGTCATCCTACTAGTTCCACTGTTCACATCCCTGTATCCCTTTGTTATCACTTTTTTCCCAGCCAACAATGGGCCATTATGGGTTCCACCCACACCCTTGGCCATCTGTTGCTGGTCCTGCTTTCTTCTAGACTTTCCTTACCTCCATTTCTCTCCCCTCTATTTTCAGTCCGATAAAGGCTCTTGCCTTGAAACGTCACCCATCCTTTTTCTCGGGAGATGCTGCCTGAACTGTTGAATTACTCCAGTAGTTTGTGTCTATCTTTCTATAGAGTCAGACAGCACAGAAAGAGGCCCTTCGGCTCTCTGAATCTACACAGGCTATCAATCACTCATGTGCATAAATCCTGCATTAATTCCCTTTTTTAATTCATGCAAAACTGGTTAATTTGCAAACTCCACACAGTCAGCACTGGAGGTCAGATTGAACAGCAGTGAAGCAGCAGTTCTACCATCTGTGCCATTGTTGAACTTGACTGGACTTTAACTTGCACTAAACATTATTCCTTTTATCTTGTATCTATACACTGTGGATGGCTTGATTGTAACCATGTATAGTCTTTCCGCTGACTGGATAGCACAGATGCGTGTTCGATCCTGACTTTGGGTGCTGTCAGTATAGAGTTTGTATGTTCTCGCTGTGACTGCATGGGTTTTCCCTGAGTTATTTGGTCAGAGGGTGGTGAATCTGTGGAATTCTTTGCCTGTGGAGGCCAAGTCAATGGATATTTTAAAGGCGGAGATAGATGGATTCTTGATTAGTACAGGTGTCAGAGGTTATGGGGAGAAGGCAGGAAAATTGGGTTAGGAGGGAGAGATAGATCAGCCATGATTGAATGGCGGAGTAGACTTGATGGGCCAAATGGCCTGATTCTACTCCCATCACTTATGACATCATGACCAGTGGCCTCGTGTTGCTGGAGTTGTTATGATATCATGACCTAATGCTCCAGTTGCCTCCCACACTCCAAAAAGGTACAGGTTTGTAGGATTCTTGATTAGTAAGGGTGTCAAGGGTTAGTTTAGCTTAATATCACGTATACCGCGGTATAGTGAAAACCTTTTGCTGCGTGTATAGACTATACATGATCACATTCGAGACATCCACCATGTGCAGATACACGATAAAGGGAATAACGTTTTGTGCAAGATAAAGTCTAGGAAGGTCCAATTAAAGACAGTCCAAGGGTCTCCAGTGAGGTAGATAGTAGCTCAGGACAGCTCTCTAGTTTAGTTTAGTTTATTGTCACGTCTACCGAGGTACTGTGAAAAGTTTTTGTTGTGCGCTATCCAGTCAGCAGAAAGACAATATGTGATTACAATCGAGCCATTAGTAGTTGTCGATAACATGTTTTGGTTACCTGATAACAGCTGGGAAGAAAGTGTTCCTGAATCAGGAGGTGTGCTTTTTCACACTGGGGGGAACCCAAACTGGGTCATGGGGACAAGGCCATTGTGAAGCTGATGGACTGCATTGATTCCATCCAACTTTTTCTCGGTGGATGTGGAGAGAATGCTTCCACTTGTGGGAGAGTCTAGGATCAGAGGCCAGAGCCTCAGAAGAAAAGGATGTATCTTTAGAAAGGAGGTGAGGAGGAATTTCTTTAGTCAGGGTTGAGATGGAAAGATAGGTCTGCCATCGTTGAATGGCGGAGTTGACTTGAGGGGCCAAATGGCCTAATTCTGCTCCAATAAGTTTTGAACATGCTTCAAGTAACTCCAGACACATTGGAGAGGGATGCAGCGAGCATAAGCAGCTGACTATTCCCAGGACATTATCGAACCCATTATGTTTGGTCAAAGTATTTTCCGTGGGTAATTAGGAGGTGTAATGGAACATTCTCTGGAATCATATTCAGCATATATCTCTATGCCGTCAATGGAATGTTATAGAGAGCAAGTCCAAAGATAGGTGATGCCTTTTCCGATTTCAATTTATTCCAGGTTTTCTTTATTAATCAAAAAACAAATAACATTTTCAAAGCATAAAGGCTTCTGCACTGACTGCTGTGTTCCTTAACAGAAATTGCATTGCAGATGCATGCAACTGTGCTGGCTCTTTGTATATGTTTGGTTTGTCAAACCTTGGTTTGGTTTCCAGAACAAGAGACCACAGTTTAAGAATAAGGGGTAGGCCATTTAGAACTGAGATGAGGAAAAACTTTTTCAGTCAGAGAGTTGTGAATCTGTGGAATTCTCTGCCTCAGAAGGCAGTGGAGGCCAATTCTCTGAATGCATTCAAGAGAGAGCTGGATAGAGCTCTTAAGGATAGCGGAGTCAGGGGGTATGGGGAGAAGGCAGGAACGGGGTACTGATTGAGAATGATCAGCCATGATCACATTGAATGGCAGTGCTGGCTTGAAGGGCCGAATGGCCTCCTCCTGCACCTATTGTCTATTGTCAAGAATTAGCGTTATATAGTTCCCAATTGACAAAAAAAATTGGAAAATCTACTGTTCGCTTGTCTCATTTCTCACACTGATCCAATTGCGATTATTCACATCTTATTATTTATTCTGGTGGAGCTGCTGCCTCACAGCGTCAGAGACCCGGGCTCGAACCTGGCCTCGGTTTCTGTCTGCGTAGAATTTGCGTGTTCTCCCTGTGACAGCGTGGGTTTCCTCGGGTGCTGTGGTTTCCTCACACTTAATTAGCCTTTGTAATTGCCACTAATGTGCAGGGAGTGGATGACAAAGTGGGATGATGTAGAGCTTGTTTAAAGGGGTGATTGATGGTCGGCATGGACTGGATGGATTGGAGGGCCTACTCCTGCTCCTATGACTTATGAACTTGTGAACGTAATTGTCCCATGATTATTCACTGAGCCATTTCTGTTTGAGAAAGGGACTATAAATAAAACATCACAATACATTACAAAACACAATATTTATGCAGTTGAAATATTGCAGCAAGATTATTTGCTTAATGGTGCTCTCATTGCTGCCTGTTTTTGATGATTCTATAAATATAAGCATGGCCTGATAAAAAATAAAGCCTTAAAAAGGTGATTTGCTCTACCCAGACTGGATTTTCTGTGTCATGTTAGTGGGGTTGAGAGGGATAGATAGATCAGCCATGATTGAATGGTGGAGTAGACTCAATGGGCCGAATGGCCAAATTCTGCTCCCAGCACTTATGAACTTAAAGGATATATCAGGTGGTGTAGCGATAATTTAATTATAAAAGGAAGTCTCTCTGAGTCGACCTTTAGGCCTACACTGTCCATGATAGCCATCCATTTTAAGTGCAAACCTGAAGGGCCTGTTTCTGTGCTGTATGACTCCAAAATGGAGTGGGAGGGAAGGAGGCGAGCGAGGCAAGGGCAGATGGAGCAAGAAGAAGCATCCAAAGGCTGCCTAGTATTTTGCAGGTTGCTTCCCATTTCCCACTACCACTTCCCACACAGTTTACTTAAAATTGGCAGAGCTTCATGCAGGGGAAGGATAAATTTGCCAATTCAAAATCTGCTGCAAATTAAAATCTGCACTTTCATTCCATTTGGATGTGTTTGCCTAAGAAAGATCTCAGCACTTGTGTGCCTGTGACCTTGAACCTGCGTGTATGTGTGTATCTGCGTATATGCACATGTGTGTGTACGTGCATGTGTGTTTATATCTGCATGTGTATGGTCATATGTGTGCATGCATGTGTGTGTGCACGTACGTGTCCACATGTATGTGTCCATATAAATTGTGAGTCCACATTTATGCCGTTGAAATATTGCAGCAAGATTATTTGCTTTATGTATCATTTTTTGCCCATTTTTTATGGTTCTATAAAATATACACATGATCTGATATAAAGGGTTGTTGGCTCTACCGAGATAGGGTTTTCTGTGTAGTATTACATGTAAAGAGTCATGTTCTAATAGTTCTGAACTCTGTTTCCACCAGTATTTCTGCCAATGGATCCTGACAACCTGTCCTATAGAAATAATTCTCAGTCTTGTCCTTTCAAATCTGATCTTCATGGTTGTCAACCTTTCTGTCACTGGAACAGGTTTCTCCTCATTTACTCTGCAAAACCTCTTTGCGATGTTGAACATCTCCGTTAACTCTAGCTCTGAATCTCCCTGACCCATAGGGAACAATCTCGGCTTGTTTGCTCTCTCTCCACAGTTTCTAGTGGGTTTCATTTGCACCAGGTCTAACCTGGGATAAGGTAGCACAAGCAGTTGAGTTGCTGCACCAGAATCCAAAATGAAACATAACGGAAAAGAGTGGGCCAATGAGGCTAACCTAGGTGGGGCATCTTGGTCGGCATGACCGAGTAGGGCTGAAGGGCCTGTCTCCATGCTGTATGTCTCTCTGCCATTTTGAAGCCAGTGAAATGCTGCAAGGATTTTGACCCTTCCACACCTGGTTCCAGCTGTTTCATCACCTTATACATAATGACCTGCGCTCCTACATTCCTTCTTTGGTTCACCTTTCCTAATCTCCCTCACCTGGTTCCATCTGTCCATCATTTCTCCATTATTTAGTTCCACAAATCGCCCACCAGCCTCGATCTCCACCCTCCCTCTCGCCTGCTACCACCTGGTTCCTTAGTCATAGAGTCATAGAGTGATACAGCGTGGGAACAGGTCCCTCGGCCCAACTTGCCCACCCAACCAACATGTCCCATCTACACTAGACCCACCTGTCCACGTTTGTCCCATATCCCTCTAAGCCTGTCCTGTGCATGTAGTTGTCTAAATGATTCTTAAACATTGCAATAATACCTGCCTCAACTACATCCTCCGGCAGTTCGTTCCATACACCCACCACCCTTTTTGTGAAAAAGTTACCCCCTCAGGTTCCAATTAAATCTATCCCCCCTCACCCTGAACCTATGTCCTCTGGTTCTCGATTCCCTTACCCTGGACAAAAGGCTATGTGTGTCTACCTGATCTAGTCCTCTCATGATTTTGTACATCTCTATAAGTTCACCCCTCAATCTCCTATGCTCCAAGGAATAGAGTCCTAGCCTGCTCAACCTCTCCCTATAGCTCAGGCCCTCCAGTTCTAGCAACATCCTCATAAATCTTCTCTGCACCATTTCCAGGTTGACAACGTCTTTCCTATAACATGGTGCACAGAACTGACCACTATAATCTAAATGCGGCCTCACCAACGTCTTATATAACTGCAATATGACCACGCAACCTCTATACCATCCGCCCAATTTTTTTCTCTCCTTATTTGTTTTCCACCTTTCATCACCAGCATCTGTCTCAACACTTCCCTCACCTGGTTCTACCGCCCATCATCATCCCCCTTTCCCCTCTCCCCTCTTATCCGGTCCTACTTCCAACCTGCCAGCTAAAGACTTGCTTATAGCCTGTTAAATGTGATGAAAGGTTATCCTGAAAATTTACTTTGTTTCTCTCTCCCCAGAGACAGTCTGACCTGCTGAGTGTTTCCAGCCTATTGTGTTTTTATTTTATGCATTTTTTGTTGCTCTCAGACAATCATTCCCAGGGATTAACTTGCCAGAAAAATTGTTCACCCATGTTGCAATAGTAGAAATAATTTTGCAATAGTAACAGCTATAATAATATCACACCGTGATTCATTATATCCAGTAAAATTGCACACCACCAGAAAATTAAATCCATTTTGAAACTTTCACCTATTTTTTTCAAGGGTCTGCCGTTTGTAAAATACGGTCAAAACCAATTTTTCTTCCTTTGACGTGTGTTTTAATTTAATATTTTGTGTCACTCTCATTTTCCAGAGCGAGTTCATCTTTAAAGTGACTCCACTAACAGTCATTTGGAGCAGTACTGATTTATTGATTGCACGAAATTATCATGGGGTTTACTGAGTTCTTTGTTCATTTCCCAAGTCATTTGTTTCACGATAGATTTAAAAATTGCGAAATGGGTTCAAGTGAAATGGACTGCATCTGACTGAGGTCCCAATGAGCTGAAAGACAAAAATTCTTATTAAGTTATATTCCATGTTTCCTTCATCGGAATGGTCGCTACCCTTAAAAGAGAATCCATTGGCTGCAGCTAACGATGCAGAGCTGAGAACTTGAAAAGTGTTATGTAAATGCAAATGAGTCTTTTATTTTCACTTTGAATCCTTTTTCTGGTTGTTCCTTCTCAATCTTTTTTTCTCACTATCTTGCTCGCTGAGTTGGTGAGGATGCAAGGGGGAAATTGGGATTGATGCAGAATGCCTGATGGCTGGTGTGGAGTCAATGGGCTGAAGGCCCTTTCTTCATAATGTAGCACGGTGTGGTACAGTATGCTATCATGGTGGTTTATTGTATGGTATGGTATTGTATGGTGTGGCACAGTATGCTATGATGGTGGTTTATTGTATGGTATGGTATTGTATGGTGTGGCACAGTATGCTATGATGGTGGTTTATTGTATGGTATGGTATTGTATGGTGTGGTACAGTATGCTATGATGGTAGTTTATTGTATGGTATGGTATTGTATGGTGTGGGTCAGTACGGTATGATGGTGCTTTATTGTTACACATATAGAGATACAGTGAAAAGTTTTTGTTTGTTGAATCAGATTATATTATACAATCAAGCCATACACAAATGCAACAGATTCTCCATGATCTGTCTCTGCCCCCAGGGTCATCTGGCACAACTGACCCTGCATGAACATTTTTTGCATTTTACCTTTTTTTTCCCCCTCCCCTTGTTGTTTTTGTTTTCGCCGTGATTATTTATTTTATAGCATCGATATGGAAGTGGCATTCTTAATCTTGTTGCACTTGTACAATGACAATAAATATATTGTATTGTATTGTATTGTAAGAGAAAAATACCAGAGTGCAGAATATAATTACAGAATTGTAGCATTACAATTCCAGACAAAATATTCAACGTCTACAACGAGATAGGTTGGAGGATTGGGTTGCACTCTCGGTTGATGTGTTGGATGCAGGAGAAATGGGCAGGAGTAAAGACCTGAGCGACTTTGACAAGAGCCAAATTGTTATGGCCAGACGACTGGGTCAGAGCATCTCTGAAACGGCAAGGCTTGTGGGGTGCTCACGGTCAGCAGTGGTGAGTACCTACCAACAGTGGTCTGAGGAGGGACAAACCACAAACCGGCGACAGGGTGTTGGGTGCCCAAGGCTCATTGATGCACGAGGGCAAAGAAGGCTATCCCGTCTGGTCCGAACCGACAGAAGGTCTACTTTGGCACAAGTCACAAAAAATGTTCATGGTGGTCACGGGAGGAATGTGTCACAATACACAGTGCATTGCACCCTGCTGCGTATGGGGCTGCACACGGAGGACCAACAGCATATTAGGCAAGTGGTCATAATGTTTTGGCTCATCAGGTCATAATGTTTTGGCTGTTTGGAGTATGTTCTCCCTATGACCACGTGAGTTTTCTCCGGGTGCTCCGGTTTCTTCCCACACTTAAACGACTAATAGGTTTGTAGCTTATTAATTGGCTTCAGTAAAAATTGTAAAATTGTCCCTAGTCTGTTGGATAGTGTTAGTGTACAGGGATCGCTGTCCGGTGCAGACTCAGTGGAGCAAAGAGCCTGTTTCTGTGCTGTATGTCTGCATGGTGTAGTTAAAGTCAATGGTGGTGAGTCTGGTCTGTAAAATGGATTGGGCTGCATCCACAACTCTCTGCAATTTCTTGCCATCTTGGGCCGAGCTGTGACCAAACCAAGCTGTGATGTGACCCGATGGTCTGCTTTTTAAGGTGCATCTGCAGAAGTTTACTCAAGGATCAGTAATGGACAGCTGCATACACAGCAAATTAAATCTGAATGCTTTTAGAGTGGCACTTTCAAAAGGTTAATGCTTAATGATGTGGTGGAGCAGACATGGCTTTCAAGTCAACTTCTGCTGCTTTTTCTGCTCATCTGTCAATGAAGTGGCACAGCGGTAGAGTTGCTGCCTTGCAGCGCCAGAGAACCGGGTTCGATCCTGATGACGGGTGCTTGTCTGCACTGAGTTTGTTCTCCCCATAACCTGCATGGGTTTTCTCTGAGATCATTATTCGGTCTCTTCCCACACTCCAAAGACATACATGTTTGTTGGTTAATTGGCTTGGTATAAAGAATGTAAGAAAATAACTGCAGATGCTGGTACAAATCGAAGGTATTTATTTCACAAAATGCTGGAGTAACTCAGCAGGTCAGGCAGCATCTCAGGAGAGAAGGAATGGGTGACGTTTTGGGTCGAGACCCTTCTTCAGACTGGCTTGGTATAAATGTAAATTGTCCCTAGTGTGTAGGATAGTGTTAATGTACGGTAATCGCTGGTTGGTGCGGACAGTTTCTGCGCTGTATCTCTAAACTAAACTAAACTAAACTAAACTAAAATGTGTTCCTTTTTGGTTCTCTTCCACCTTTGGTTCCTGGTGAATGGATTGCCCTGGAACTATTTACTGCAGCGTAGGGTTGAAGACAGATACTCCAGTCATGTTTAGTTTGTACCCGGAGGTGCACCTTATGAGCTTTAAGCAGCGAGGCTACACACTGAGAGTTGTAAGGTTGTGCTTACTCCTGCTTGCCCCACAAGCCAAATGGTCCCCAACTTAGCCATAAATTTTTAAACCTTTGTAATAAACGTCTGTGATTGTATGAGCTCATAATTGAAATCATTGCTTTTCAAGGCATTGGGAAGTTTTACACATGTAGTGGCAGGTGGCAATGCATTCTGTGGTGTTCATTTCCTATGCTTTTTGTGTCCGTGTGACTGCGTCTGGGTGCTCCAGCTTCCTCCCACATACCAAAGATGTGCAGGTTTGGAGGTTAATTGTCCTCTGTAAATTGTCTCTGATGTGCAGGGAGTGGATGAGAAAGTGGGATAACATAGAACTAGTGTGAACGGGTGATGGATGGTCGGCATGGACTCGCTGGGCCGCAGGGCCTGTTTCCAAGCTGCGTCTTTTAATCAATCAACTGAGGAAGTACCTTTTAAGATAAGTGAATATTTATTCGCATTTAGGTAAGTAAAATAGATTTCAGTCCCTGAACATATCAATCAATCAATCAATAAATCAATCAATCAATCATTTAACATGCTTTAAGCATGGGACCCGCTGTACTCTCTCTGCATTTGCTGGTGTACCAACAATGTGATTTGATTAGAGAGCAGTACCACGTGATGCACCTGCTTTGCAATAACATAACATCATTATAAGCTTCCTGCAACATTGAACTTGCTGCAAAAACTTAGAGACTCAATGTGCTTGAATACATTACAATATCTATCATTCAAATAAATAGCCAAGTCATTAAAAGCATTCCAATGGTGAAGCAGATGGTGAAATGTCATTTTTGTGAAGTTAACAGTGGAAAGTTGCAACTGGAACTGGGATAGTTGGCTCGTTGTGTTCATAATGTATCTGCTGCATTCGGTACTGCTCTAACTAGC
This sequence comes from Rhinoraja longicauda, assembly GCF_053455715.1. Classification (NCBI taxonomy): domain Eukaryota; kingdom Metazoa; phylum Chordata; class Chondrichthyes; order Rajiformes; family Arhynchobatidae; genus Rhinoraja; species Rhinoraja longicauda. The sequence goes on along the minus strand of NC_135967.1, from coordinate 11,512,981 downwards.
TGGCAACAACCCTGGCCCACTACCGGTTGAAGTGTCTTGACTCGAAATGTCACCTATCCATGTTCTCCAGAAATGCTGCCTAACCCGCTGAGTTAATCCAACACTTTGTATCCTCTTGTGTGTTAACACGAATATGAAGAAGGGTATTAACCCAAAATTTCACCTATCCATGTTCTCCAGAGTTGCTACCTGCCTTTTTGACTTGACTTTAGAGATACAGCGTGGAAACAGGCCCTTTGGCACACTGAGTCCGTTCACTAACACTATCCTACATACATGGAAGAATATACAATTTTTAACTGAAGCCAATTAACCTACAAATCTGTACATCCTTGGAGTGTGGGAGGAACGTGGAGCATCCGTAGAAAACCCACAGGGTCGTGGGGATAACGTACAAAGTCCGTAGAGACAGCACCCATAGTCGGGATCGAACCTGGGTCTCTGGTGCTGTAAGGCAGCAACTCTACTGCAATGCCACCATACCACTCACAATGATACTAGATTGTGAAATCAATCGAACCAGCTAACCTGAAAATGTGTAATGCAGAAATAACTGCGATAAATATCCTTGGGTTTTTTCAGACGAAATAGAGTATTTGTGATCACAGCTTTGTAGTTGTACATTTATGGACATTTGGCTTGACTGAAATGTTACCGATAATTCATTGAATTTTATGCTTTGGAAAACGATATTGAAAGGTTAAAGCAGTCATTTCTACATGGATTCATTTCCATGACTAGCTTGAGTGTCTTTTATAAGAGTGTAAATATTTTTCTTATCACATCTACTGCACAAAGTGCTGTGCAGTTATGAGGTGCTGAGAATAATTACTCAGCAACTTTATTTGTAAGAAACATTTTCACTTTGGACTTTCAGTTGAGATGAATGACCAAATGTGGAGAGAATGGTTATTTTCAGGCCTTTTACCAAACAGCAGGTTATTGTACACTGACTTTTAATTGGGAGAATTTTGCACCCCTTTGCGGGTAACCTCTGCAGCGTATGAAGCAGATGGTGTTGTGTGTAAACATGTTCTTCCGTGCTCAAAGCTCTTTGCTGGTTCACTCCGGCTGGAACAAACGGAGGGAAACAGTGTGGCGAGTGTGGAAGCGGATGTGTGTTGCAGACAGAGTTTATTGCATGGGCAAAACTCCGTGACAATCGCAACACCCAAAACTGTAGACAACCAACAAAACGTCTTCATCAGACGGAGTTCAACACTAGACTGGTTGTCCCTCCCGCGCTGGCACACCATGTGACATCGCTAGCCAATCCGAGGGTTCGAACTCTCCCAGCCAATCCCTATGTCCCTACATCAGCATGATCACGGGTTTGCTTTGTAGATCATAGAAACATAGAAACATAGAAAATAGGTGCAGGATTAGGCCACTCGGCCTTTCGAGCCAGCACCGCCATTCAATATGATCATGGCTGGTCATCCAGAATCAGTACCCCGTTTCTGCTTTCTCCCCATATCCTTCAATTCCGTTAACCCAAACAGTTATGTCCAACTGTCTCTTGAATACATCCGGGGAATTGGCCTCCACTGCCCTCTGTGGCAGAGAATTCCGCTAGGTGGGAGGTTGTGAGTGTACAAGACCTGGGGGCTGAGGGATGAGGTCAGATATCAGTTGAAGCCGGTCTTGTACCTTGAGGAGCCCCGACCGATAAAGACAAGGTTAACATACGCTTTCTTGACCACTTTATCTACTTGAGTTATACTACCTTCAGGGAGCTTAAAGGGCCTGTCGCAGTTACGCGATTTTTAAGGCGACTGCTGGCGACTGTCAAAGTCGTAGCAGACCGCTGAAATTTTCTTTTACCCTACCGCAATGACCACGACAATGCCGAGTCAGGTCGATACAAGTTACTTTTTTTGTGAAACTAGCACCTGGCTAAGAGATTACACCGTCTTCGGAAACATCGCAAAATTCCCACGCTTACCTGACCGTCAAACTGTCGCCTCCAATCTACCTGTCAAATGTCCTGACGGTAAATAAATTGGTTAAACATAACTATCTTCTGGTATCTTCAAATGCCTTTTCTTAATTTAATATTACATGCTTCTAAATGCATCTGCGACAACCTAGCAAACCTGGGGATAGCATGCGACAGCGCCCGCAATAAGCTACGATACCTGGCGACAAGCCAGCTGTCGCCGAGAAATTTCTATCTGGAATTTTTTTCCGCGACGCGCTGAGATTCGCTACGATTCATTGAAGACTCCTCACGATCATTCCCCCGACACCCTGGCGAACGTTCGGCCACAGTCTAGTCGCGGGCAGTCGCTTTAAAATCGCCCAAGTGGGACAGGCCCTATAGACCTTAGAGATACAGCACAGAAACAGGCCCTTCTGCCCACAATATCTGCACTGAACATTATACCAGGTTAAAGTAATCTCCTCTGCCTGCACGTGATCGATATCCCTCCATTCCCTGCTTATCTAAAAGCCTCTTAAATGCCACTATTGCATCTGCCTCCACCATCACCCACCTGGTGCAGGAGGAGGCCATTCGGCCCTTCAAGCCAGCACCAACCCGCGGTATAAATAAATTTACCCCTCACATCTTAAATCACCGTTAAACTTTACTCCTTTCACCTTAAAGCTGTGCCCTCTAGTGTTTGATGTTTCCACCCTGGGAAAAAAGTTTCTGACTGTCTACCTTATCTATGCCTCTCGTATACCTTCCAGGATTTTTCCACTCCCTTTTCCAGAAAGTCAAGACTGTTTGATTGTCATAATATTCCCAAAACAGAACAATGGAATTCTTACTTGCAGCAGCACAACAAATATGCAAACATATTACTCTGTAAAACCCATAATAAACAACAAAAAAGCTCAGTACTGCACATAGGAAAAAACAAACACAGATAAATAAATAGACAATAGTAGTGCAAAGTCAAAAATAATGTCTCAAGTCTCGAAAGTTTGAAGCCTATTTGGAGGTAATAGCCTGATGGTTGCCGGGAAGAATCTGCTCCTGTGAACCTAGACGTTACAATTTTCAGGCTCCTATACCTTCTTCCCGATGGCAGAAGTGAAATGAGAGCGTGTCCAGGGTGGTGTGGGTCTCTGACGATGCTGGCTGCCATTTTTGAGGTAGTGACTCACACTGAGTTCTAACATAACTGCATGAATCTAGAACCGATGCTCGGGGTTGTCTTCTTCTCATTCTACATGGAAAGATAAGATTTTCGGCCCTTAATTTCCACTGATGGCCAAGGGCATTCTTCACTGTTGGATATGCTCTGCTTCTGTAGATGAGAGTATCCTGCCTTTTGTCAAGAGGGAAGAGATGTACATTCTCCTGAGAGCTTAGCTTTATCTCCTTCACATCAATATGTTTAGTTTAGTTTAGAGACACAGGGTGGAAACGCGCCCTATGGCCCACCAAGACAGCGCCGATCAGCACCATGAAACTTTAGACTCTGGAGATACAGTGCGGAAACAGGCCCTTCAGCCCACCGGTCCACGCCAACCAGCGATCCCCCCATACACTAGCACTATCCTAAACACTAGGTACAATTTACCATTTTACTGAAGCCAATTAACCTACGTGTCCTTAACCTACCTAACCTGTATGTCTTTGGAATGTGGGAGGAAACTGGAGCACCCAGAGAAAACCCGCGTGGTCACGGGAAGAACGTAGTTGGGATTGAAACGTGGGTCTCTGGCGCTGTAAGGCAGCATGGAACCAGATGCTCAAACACTCTGCCCTGTGCCATCTGTACACTTGTTTAGTTTAGTTTAGAGATATAGTGTGGAAACAGGCCCTTCAGCCCACCGAGTCCACGCCAACCAGCGATCATCCATACACAAGTCTTAACCAACACATGGGGGACTATGCACGGTGGGGCAGCGGTAGAATTGCTGCCTTACAGCGAATGCAGCGCCAGAGACTCAGGTTCGATCCTGACTACGGGCGCCGTCTGTACGGAGTTTGTACATTCTCCCCATGACCTGCGTGGGTTTTCTCCGAGATCTTCGGTTTCCTCCCACACTCCAAAGACGTACAGGTATGTAGGTTAATTGGCTGGGCAAATGTAAAATTGTCCCTAGTGGGCCTGTTTCCGCGCTGTATCTCTAAATCTAAAATCTATTTACATAAGCCAATTAACCTAGAAACCTGCAACCCTTTGGACAATTAGCCGGGTCACTGACGCTGTAAGGCAGCAACCCTACTGCTGCGTCACTGTGCGCACTTACGCTTTTCTACATTTACTGATCATAGAACAGTACGATGCTGAAGGAGGACGCTGTCTGATTCCCAAAGCAGGAGAGCGTTAAGCTAGAATTTTTAAGGGTGAGAGAGGGAAAGAAAATTAAAAGGGACCAGAGGGTAGAAATAGGGAACTGCAGATATTTGTTTACAAAAGAGAAGAACACGGAGTCCGTGAAGAAGGGACCTGTCCCGAAAAGTCACCTATCCATGTTCACTACAGATGCTGCCTGACCTGCTGAGTCACTCTTTGTGTCCACCACACAGAGGGCGGTGAGTGAACAGAATAATGTGCGAGAGATAGTGGCAGAGGGTGGCCACAAATGTGCCATTTAAAAAACCCTTTGACAGATGCATGCACAGAAAAGGTTGTGAGGGAAATTGGCCATATGTAGTCAATTGGGACCAGTCAGGTAGACATCTTAGTCGGCATGGATAAGGCACCTATTTCCATGCTGTAGAACACTCTGACTCCATTGCATTAGTAGTCTTCAGCCTTAAACTAATGACCTGGAAAACATGAGTTTAATTTCTATCATGCAGCTGGGGATTCTAAATTTAGTTAATTACTTAATTAAAACTGGTTTAAAATCTAGTGCCAGTAAATCAAGACAGGAAAATATCAGGTTGTTACACAAAAACATCTGGTTTGCATGCTTTCTGGAGAAGAAAAATTGCTTTCCGTTCCAAATCTGGTGTCAGAACTCCAGAGTTATGCCACTACCAACAAACCTTAATTGTTCTTTCAAGTGGCCAAGATGGTAACACATTTGTCGTATGTTTCTTAAATTGTTTGGGGGGGGGGGGTTGCAATGCATCCAGCTTGGACATATGATGAAAGAATGGATCGACTGTCCTTATATTCATTGGAATTTTGGATGAGAGGGGATCTTATAGAAACATATAAAATTCTTATGGGATTGGTTAAGCTAGATGCAGGAAAAATGTTCCCCATGTTGGGGGAGTCCAGAACCAGGGGTCACAGTTTAAGAATAAGGCGTAGGCCATTTAGACTGAGATGAGGAAAATCATTTTCAGCCAGAGAGTTGTGAATGTGTGGAATTCTCTGCTACAGAAAGCAGTGGTGGCAAATTCACTGGATGTATTCAGAGAGGGTTAGATTTAGCTCTTGGGGCTAACAGAATCAAGGGATATGGGGAGAAAGCAGGAACGGGGTACTGATTTTGTATGATCAGCCATGGTCATATTGAATGACGGTGCTGGCTTGAAGGGCCGAATGGCCTACTCCTGCACCTATTTTCTATGTTTCTATGACTACTGGTCAGCGAGATCAAAAGTAGACCCGGCGACCATTTTGCTGAACACTTACCCTTGGTCCACTGAGGCCTACAGGATCTCTCGGTTGCCAATCATTTTACCTCCCCTTCCCATTCCCACACTGACCTTTCTGTCCTGGGCCTCTTCCGTCACAGACACGCAAGTTGGAGGAACAGCGTTATGACAGTTGAATTCTCTCATTTTAAGTAACCTACTAACACTACCCTCCTCTCCCCCCTTGCCCCCTTCCTCCACCCTAGTCATTGGGCCAGTTCCACAGTTCTCCATGTTGTAGCCCCTTGAGATCGCACCTGCCCTAGCCAACCATGGACCTACCAGGGCACCGCCTTGCCTGAGGTAATTTGTTGCTGGCCCTGATTTGTCTTGGTCTTTTCTCGCCTCCAGCTCTTCAACCCCCTACTTTCCCTGCTTTCAGTCTGAAGAAGGGTCCAGACCTGAAATGTCACCCATCCTTTTCCTCCAGAGTTGCTGCCTAACCTGCTGAGTTACTCCAGCTTTTGTGTCTATCTTCGGTTTAAACCGGCATCTTTCATTCTTTCCTGCGCAGGTTCGAGTGGTCGACACATTTGTGCAGTTGTTGCTTTTTCCTGCTCAATAAAATTGAGTAATGGATTTTGACCCAATGCCATATCTGACATTCATTGGAGTTCAGCAATGATGCTCCTGTTTTTACATTAAAGACACAACACTGTAATCATTGCATATGGAAGATTCTCATTGTAGTGGTAATTTTCAATTGGATTCCTGGTCTGGAAGGAATGCACATTGTAAGCCAGGAGCACATTTCACACAGTTTTATGACCATGATATCATGCTGTCGAATAATAATGTACAGCAAGTAACTTTTTTTCAACTGGCACCATGATATTCTCTTGCTGGGAAAATAAAAAAAAACTACCACAACTTAAAGTCGTAATGTCCCTTTTTGTTGTCAAATAACATCAAATAGCACCTCGTGGAGCTATCAGAATTTTTAAAGAGCAAAAACAAAACAGATGTTGAAAATCTGAAATATAAACTACTTGACTCCCTCAACACTTAAGGTGTATCCTGTGGTCTGATGTTTTGTTTATTGTCATGTGTACTCCTGCACCTATTGTCTATTGTCTATTGTCTACTGAGGTACAGTGAAATACTTTTTGTTACATTCGATCCAGTCACAGCTGAAAGACAATGCATGATTCCAGTTGAGCCGCCCACAGTGTACGGATAAGAAGTGCTGCTGTTGGAGCAGAGGTTTAAAAGAGTGGAGCAATTGTAAAGTGCATTTGCAGATCCACATCTGGGACCAGCACGCAGAGAGTCGCCTGGCTTGGCCACCATCTTGCTTGGGCCAACCTTCCAGAGTTAAGAAGAAACCGTTCAATGCGAAACATGAACAGACATGGGCGGCACAGTGGTGCAGCGGTACAGTTGCTGCCTTACAGTACCAAAGACTCAGGTTTGATCCTGACTACGGGATGCTAGTCTGTCTGAAGTTTGTCTGTTCTCCCCGTGACATGCATGGGTTTTCTCTGGGATCTCCGGTTTTCCCCCCACATTCCAAAGATGTACAGGTTTGTAGATTACTTGGCTTGATATAATTGTAAATTGTCCCTAGGTTGTAAAGGATAGCGTTAGTGTGTGGGGATCGCTTGTTGGCATGGACTCAATGGGCCGAAGGGCCTGTTTCCAGGCTGTATCTCTCTACAAAACTAAACTAGACACAAAGTGCTGGAGTATATCAGCGGGTCAGGCAATATCTCTGGAGAATATGGGTAGGGGACGTTTCGGGTCGAGACCCTTCCTTAGGAATTAAAACATGGTCGTAGAACTGGAGAGCAGCAAGAATGACAGAGGGAAGCCGTGAGAGAGGACGAGAACTTCTCAAAGCAGGCATAGGTGACGTAGACACAAAACGCTGGAGTGACTCAGCGGGTCAGACAGCATCTCCGAAGAAAAGCAACAGGTGACGTTTAAGGTCGAGGCCCTTCTTCAGACTGACAGGCAGGGGAAAGCGAAACAAGAGATATATAGATGGTGCATAGAACAAATAAATGAAAGATGTGGAAAAAAGCAACGAAGATCAAGGAAAGGTGGAGTCCACAACGGTCCATTGTTGGCTGTGGGGTAGGAGATAACGCGTTATACAGACTCGTGTGAAACTCAACAGGATGACAGTGAAACTAGCACAACGACTAGGGTTGGGGAGGGACGGAGAGAGAGGGGATGCAAGGGTTACTTGAAGTTAGAGAAATCAATATTCATACCTCTGGGTGGTGATGTATTGGTTGGGATCCTCTTTAGATTGATTGTTGTGGGGGGGGGAGAAGAAACCTCGTCATTCTATATGCATGGTTGATGCACATGGTGTCAAGAGAATAGTCAAATAAATAACTTCTTAAAGACTGGGGAATAAGTATTGTACCATCAGTGAAAACCGTAAATGTGGAACTCAACAAAAGTTTTTATCGGTTGATGTAAACTGCTACAGGCAATGAAACATGGTGCTTATTCAAGCTCTTATTTTTGGAAATGCATAAGAGGTCGGCTAACACAGAGAAAGTGCAGCCAACTGCAAATGGAATGTCCCTGGGCTAATTTTTGTCAGCTTTCAGCCATGTTACTGTCTCGATCTTTCCAGTGCTTGTAATCTATATTCATTTCAGGTGGGCTCTTGTCTTATTACATTGCATCACGTTACAAAATATACAGCACAGAAATAGGCCATTTGTCCTAACCAATCCATGCCAGAATTTATGCTCTGCTTGCCACTCCACTCACCCATCTCTCCCACCAACAATATCCTCAGAACCCTTCTTTTCCTTGCACACGTTTATCTGGCTTCCCCTTAAATGCGTCCATGTTATTCACCATAACTCACATCGGGCAGCGCAGTGGTAGAGTTGCTGCTTTACAGCGTCAGAGATCTGGGTTCGATCCTGACTGCGGGGTGCTGTCTGTACAGTTTGTACGTTCTCCCTGTGACCACATGGGTTTTCTCCGGGTACTCCGGTTTCTTACCACACTCCAAAGACATGTGCGGGTTTGTAGGTTAATTGACTTTGGTAAAATTGTCCCGAGTATGCAGGATAGTTCTAGTGTACAGGGTGATCGTTGTTTGGCACAGACTCAGTAGGCCCAAGGGCCGGTTTCTGTGCTGTATTTATGAAGTCTAAAGTAAACTCTAGGCTATGCAAAAGATTTCCACATAATTAGTCCTCCATGGATAAAGAGGTTTCTTAATCTCTCCTGGTTGCATGGGTGACTTTGTTGTTATGTTAGTTGATGAGCAATCCAGAGTTAAAATCCCACAACGACAGCAAGATAGTTTAAATAAATCCATTAAAAAAAATAATAAAGTTAGGTATCAATCACCGTTCCTTGACGACAGTAAACCTTTTATTCTCTCCAAAAATTGTCAAAGGACAATTGTTGCCTATCTTCTAGATTCCACAAAAGATCTGTTTCCAATGTAACCCTTCAACAATCTCACACTTACTCAGAGACACAAGAAAGTGCAGATGAACACCTTTGCTCAGTCTACCTGGGCCTATGCGATCACTCGGTTAACAGACACTTTAACGCCCCCTCCCATTCCCACACTGATCTTTCTGTCCTGGCCTCCTCCACTCTCAGAGTGTGGCCAAACACAAATTGGAGGAACAGCACCTCATATTTCGCTTGGACAGCTTACAATCCAACGGTATGAATATTGATTTCTCTAACTTCAAGTAACTCTTGCTTTCCCTCACTCCCTGTTCCCCCCCCCCCCCCCCCCACCCTAGTTTTCTGACTAGTTTTTCTGTCCTCTTGATTAATTTTACTGCTTGTGTGCCCCCTTGTCACCTTCCCCTCAATCGCAGATGAACCATTGTGCATTTCCTTGATCAACATCTGCTTTGATCTGTCCTTTTCACACCTTACATGCTCTCTGTGTCCTTCCATATCTCTAGTTTCCTTCTCCCCTGACTCTCAGTCTGAAGAAGGGTCTCAACCCAAGACTTCATCCATTCCTTCTCTCCAGATAAGCTGCCTGTCCCACTGAGTTACTCTAGTATTTTGTATTTACCTTCAGGTCACTGATGCGGTCCCTGCAATATCTTGTTTATTTCATTCATGTGTTCACTTAAAATATGTTTGGTAGAAAATGTGGCAGGATATAAATTAGAAGGGTTGAAGAACTAATGGCTTCCATTAGACTGCAAGAGGAATAGAGGTGTGAAAATGCCTGCCTCCAGATTCAGGAACAGTTTCTTCCCATCTGTTATCAGGCAACTGAACCGTCCTATCACCAACTAGAGAGGGGCCCTGACCTCCCATCTACCTCATTGGAGACCCTCGGACTATCTTTAATCAGACTTTACTGGAGTTTATCTTGCATTAAACGTTATTTCCTTTATCCTGTGTCAGTACACAGTGGATAGCCAGTTTGCAATCATGTATATTCTTTCCGCTGATTGGATAACACACAACAAAAGGCTTATCGCTGCACCTCGGTACACGTGACAATAAACGAAACGAAACGAAACTAATACTAAACAACTGCTGCACATGCCAAACCCATATTAAGTGAATAGGTGGGATCCTCTTTAGATTGATTGTTGTGGGGGGGGGGGGAAGAAACCTCGTAATTCTGTATGCATGGTTGATGCACAAGGTGTCAAGAGAATAGTCAAATAAATTACTTATTAGTGTTAGTTAATTATATATTTCTGGAATCGAAGCTCGTCTCAATCAGAGGAACCATGGAACTAATGGATTGTTTTTAAGAACTCATCCGGTTCACAGTTACCTCTCGGAGGAAATGAAATTAGTTGTCCTTACCTGGTCTGTCTCTTCGTGACACCTGTCAGTGTGTCTGCCTCTGAACAGTTTCCTCAGCTCACTGATGCTCAGTAAGTGCCATCCCATGAAGAGAAACCATTGTTTAAGTAAGTACGTTGTGTGGGTGTGGGTGTGGGTGTGACTGCTATTGTAGTTAGCACTTGGGCAGCAGAGTGGCGCAGCGGTATAGTTGCTGCCTTACAGCGCCAGGGGCCCAGATTCGATCCTGACTACGGGTGCTGTCTGTACGGAGTTTGTACGTTCTCCCTGTGACCGCATGCATTTTCTGCGGGGGCTCTGGTTTCCTCCTACACTCCAACGACACACATAATTGGCTTTGGCAAAAGTTGTAAACTGTAAGACAGCAACTCTACTGCTGTGCCACCCTGACTTATTTCCAGATTAGTTGCTTCAGTCTGGGAAATGATTTGTGACCTCGGTGTGTATAATTTAAAAGCGCAAAGATTAATAATTTGACCTCTCCTGTTGGCCCTGTTCTAAACAAGAAATCCCTTAATGGGGACTGTCATCAGCTTGTTGCATGCTCGAATGGATGCAATGCCACCGATGGGCTTAATGTAATCATCTCTTATGGGGGCTGCTACTAACAGTCAGAGGGGGAGGTAGAGAGAGAGAGAAAGTTGGCTGCTGTATTATCAAAAGCGATCAGGATTTACTGCACTGTGACAACCAGTTTCCCTGCACAACGATGAGAAAGGATTAAACATGCTTCAGAGCACATGGTATATTGTCTGTTTATTAGGATCTTCTACTTAAATAATAATTGGTTTCAGCTTCCAGTTGCAAATATAGAGGAACAAATAGCCATATTTGATTGTATCAAGCTATCTCACAGGAGACTGACCAACCATTGACTAAAATCATGTTGAACAGAGGAGGATTACCATGCATGAGGTCTGTTTGGATTACACAGTGTAGCAATGCAAATGGAATTTGTGGTTGAAACAAATTGCCATAACTAGGAGAAATTATTATTCATTTAGGTAAGTGGGTTAGAATGCTCAGCAGTTTAAATCACTTTTAAAATGAGTTAGTAAAATGAGTCACGTGGGAGAGCCAGTAAGAACCTTGTACTGATCTAAAGGAGCTGCAAATGCTGGTTTACAACAAAAAAAACACAACGTGCTGGTGTAACTCAGCAGGTCAGACAACATCCCTGGAGGACATGGATCAATGATGTTTTGGGTCAGGATCCTTCTTTAGACTGATGGAGGGAAAAAGACTTCTTCAGTCTGAAGAAGGGACCTGACCGAATAAATCACTTATCCATGTGTTGGAAGGAACTGCAGATGCTGGTTTAAACCGAAGATAGACACAAAGAGCTGGAGCAACTCAGTGGGTCAGGCAGCATGACCTGACCTACAGCAGTCAACTCTCTCTGTCTCTCTACCTCCATCTCTGACTGTTAGTTGCAGCCCTCAAAAGAGATCATTACATTAAGCCCATCAGTGGAGAAAAGGAATTGGTGACGTTTGGGTCGAGACCCTTCTTCAGACTGAGTGTCCCCTGACTCTCAGTCTGAAGAAGGGTCCCGACTCAAAACGTCACCCAATCACTTATCCATGTTTTCCTGGGATACTGTCTGACTTGCTGAGTTACTCCAGCACTTTGTGATCTTCTTTGTAAACCAGCATTTGCAGTTCCTTGTTTCGACATGAAGGTTGTGATGTTTTGCTACAGTTGTACAGCATATTAGTGAGACCACATTTGGAATGCTGTGTTCAGTTTTGGTCACCCTGCTAGAGAAAAGATGTTGTTAAGCCGGAAAAAGTGCAGAGAAGATTTACGAGGATGTTGCCAGGACTCGGGAGCAAATATGGGCCGGCTAGAACATTATTCCTTGGAACATGGGATAGGTGACGTTTCAGATCGGGACCCTTCTTCAGACTGAACCTTCCCCAGCCAGTTTTAACAAACAAGTTAGTGACCTGGTAATTCAAACATCTAATGAGCTGAAATTATGTCAGAGAATATTAGTGCTTTTACTGGACCTGGTATAGCAATCAGTTCCATTGCATTAGATTGACAGTGTAGATTGTTGGATATTCTGAGGGAACATCCCGTAACCTTTCCTCGTAACCTTTGATGCCTTTGCTAATCAACAATCTATCAATCTCACCACTGTCTGGATAAAGAAATTCCTCCTCATCTCCATTCTAAAGGAACATCCTTTTATTTTGACAATATGGCCTCTGGTCCATTTGATTCATAAGATCATCAGAAGTGATAGGAGCAGAATTGGGCCATTCGGCCTATCAAGACTACTCCGTCATTCAATCATGGCTGATTTATCTCTCCCTCCTAACCCCATTCTCCTGCCTTCTCCTCATAACCTCTGACACCTCACCCACCCAGTCTCACCTCCTCGCCACTGTGGGTAGAGTAGAGAATGTTGGTAGAGCTGCGGCCTTACAGCGTCAGAGACCTTGGTTCGATCCGATGGGTGCTGCCTGTACGGAGTTTGACCACGTGGGTTTTCTCCAGCTGCTCCGATTTCCTCCCACATTACAAATATATGCGGGTTTGTGGTTTAATTGGCTTCTGTAAATTGTCTGTAGTGTGTAGGGTAGAACTAATGTGCGTGCGATCATTGGTCGATGCAGACTCGGTAGGCCGAGGTGCCTGTTTCCACTCTATATCTCTAAACTAAACAAAATCTGGTTTGGGGTCAAAAATGGAGTTCTACGAGAGATTGATGATCTTCCTAGCAAGAATTCACATGCACAATGCAGGCTTTTTAAAGCTGATTATCTGTTTGTTATCACACCACTGTGGTAGGAGCCTGCCTTGTACAATTTTGATTGATTTATTGCATTATCAAAACTCTGCATAAGGCACTCTCGGTGTAAAGGTGCTCTGAAACATCCCAGATCTCATGAAGTTGAAATTAATTGCAAGTTTTTACTGTTAGCTCCATCACAGTATTTCATAATAAACTAGACCAAGTGGACCCGTTTTTGCCCAAACCTCTCCTGCATTAGTGCAGCACCCTCTCCTCTCCACTCCCCTCTCCTCCCCCTCCCCCGTCCAATCCCCCCTCTCCCCTACCTCCCTCCACCCCCCTCCCTCCCCCTCCCTCCCTAGGAGATTGATTTAAACTTTAAAATGTGAATAACTTTAAAAATATAACACCGATTTCAATGAAACTTCTTCTATTAGCATCAAAGGGACGACGGTGAGCAAGGTGGGCCTAAAATTGTCACGCTATCGTGTACCATTTTGGCTGTAGTTCAGGAACAAACAAACAAACAAACGAGAGTTTTAGTATATAGATAGTACAAGTGTGGAAAAGGAAATTTCACTCATCGGTAGAACGTCTAGACAGCTCAATGAAAAAAACCATGTGGATCTCTGGGGCTGTCGCACACCAATGGACATTATCTCTCTTGCCCCAATGTTAAATTTTAACCTTTAGTTTAGTTTAGAGATATAGCATGGCAGCGGGTCCTTTGGCCAATGAGTCCAAGCCGACCATCGATCACCCATTCACATTAGTTCCGTGTTATCCCATATTCTCATCCACTCCCTACGCACGAGAAAAAAACTTAGAGAGGCCAATTAATCTACAAACCCTCATCTCAGTGGGATGTGGAGGTTTGCACGTTTTCCCGGTGACTGCATCAGTTTACTCCGAATGCTCTCATTTCTTCGCACTTTCCGAGGACCTGCAGTTTTGTAGGTTAATTGGCCTCTGTGAAAATTGTCCCCCGTGATAGAACTAGTGTGCGGGTGATTACTGAATGGCGTGCACTCAGTGGGCCAGAGGGCCTGTTCCCACACTGTATTTCTAAAACTAAAACTAAATATAAACCTCAAAAAACTAAACTGGGGCACCCAGAGGAAACCCAGTCAGTTACAGGAAAAACATGCCTCACAGACTCCTCACAGACGGCACCAGAGGTCAGGATCGAACCCGGGTCTCTGGCACTATGAGGCAGTAGCTCTACCAGCTGCGCCACTGTGCTGCCACACACTGTGGACTCTGTATCTTACCTGAGCAGGTCACTCACTGTGATGGATGTTTCTTTTTTGTTTTGTGTTGTGCTGGTTGTGATTGTGTGTGAAATTGTTTCTTTTTATTGCTCTATTGCTGGACTGTGGGTGACCTTACATTTCACTGCACATCTTGTATGTGTATGTGACAAATAAACTTGACTTGACTTGACTTTCTGTAGTGTAGGGTGGTGGGTGTATAGTACGAGCTGCTGGTGGAGGTAGTTGAGGCAGGTACTAATCAGAACATTTAAGAGACATTTGGCCAGGTACATGGATAGAATAGGTTCAGGGTGTGTAGGAAGGAATTGCTGATACACTGAAGAAAGACACAAAACGATGGAGTAACTCAGCAGGTCAGGCAGCATCTGTGGAGAAAAGGAATAGGTGGCTTTTCGGGTGGAGACTCTTCTTCAGACTCCGGGGATGGGGCCAGTGTCCAAAGGAACAGTGATTGTTCAACGTAGCCTACAAAGTGGCAGGGATAGCTGGGGCCCATGCAAGTGATGTCCTATCTCAGATCAAGTTTCTGTTGCCATCCATGCTCCAGATTCAGGCATTGAAGATCCTGAAGGATGATCTCTGCACTCAGAGGGGTGTGAATTTTCTCTGACCCAGAAAATTGCGGACATTCAGTTGCCCGATGTAACCTGGACACAAGGATAGTTTAACTACTATTCCAGAGACGGAGCCCGGATGGGGAAGTAGACCAGCTAAAGTATTGGAGCAACAACTAATCTGCTGTAGGAAATCAATGGAGACACAGGAGATTGCAGAATGATAGCATCTGTTTTGTAGTTTGGGTTTTAGAGATACAGCACGGAAACAGGCCCTTCGGCGCACCGAGTCCGCGCCGACCAGCGATCCCCGCACATTAACGCTATCCCGCGCGGTCACGGGGAGAACGTACAAGCACTGTACAGCAGCACCCGTAGGCGGGATCGAACCCGGGTCTCTGGCACAGCAAGTGTTGTAAGGCAGCAACTCTATGGCTGTGCCACTGTTCTTAACTAAATCCATCAGCGCACAGCTTAACCCATCGCTCGCTTCGCCCGCAATGCTTGTTCAGTTCCCCTTAAATACATTCATAGTTCCTGCTTGCTGCTCTTAATATTTATTATTTTATGTAGATTAATTTGATTTGCTGGTTTACATTACTGTAATTCTATGGTGGGATTCCAGCTTATGCCACTGAATCAATAGTTACAAGTTCAACACCTCAAACCATAACTATGAAACCAGCATTCATTAAAAGTTCTGGGCCACACCGATAGCGATGTTCTGCTAATTCATTTAACAGGGCAGTGTGCTTGGGGGCAAGTGAACATGCAAATGTAAATCCCCAGCTGAACTCCATTTCATTTGCAGAAGTGCGGCTTAATTTTGTTGTCCGATCAGTATAATCCCACTACGCTGTGGAAGTGTAATTAATTGGCACAGATATTAGATGATTTCTTTATTGTTGAATGCGTTATTCCCTTGATATGGCAAGAGCAGTGATACCAAAACAAACCATATCTACTAACGTTACACCATAGAAAGTTGGGCCAAGTTACATCTGAAAATAATAATATTCACCACAAACAGGACTCATGGGCCTGAGCTATAGGAAGATGTTGAGCAGGCTAGGACTTTATTCATTGGAGCGTAGGAGGATGAGAGATGATCTTATAGAGGTGTATAAAATCATGAGAGGATAAATACACAGAATCTTTTGCCCAGAATAGGGAAATCGAGAACCAGAGGACATAGGTTTAAGGTGAGGAGGGGAAAGATTTAATAGGAACCTGAGGGGTAACTGTTTCACACAGAGGGTGGTGGGTGTATGGAACGAGTTGCCGGAGGAGGTAGTTGAGGCAGGTACTTTCGCACCATTTAAAAAGGTACATAGATAGGACAGATTTAGAGGGATATGGGCCAAACGCAGGCGGATGGAACGAGTATAGATGGGACATGTTAGATGGCATTGGCAAGTTGGGCCGGAGGGCTTGTTTCCACTCTGTACAACTATCTGACTCTAAACAATGTTTGATTTGCCTGGAATTTAATCTATTTTATGAGCTTATCCCACTGTACAACACCATGAAATGTCAGTTGAGTTGTAAATGGCACACTCAGCCTTAAATACTGGGCACAAAATTCTCTGGTGCCAAAAGACTAAACTTTATGTGAGTGAGTTGTAATCTCATGTGGAGATTTCTAAATATGGGGGATATTAATTTATTTCATAAAATTCTTTGGATGATTGTCTCAGAACATTCATAGATGCTTGCTATTGAGGCAGTGCAGCGTAGGTTCATGAGGTTAATCCCTGGGATGGAGGGACTGTCATATGAGGAAAGATTGGAAAGACTAGGCTTGTATTCACTGGAGTTTTAAAGGATGAGAGGGGATCTTATAGAGACGTATAAAATCATAAAAGGACTAGACAAGCTAGATGCAGGAAAAATGTTCCCAATGTTGGGGGAGTCCAGAACCAGGGGACACAGTCTAAGGATAAAGGGGAGGCCATTTAAAACTGAGGTGAGAAGAAACTTTTTGACCCAGAGAGTTGTGAATGTGTGGAATTCTCTGCCACAGAAGGCAGGGGAGGCCAATTCACTGGATGATTTTAAAAGAGAGTTAGATAGAGCTCTAGGGGCTAGTGGAATCAATGGATATGGGGAGAAGGCAGGCACAGGTTACTGATTGTAGATGATCAGCCATGATCACAATGAATGGCGGTGCTGGCTCGAAGGGCCAAATGGCCTCCTCCTGCACCTATTTTCTATGTTTCTTTGTTTCTATGTTTCTATGCTCAGCATGCATGCTCTAATTGTGATTTTGGACTTCATAAACTATTATAGGTCAATGAACATGATCTGACCAGGCAGACAACTTTCTCCCAGGGTGAAAATGTCAATGACTAGCTTCAAGTCGAGAGGGGCAAAATATGAGGGAGATGTGTGGAGCAAGTGTTTTACACAGAAGGTGATGGGTGCCTGGAATGAGCTGCCAGGGGTGGTGGTGGTCAGATACGACAGTGGCGTTCAAGAGACTTTTAGATAGGAACGTGCACGTGCAGGGAATGTTTTGTTTACTTTATTGTCATGTGGAACAGTGAAAGGCTTTTGTTGCGTGCTATTCAGTCAGCGGAAAGGCAATACATGATTACAATTGAACCATCCACAGTGTACAGATACAGGATAAAGGGAATAATGTGTAAAGTCCAGTAAAGTCTGATTAAAGATAGTCTGACGGTCTCCAAAGAGACAGGTGGTAGCTCAGGACCGTTCCCTAGTTGTTGGTAGGGTGGTTCAGTTGCCTGAATGGAGAGACAGGGATCATTTGCATGGAGAGGTGATTAGTTTAACATCATCATGTCTAAAGTAGACATTGTGGGCTGAAGGGCCTGTTCCTGTGCTGTACTGTTCTGTGTCACATGTTATAAGACGAGAGAGAGAGAGAGAGTTTGGACTCTGACTTTAGAGATACAGCGTGGAAACCCTAGGAACCTCACCCACTGAGTCCGCGCCGACCAGCGATCCCCGCACACTGGCACTCTCCTACACACAGGGGACAATTTACGATTTTACCGAAGCTAATTAACCTACAAACCCTCACGTCTTTAGAGTGTGAGAGGAAACCAGAGCATCCGGAGAAAATCCACGCATTCACAGGGAGATCGTGCAAACTCCATACAGACAGCACTTATAGTTACGATCAAACCCAGGTCCCTGGCGCTGTTGGGCGGCAACTCTACCGCTGCACCACGGTGCCACTGCATTCTTTAATTTGATTGTTTTTTGGATCAGGATAGTGACAGACAAACTTCGGTGCTCTAGATTCCTATTGAACCGATGACGACAGCTGGGTCAGAAAAGAGCAAATCTGCTTCACAGACATCTCTGGAACATAGTTGGGACCTTGAGCAAAACACGTGCTAGAATAACTCATCGGGTCAGGCAGCATCTCTGGAGGAACAGCGCCTCGTATTCCCCTTGGGTAGCTTACAACCTAATGGTATGAACACTGAATAACCCAATATTATAACAAACCAGCTTCCCCCTCTCTATTTTATGCACCCTCCCTTCCAAACCTCCACCCCATTTCCCAAACTATCTCAACCCCCTTTCCATCCATCCTACTTCCCCATCTCCTCCACCTATCTCCCTCCCTCTGGGTTTACATTTTACTCTTCTCTCCTTATCTGACACCATTTTGTCTCCTGGCCTTTATCCACCCATCTGCCAATCAACCTCCCCCCCACCCTCCCACCCCCTAATCCCCCTCACCTGTATCCACCTATAAATTGTAGTCCTTTGTCTGACCCACCTCACTTCCACTTTCTCCCCCACTACAATCAGTCTGAAGGGTCCAGACCCGAAACGCCACCTGTCCATTCCCTCCCCAGATGCTGTCTGACCTGCTGAGTTACTCCAGCGCTTTGTGTTTTGCTCAAGAACATCTGCGGTTCCTCGTGTCTCCATTATTGGGAACTTAGCAGCCGGTCACATTCCAGACTCAAGGCCGCTGTATGACCGGTGTTGCATATTTTACACGATAGGCCCCTGTATGACCGGTGTTGCATATTTTACACGCTAGGCCGCTGTATGACCGGTGTTGCATATTTTACACGCTAGGCCCCTGTATGACCAGTGTTGCATATTTCAATCACAGCATTAACGCAAAGGGAATAGACAGCTGATTTGCCGTTTAGAACGGGAAAGAAAGAAGAACCAATTTATTGGGGCACCTTCTTTTCTGTTTAACTTAAGTTGAGGAAGAGAGTTGCAAACCTGCAAACAAACACACTGGGGTGGCACGGTGGCACTGCATGTAGAGTTGCTGCCTCACAGTGCCAAACACCAGGTTCAATCTTGACCTCGGATGCTGTCTGTACGGAGTTTACACATCCTCCCTGTGACCGCATGGGTTTCCTCCAGGTGCTCCAGTTTCCTCCCATGTCCCAAAGACATGCAGGTTTGTTGATTAATTGGTCTCTGTAAATTGCTCCTGGTGTGTCGGGAGTGGATAAGTCAGTAGGATAACATAGAATTAGCTTGAATGGGTGAATGGCCAACATGGACATGTCTGAAGAAGGGGTCTGAGCCGAAACATCACCTATTCCATTTCTCCAGGCTTACTCCAGCATTTTGTGTCTATCGTCAGCAGGAACACGGTGGACTGAAGAGCCTGTTTCCATGCTGTCCATTCTAAACTAACTAACAACATTAGAGAAATATGCAAAAATCGCACGGCTTCACAGAATTTACTAATCTGGTTATTCGTCATTGTTGATTTGATCCAAAATATAAATTGACTATTTGCTGTAGGTTGACAAATAGGAAGGTGTTGTGATTCACACCAGCACATTTGATGTTAACTATTTCTCATGGCTACCAGCTAGATTTTTCTGGTAGCCAAACATTTCCTGCTGGAAAAATATTAATAAAATAACGTTATTTTATTAATATTTCCTCGTATTTCGCTTGGGCAGCTTACAACTCAGCAGTGTGAATCAAGTCAAGTCAAATTTATTTGTCACATACACATACTCGATGTGCAGTGAAATGAAAGTGGCAATGCCTGCGGGTTGTGCACAAAAAGAATTACAGTTACAGCATATAAATAAAGTTAATAAGTTACTAAACATAGCACAAAAAGTGTCGACAAAAATTTAGTCTCTGGGGTTATAAAAGTGAGGTTCTCTAATTTCAAGTAGCCCCTGCATTCCCTCTCTCCCCCCTCCCCCCACCCAAATCATCCTACTAGTTCCACTGTTTGCATCCTTGTCCTCATCACCTCTTCCCCAGCCAACCGTGGGCCATTATGCGATCCACCCTTCCTTGGTCACCTGTTGCCAGCCCTGATTTCCTCTTTCCTTTTCCTGCCTCCGGTTCCCCCCGACCTCTACTTTCAGTTTGAAGAAGGGTTCCGACCCAAAATGTCACCTATTCCTTTTCTCCAGAGATGCTGCCTGACCCGTTGAGTTACTCCAGCACCTTGTGCCGATCTTCGGTACAAACCAGCATCTGCAGTTCCTTCCCACACAAGTATTTTTTTTGTCATCTTGTCACTTCAGCTTGGCATTGTCCTGTTATCTTTCCACTTAAATAAGCCACTTTGCAATTGATGTCTGTCAAAAAACATGTTGAGCTTGCAACTTAGGAAGACGAGTGGAAAAGCAAAGTTGCATGCCGATGCAGATAATTATAGTGTATCGGATTTAAGATTTGACACTCTTCCTAAAATTTAATGAATCTCTTGTAAAACACGTGATAATTCTCTGGTTGCTTACATGTGTGAGAAAATCTAAACTGTATTCACTTGAGTGGGAGAACATTTTGAATTTGTCTTTGACCCTGAACCGAATGTAAAGCATTAAGGTCAGAATGAAATTCGGAATAGCGTTTTGGAACAGTTAGATTAACCCCTCATTTGAGGTGTCATTTCCTTGTTTTGAGATAGAGAAAATGAAAGACATTCTCCCTTGTTTCCACAGGTAACTGTGTCTCCAGGTAATATCAATGGAGGCGACAAATATTTTGACTTTAGAGACACAGAGTGAAAACAGGCCCTTCAGCCCACCGAGTCTGTGCTGACCTGCGATCACCCCGTACTATACTACGATTGTCAGGGGTTGTGGGGAGAGGGCTGGAGAATTGGGTTAGGAGGGAGATATAGATCAGCTATGATTGAATGTTGGAGTAGACTGGATGGGCCGAATGGTCGAATTGTGCTCCTATTACTAATGACCTCACACATTAGGGACAATTCACAATTTTACCGAAGCCAATAAAACCTACAAACCTGCATGTCTTTGGAGTGTAGGAGGAAACCGAAGCACCCGGAGAAAACCCACAAGGTCAAAGGGAGAACGCACAAACTTCGTACACACAGCACCCTAGGTCAAGATTGAACCCCGGTCTCTGGTGCTGTAAGGCAGCAACTCTACCGCTGCGCCACTGTGCCGCCCTGATAAAGTCTTTTGTTTCAGGGCGAGCAGAGAACTGAATCGGCAGTTCCCAGGGATAAAGAGATTTGTACAAGGGGAAGCCGGAAATGTGTCCTTGGTTGGCAGAATTAAATGCAAAGTGCAGTAGATGATGTGCTGTGTTGCCAAAATACAGTTCCATTGGAGTAAATAACAGCCAGTTATCATAATGTGCATTTAGATTAGTGGCTGAGAAAGAATTTGTAGCTAAATATCATTTATGAAGCCTTCACTTTAAGAGATTTATCACACGGTAGATTAGAGAACATGGTTGTTAAAAAGATTGACAAATCATTAGACAGATAATGGCAGTGCCTTGCTTCAGAGTGGTAGCTTGTTCAGTAGTTTGGTTTCATTTAGAGATACAGCACGGCAATGGGCCCTTCCGTCCAGGTCGACCAGCAATCCCCATACACCAGAACTATCCTACACATTATGAACAATTTACAATTTGTACCGAAGCCAATTAGCTTTGTGGGAGGAAACCGGAGCATCCGGAAAAAAGCCACGCAGTCATGGGGAGAAGGTACAAACTCTGTACAGACATCACCCATAATGAGATAGAACCCGGGTCTCTGGCGCTGTAAGGCAACAACTCTACCGTCTGTGCTACTGTGTCACTGTGGGTCACCACTTTGGTTGGCTTTTTCGCGACCTTTATCTGTGACTGTTGCTGTCATGTTTCTTAATAGTCTAAGTGGAGTCAAGTCTGAGGAGAGCAGAGCAGAATTATATTCTAGTTAGAGCAAACAAGTTGGAAAAATGATTTGGCAGAAGGATAGAAGGTATTGATTGGTTTGGAGAGAGTCGATGGTGAGAGACTGTTCTCATTGGTGAAAGATCCATGGAAAGAATGATTCCAAGGCAGCACAGTGGTGCAGCGGTAGAGTTGCTGCTTCAGAACACCAGAGACCCGGGTTCGATCCAGTCTATGGGTGCTGTCTACACAGAGTTTGTACGTTCTCCCTGTGACCACGTGGTTTTTCTTCGGGTACTCCAGTTTCCTCCCACACTCCAAAGACGTGCATGTTTGTAGGTTGACAGGCTTTGGTTAAGTGTCCCCAGTGTGTAGAATAGAACTAGCGTACGGGTGATCGCTTGTCAGCGTGGACTCGGTGGGCAGAAGCACCTCTTCCCACGCTGTATCTCTAAACTAAACTAAAAACTAACGAGTGTACAAGGATGTAAAATTAGGAGCAAAATGGGGATCTGAGGTAAAAGGTATTCTAACACAAGGAGCCGTTATGATCTCACATTCACCCCTGTAATGGTGATGAGAACAGAAAAATCAATGCCTTCAAAAGGGAATTAGCTGAGGACATAATGGAAAGTAATATGAGGCAGAATGGGAGTGACAGTATTGCTCTGGACCGGGAATTGATGGGCTAAATAGCTTCCTCTGTGCCATAACAGCCCCAGATTTCTGAATAAAAACAGATTGTCTGAAGGAACTTTTCATTTAGAGCATAGTACATAGAAAGTACAGCACAGGAACAGGCCCTTCGACCCACAATGACGATGCCAAATATGATGCTAAGATAAGTTAATCATCTGCCTACATGGGATCCATATCCCTACAGTCCCTGTGTATCCACGGGCCTTTCTAGGAGTCTCTTAAACGCCACTATCATTTCTCCCTCCACCAGCATGTTCCAGGTACCCACCCCACTCTGTGTAAAAGAAAATGCCCCACACATCTCCTCTAACCTTTGCCCCTCTCACTTAAGGGTACACTGTCTAGTTTTTGACATCTTCACTCTGGGAAAAAGATTCTGACTGTCATTTGCCTGGATGAGTACACTTCCAACAGCTGTCCAGATTTTGTTTTAATTTAGTTTATTGTCACGTGTACCGAGGTACAGTGCGAAGCTTTTGTTGTGTCCTAACCAGTCAGTGGAAAGACGGTACATGATTACAATAGAGCCATTCACAGTGTACAGATACATGATAAGGAATAACGTTCAGTGCAAGTCAAACCCAATAAAGTCAGATCAAAGGGAGTCCGAGGGTCTCTCGTGAGGTAAATGGTAGCTCAGGACTGCTCTCTACGTGTTGGTTGGATGGTTCAATTGCCTGATAACAACTCGGGAGAAACTGTACAGGAAGGAACTGCATTTGCTTGCTTACACCGAAGATAGACACAAAATGCTGGAGTAACTCAGCGAGACAGGCAGCATCTCTGGATAATAGGAATAGAAGGAACTCTATTCCTTCTATCGAGAGATGTTGCCTGTCCCGCTGAGTTACTCCAGCATTTTGTGTCTATCTTTGGGAAGAAACTATGCCTGAATCTGGAGGCATGCGTTTTCATACTTGTCTTCCTCTTGCCTGATGGGAGAGGGGAAAAGAGGGAGTGACTTGTCCTTGATTATGCTGGTGGCCTTGATTATGCTGGAGGCAGCATGAAGTCTACCATTTTGATGTTACCCAAAACAAAGTGACCTGTATATTTAGTACTACTTTCACCAGACTAAATATTAATTTGCTCCACACGGGTACATTGTGTACATGGGTAGTCATCTAGAAAATAGATCGCTGTTCCTCATCCAGTCTCTGTCACAAACTTCTGCCAAACCCAGGATGTCCACTACCAAGAGGAATGAGGGCAGTGGGTGCATGGAATCACCAAAGCCTGCAGGATCTTCTCCAGCACCTTGACCTGGACCAGTCCCTCTTCGTCACTGGATCTCAATCTTGGAGCTCCCTGCCCACCATGACAGTGGGAACACTTTCACCAGTGACTGCAGTGATTCAAGATGTGTTAACACTATGTTCTCAAAGGCTTCTAAGGTGGACAATGGTTCACGGGTTCTTTTATTGTCACGTGCATCAAAGGTACAGTGAAATAATTTTTTGCATATGGATCAGTGAGATTATTACCATGCTAAAGACAATCCCTGATTAAGTACCCCAAGCATGTAAACAGCCCACTGAGTCCATATGCAATAGTCGCCAAATATTGGTGCCACGTTACACAGTCCTAGCTGGAGCTGGCCTTAATGGCCATCACCTCACCTCATTCGGATTGGCAGCAAGCCATCCTTCTACTCTCCAGGCCTTCAGCCTCCATGCTCCGCGGGTGCCTCCTGCATTTGACCTTGAAGGCATAGAAGGTTAGACCCCCCCCCCAATTCTGGTAAGTAAGAATTTCATTATTCCATTTCAGGACATATGACAATAAAACATCCTTGATTCTTCACAAGTCATAAGAGCAGAATTAGAACATTCGGCTCATCGAGTTTTCCACGCCATTTAATCGTGGCTGATCTATCTTTCCCTCTCAACCCCATCCTCCTGCCGACTTCCCATAACCCTTGACACCCGTACTAATCAAGAACCTGTCAAGTTCCGCCTTAAAAATACCTTTGACAAAGACTCTTTCAAGTTCTAAGACAATATACCTGCACCAGGGATATGGGCCAAACGTGGCCAGATGGGACTAGTGTAGATGGGAAACCTTGGTCGGCGTGGGCAAAATTAGGCTGGTGGGCCTGGTTCCATGCTGCATAACTCCATGACTCTAACAGTCTCCTTTTGAGTCTTGAATATCGAAGAAGGGTCCCAACTGTAAGAGTTGTCTGTCCATTTTCCTCCGCAGATGCTGCCTGGCTTGCTGAGTTCTTCCGGCAGTTTGTTTTCTGCTCAAGATTTCAGAAACTGCAGTTGCTTGTGCCTCCTTCTCTGCGAAGCAGTGAAAGCTCGGAGGATTGTACAGCCACAGGCTCTGTACAGTAGCCTTGTCTGTAAGAAATTGCAGAGAAAAAAATCACTGCAGTGTGACTGTCTGGCACCTTCTGTAAGAGGGTACATTGTTAAATATTGCCAAATAGAGAAAGTGGTTGAAGCAAGTACAATAACAATATTTACACAATTTAAATATTGTGTAAATAGAAGTATTAAATATTAAATGGACATTAAATATTAATATTAAGCACTGTTTAAGTGTAGAGTCAAATATGTTCAAATATTTAAACAATATTTTGGGTGGCAGAGTGACACTGCTGGTACAGCTGCAGAGACCAGGGTCTGATCCTAACCTGGGTCCTGTCTGTGTGGAGCGTGCATGTTCTCTCTGTGATCACGTGGGTTCCTCTGGTGCTCCGAATTCCTCCCACATTCCAAAGATGTGCAGGTTTGTAGGTTAATTGGCCTCGTTAAATTGCCTTCAATGTGCAGAGAAAGTGGGATAACATGAAACTAGTGTACATGGGTGATTTATGGTCAGTATGGACTCAGTGGGCCTGTTTCCATGCAGTATCTCCAAACTAAAATAAAATATTTAAAAGACAGTTGGACAGATGCATGGATTAGAGGGATGCGGGTCAATTGGGGCAATCATAAAAGGGGCATCTTGGTTGTCATCATCAATTTGAGGCGAAGGGCCTGATTCCGTTCTGCATGACTCTAGTGTCAGAATGCAAGCCAACTGCATTCTGTAGCCTGCCAGTTACTGGATTGACACCACCTGAGAAGGGCAGCACAGTGGCACAGCCGTAGAGTTGCTACCTCACAGCGCCAGAGACCCAGGTTCGATCCTGATTGCAGAATCTGTCTGCATGGAAGTTTGTGCATTCGCCGTGTGACCATTGTGGGTTAGCTTCTGTTTCCTTCCACTCTCCAAATACGTGTAGGTTTGTAGGTTAATTGACATCGGTAAAATTGTAAATTGTCCCTAATGTGTAGGATAGTGCTAGTGTATGGGGTGAATGCTGCTCGGCGTGGACTCGGTGGTCCGAAGGGCCTGTTTCCACGATGTGTCTCTAAAGCCTAAAATCTCTGTGTAAAAAACACCTGCTTCACGCATCTCCTTTAAACTTTGCCTTAGACGAAGGGATTAAAAGTACCATTAGCAAATTTGCAGATGATACTAAGTTGGGGGGTAGTGTGAATTGTGAGGAAGATGCAATAAGGCTCCAGGGTGACTTGGACAGGTTGTGTGAGTGGGCGGATACATGGCAGATGCAGTTTAATGTAGATAAGTGTGAGGTTATTCACTTTGGAAGTAAGAATAGAAAGGCAGATTATTATCTGAATGGTATCAAGTTAGGAGGAGGGGGAGTTCAACGAGATCTGGGTGTCCTAGTGCATCAGTCAATGAAAGGAAGCATGCAGGTACAGCAGGCAGTGAAGAAAGCCAATGGAATGTTGGCCTTCATAACAAGAAGAGTTGAGTATAGGAGCAAAGAGGTCCTTCTACAGTTGTACCGGGCCCTGGTGAGACCGCACCTGGAGTACTGTGTGCAGTTTTGGTCTCCAAATTTGAGGAAGGATATTCTTGCTATGGAGGGCGTGCAGCGTAGGTTCACTAGGTTAATTCCCGGAATGGCGGGACTGTCGTATGTTGAAAGGCTGGAGCGATTGGGCTTGTATACACTGGAATTTAGAAGGATGAGGGGGGATCTTATTGAAACATATAAGATAATTAGGGGATTGGACACATTAGAGGCAGGAAACATGTTCCCAATGTTGGGGGAGTCCAGAACAAGGGGCCACAGTTTAAGAATAAGGGGTAGGCCATTTAGAACGGAGATGAGGAAGAACTTTTTCAGTCAGAGAGTGGTGAAGGTGTGGAATTCTCTGCCTCAGAAGGCAGTGGAGGCCAGTTCGTTGGATGCTTTCAAGAGAGAGCTGGATAGAGCTCTTAAGGATAGCGGAGTGAGGGGGTATGGGGAGAAGGCAGGAATGGGGTACTGATTGAGAGTGATCAGCCATGAACGCATTGAATGGCGGTGCTGGCTCGAAGGGCTGAATGGCCTACTCCTGCACCTATTGTCTATTGTCTATTGTCATCTAAAAGCTGTACTCTCTCATATTTGATTTCTCCACCCTGAGAAACAGGTTCTCACTGATTATTCAATCGATGCCTCCTTGTTGTGTCTCTAAAGCTTAAAGTAAAGAAAGTAGTGACTTCCCTCACAGGAGGATTGGAATGGAAGTCCTTGAGAGAGAGAGAGTTACCAATGGCCAACCATCCAATGTCCGACATGCAGAAGCCTTTTCTGAGTTGTCTCTGCTTTAAGAGACCTGGACCCAGCGATGAACTGTTATGTAACGCCATCCAGCAATTACTTCCAGTCCAGAGACGAGTATATCATGCTGTTTAGTGTGTGACCTTCACCCTGTTCTGTGTGAGCATTGGGAAGACGCAAGGCATGGAACGGATATGCATGAGATACTGAACTGGTCTGAGGCCATATGTGCTTGAACAAACAACCCCAAACCAAAACTCCGCCGATGTTGGCATTCATGCTTCACTGCACATTGTCATCAACAGCTTCCAGTCACAGAGTTGTGACCAGTCATAACTTTCTTGTGCAATGCCATTTGTTATTTGCGAATACCCTCTCACTCTCTCTCTCAAAGATTGATTGAAATGTCTTCACCCAGAGGGTAACATATCTATGGAGTTCTCTACCGAAGAGTCCTCGGGTGGTTTGGTCACTGGGTACTTTCAAGATAAAAATGATCTTTTGTTTAGATTTTAAGGCAGCAATGATACGAATCCATACAAAACACTGGCTCCTCTACAAAGTTAAACGTCATGATTTTGTTTCCCAGCCATGCGACACATGCACCGATCAGCCAATACATTATGACCACTGACAGGCGAAGTGAATCACGTTGAATATCTTGTTGCAATGGCACCTGTCAAGGGGTGGGATATATTAGGCAGCAAGTGAACAGTCAGTTCTTGAAGTTGATGTGTTGGATGCAGGAGAAATGGGCAGGAGTAAAGACCTGAGCGACTTTGACAAGTGCCATATTGTTATGGACAGACAACTGGGTCAGAGCATCTCTGAAACGGCAAGGCTTGTGGGGTGCTCCCGGTCAGCAGTGGTGAGTACCTACCGACAGTGGTCCAAGGAGGGACAAACCAGAAACCGGCGACAGGGTGTTGGGCGCCCAAGGCTCATTGATGCGCGAGGGCAACGAAGGCTATCCCGTCTGGTCCGAACCGACAGAAGGTCGACTGTGGCACACGTCACAGAAAATATGAATGGTGGTCACGGGAGGAATGTGTCACAATACACAGTGCATCGCACCCTGCTGCGTATGGGGCTGCACACGGAGGACCAACAGCATGTTAGGCAGGTGGTCATAATGTTTTGGCTCATCAGGTCACAATGTTTTGGCGTAATGGCGTATGTTTGTTAAAGGAGCTAGTTATTGACTTCAGGAAGTGTGTTGGAGCACGTGCCTCAATCGGCATCCATGGTGTCGAAGTGAAAATGGTTGAGAACTTTAAGTGCCTTGGCGTAAATATCACCAACGATCTGGCTTAGACCAACGTCTTGAAGCGACAGACACGTAGGCAAACCAGCGCCTTTACGTCCTGCTGAGACTGACGTGGCGTGCAGGGGTGCAGTGCTGCCGGTGCTCACTGGAGCGTCGCTCCGTCACCTCTGTAAAAAAAAGCCACAATAAACAGCGGGAAATTTTAACAAGCGTGGAATTTAACAGTGGCCGCTCCGGTGACAGCTCCGGCACCTAAAAAATCAGCACTGCAACATTGGTGGCATGTCTCCAATGACTCTTACAAACGTTGACATATGCATCAAAGAGACCATTCTGTCAGGTTGCATCACAGCTTGGTTTGTGAATAGCTTTGCCCAATTGCAGAGAGTATCATATCATCATATATCATATATATACAGCCGGAAACAGGCCTTTTCGGCCCTCCAAGTCCGTGCCGCCCAGTGATCCCCGCACATTAACACTATCCTACACCCACTAGGGACAATTTTCACATTTACCCAGCCAATTAACCTACATACCTGTACGTCTTTGGAGTGTGGGAGGAAACCGAAGCTCTCGGAGAAAACCCACGCAGGTCACGGGGAGAACGTACAAACTCCTTACAGTGCAGCACCCGTAGTCAGGATCGAACCTGAGTCTCCGGCGCTGCATTCGCTGTAAAGCAGCAACACTACCGCTGCGCTACAGTAGGGGCGGCACAGTGGTGCAGTGGTCGAGTTGCTGCCTAACTGCACCAGAGTCCTAGTTTCAATCCTGATTATGGGTACTGTGTGTACAGGAGTTTGTACGTTCTCCCTGTAACTTCTTGGGTTTTCTCCAGGAGTCCCGGTTTCCTCCCACACTCCAAAGATGTACAGGGTTTTAAGGTTAATTGGCTGGTAAAATTGTAAATTGTCCCTGGTGTGTAGGATATTATATGGGGATCGCAGGTCGGCGTGACTCGGTGGGCTGCAGGGACTGTTTCAGCACTGTATCTCTAAAGTTGCAGATGTAGCCCAGAAAAATCACACAGGCCAGTGGCATTTGAGAGACTTTTTAGATAGACACATGGATGCGCAGGGAATGGAGGGATATGTGGAGGTAGATACAGTAAGAGATGGTCTTGGCATCATGTTCAGCACAGGCGTTGTGGGCCAAAGGGCTTGTTCCTGTGCTGTACTATTCTCACACATCTTTGGGATGTGGGAGGAAACTGAGCACCGGGGGGAAATCCACACGGTCACAGGCAGAACGTGCAAACTCCACCAAGACAGCACCCGAGGTCAGGATTGAACCTGGGTCTCTGCAGCTCTACCAGCCGCACCACTGTCAACTTGAAACATTAACTCTTGATTCTATCTCCACACATGCTGCCTGATCTGCTGAGCTTTCTTCATGTTCTGCCTTTATTTCAATTTCCCCCAGATCTGTTTTATTGTGTAGGATGGAACTGCAGATGCTGGTTTACAGATGAACAGTGCTGGAGTAACTCTGTGGGTCAGGCAGCATCTCTGGAGGAAAAAGGATGGGTGACATTTTGGGTTCGAACCCTTCTTCAGACTGAAAGTAGGGAGGGGGGGGGGGGGGGGGGGAACAAGAGGTAAGAAAAGGCCAGAACAAAATCAGTCGTATTGTTATTTTCACGTCTACAGTGAGTACAGCACACTGCAGGAAGGCTGTGATGAGAGGGGAGACAGGGGAAATTTATTGAGGACTAGACCAAATGGACCCGTGGGTACAAACCTCTCCTGCATTGGTGCAGCACCCTGTCCTCCCCTCCCCCCCCTCTCTTCTCAACCCCCCCCTCCCCTCTCCCTTCTCCCCCACTCCCCCTTCCCCCCTCCCTTCCCCCCTCCCTCCCTCCTCCCGTCCCCCTCCTTTTAAACTTAAAAATGTGAATAACTTAAAAAATATAACACCGATTTCAATAAAACTACTTGCATTATCACTAAAGTGACAATGGTGAGTAAGGTGGGCCTAGAATTGCCGCGCTATCGTGTACCGTTTTGGCTGAAGTTCAGTCACAAACAAGATAACAAATGAGAGTTTTAGTAAATAGATGTTGTTAGATCTGGAGAATAATAATTAAGGAGAGACACTAACCAGGTTTAGATCAAAAGAAACTGAAGGGAGATTTAACAGTTGTATAACATTATGAGAGGGGCCTGGCAGCAGAACCAGGGAAGACGTTTTCTTCAATAGAGAATTGGGGACATGAATTTATGATAGTTGTTGGAAGCATTGCAGAAAAATTGACTGCACTCAACAAGAAATAGGGTCTAGAATTCACAGCACTGAAGGTAGACTCAAACCTACAGGCCTGTGGACAAAAACTGATAATAATTGATTGAAAGATACAGCATTGAAAGCATGGAATATAGAACAGTGCAGCATAGTAATGTGCCCTTCGGCCCACACTGTTTGTGTGGAACAGAAAATAGGTGCAGGAGGAGGCCATTTGGCCCTTCAAGCCAGCACCGCCATTCATTGTGATCGTGGCTGATCGTCCACAATCAATAACCCGTGCCTGCCTTCTCCCCATATCCCTTGATTCCACTAGCCCCTAGAGCTCTATCCAACTCTCTCTTAAATCCATCCAGTGATTTGGCCTCCACTGCCCTCTGTGGCAGAGAATTCCACATGATGCTGCCCGAAATGATCTTATCTGTCTGCAAGTGATCCACATTCCTCCATTCCCTGCAATTCTTAAACGCCATGGTATCATAGAAATTCCATATGCCTCTCTTAAATGCCACTATGGTATCATAGAAACAAAGGAAAAAGGTGCCGGAGTGGGCCATTCGGCCCTTCAAGTTAGCACAGTCATTCAATATGATCATGGCTGATCATCCAGAATCAGTACCCCATTCCTGCTTTCTCCCCATATCCCTTGATTCCGTTAGCCCTTAGAGCTAAATCGAACTCTCTCTTCAAAACATCCAGTGGATTGGCCTCCACTACCTTCTGTGGCAGAGAATTCTCTGTGTGAAAACGTTTTTCCTCATCTCATTCCTAAATGACCTACCCCTTATTCTTAAACTGTGACCCCTGGTTCTGGATTCCCCCAGCATCGGGAACATTTTCCCTGCATCTAGCCTGTCCAATACCTTAAGAATTTTATATATGTTTCTATAAAATCCCCTTTCATCCTTCTAAATTCCAGTGAATATAAGCCCAGTCGATCCATTCTTTCGTCATATGTCAGTCCCGCCATCCTGGGAATTAACCTGGCGAACCTACGCTGAACTCCCTCGATCGCAAGGCTCCCTCAATACCAATAATAATATATTCCTTTATTTGTCCCACACCGGGGAAATTTACAATAATGTCTGCATCCACCACCACCCCTAGTAATGCGTTCCGAACCCCGACCACTCTCTTTAAAAAAACTTGCTCCGTCCATCTCCATTAAACTTTCCCCCTTCACCTGACAGCTATTCCCTCTTGTGTTGGACATCCCGAAGGAAAACAGTCCTCCACTGTCCTTGAACACATTAAATGGCAAACTTATAGATAAAAGAGTATTTATTTTTGTTGTTGACGTAAAAATAAATTAAGCGAGTTGTAACGCGTGGTATCAGTTCACCGCAATCGCATTTAAGTGCAAGGAGCAAAGACCTATTTTTCTTATTCATATAATGTCATGCAAGAGCAGCATTTATGATCCAGCCCTAATTGCCCTTGAACAGAGTTGCTTCCATGGACCATTTCAGGATCAGTTGAGAATCATTTGGAGTTACAGATGCATCAGTGCAGTTAAGGATGGCAGATTTCTTTTCTTCCATGGCATTAAAGAACTGGATGAGCCTTAAAACAGTCTGACGATCTATTTTATTTGGCTGAATTAATCTCCCAGGAAGATTAGCCCAAGTGTTTGAATTATTATTCCAGTAATATAACTCATGTGTCACTGCACTTTATCATCTAATGCTTATGCCAAAGTTGCACTAGAATTGGACTTAAAGACAAATCCATCCAACATGAGTGAATTGTACGGTAATGTGCGAAAATGTGAAATTATTCATTTTGGCAAAAAAATAATAGAAGTATATTTTGGGCAGCACGGTGGTGCAGCAGTAGAGTTGTTGCCTTACAGTGCCAGAGACCCGGGGTCGATCCTGACTACGGATGCTGTCTGTGCAAAGTTTGTACGTTCTCCCAGTGACTGCATGAGTCTTCTCTGGGTGCTCCCGTTTCCTCCCACATTCCAAAGATGTACATGTTTGTGGGTTAATTGGGTTTGGTAAAAATTGCTAATTGTCCCTACTGTGTCATATAGTGCAAGTGTACGGGAATCGCTGGTCCACGCGCACTCGATGGGCCGAAGGGCCTATTTCAGCGCAGTATCTCTAAACTAAAAACAAAACTAAACATATATTATCTAATTGGTGATTGAGCTCTGAAATGCAGAGGTATCTGGGCACCTCAGTGTATATTTCACAAAAGGCTAGTGTGGAGTTTGCATGTTCTCCCTGTGACCGCTTGCGTTTCCTCTGGCTGCCCCGGTTTCCCCTCTTGTCCCAAAGTTTGTAAGTTAAATGACTTCTGTAAATTGCCCCGAGTGTGTCGGCCATGGATGCAAAAGTGGGATAACACAGAACTAGTGTGAACGGTGATCGATGGTCGATGTGAACTCGGTGGGCCGAAGAGCTAGTTTCCATGCTGTTTCTATGAACTGAACCTAACTTACCTACGAAGCAAGCGAAGGGTCGGTTTCCATGCTTTGTCTTTCAATCCATAAATCAAAGAAGGACTGTCATTCAGTTTCAGGAGTAGAATCAAGACTTCGTATACAGTAACCTCCAATAATCCGACACTGATAGTTTGGCATAATGCTCAATCCTTAGTCTGGCATGTGACCTGGGCTAGCTGCAAAGACTCAGACTGGGACTGAATCGGAAGAAAGATCTCGATCCAAAAGGTCACCTATCCACGTTCACCATTTCACCATGCAACCCCGCTGAGTTATTCCAGCACTTTGTGCCCTGATTATAACAGCTGCTTACCCGAGGCAGCGTGAAGCGTAGATGGAGTCAATGGTGGGGTGTCTGGGTCTGCATTATGGACTGGGCTACATCCACAACTCTCTGCAATTTCCTGCAGTCTTGAGCAGAGCAGTTCCCAACCCCAGCTGTGATGCCACACAACAGTATACTTCCCTTTTGAAAAGTCATAATTCTCATTATAATAGAGCACAAAGCCAGCAGCCAAAATCCCAAACCAAGTTGTCTAATTTGGAATATTTATATGTTTACCGTGTGCCTGTTTCCTATCTATGTATAAATTTAAATAATCCTGCACTTCTCAGTTTTTCTTTCAATACATAAATTTTAGTGTCTGCTGCATATTGGTCCTGAAGTGTAGAAAAATTGCAGTTAATTTATCTTCCATGCTCGGGGATTGAAAGGTTTGCCATTTAAGTGCTGTCTTCTGACATCTGAAAATTGCAAACACAGCATCCGTAGAAGGAATAAAGTTTTCATTTAGTGTTACAAGTCCTAGATGATTGCAAAGTACAAAGCAGGAATATGTTGCAATCTGCGATTCATAAACACTGCAAGGACCCTGATCATCGTGCAGTTTGAAAAGAGAGTTAACACGCCACTTAACAATGCAGCAGTTTCCATCTTAATTACACGTTTGACATTTCAGACCGAGCCTTGACTAATTCACACGTACAGTTAACTCTTAGCAGCCCTGTGTGCTGACCAAGAGACGCATTTTTGCCTTCATTGCAGCCGCGAGAAGCTGATGAAAATCACTGCAGCGGACAGTACATCGCCTTGAAGCAAGGCAGAGTGGAGATAAAGATCATTGGCTCGCCAGCTGAAGTGTGAGAGGGCACAACGAGCAGAGAAAATATGATCACGTTCACCTCTCTCAATCTATCACTCTGCATATGCCTAGTAGTCTGCTTCCTTCACAGTCTGTTTTTCATTCCATTAAGAACTGTCCCCAACCATACCCTGTAGAGTCATACAGAGTAGAAACAGGCCCAGACAGGCTACACTGACCAACATACCCCACCTACACTAGTCCCATCTGCCTGTGTGTAGTCAATATCCCTCTGAACCTGTCCTATCCATGTACCTGTCCAAATGTCTTTTAAACATTGTGATAGTACCTGCCTCAACTGCGTCCTCCAGCAGCTCGTTCCGTACACCCACCATCCTTTGTGTAAAAAAGTTGCCCCTTGGGTTCCTATTAAATCTTTCCCCCTCACCAATGTCCTCTGGTGAAATACTCTGTGCATTTACCCTGTGCATTCTCCATGTTACTTTCTTGTTGCTGTGGTATCTTTAGTTGACTTTAGTTTACCTTTGAGATACAGCACAGAAACAAACACTTCAGTCCACCCAGTCCGCGCCGACCAGCGATTGCCCTATAACACTAACACTAACACTATCCTACACACTAAGGCCAATTTACAATTTTACCAAAGCCAATTAACCTACAAACCTGCACGTCTTTGGAGTGTGGGAGGAAACCGGAGCACCCGGAGAAAACCCACGCGGTCATAGAAGAACATACAAACTCCGTATATACAGCACCCGTAGTCAGGATCGAACCGGGGTCTCTGGCGCTGTAAGGCAGCAACTCTACCGCTGCACAACTATGGTGCATCATTCGCATGATAAAGACAATTTCACCGGAAGTAACATCTTATTCATTTCATGCCACCTTTGTTGGTGTTGTACCTACAGTTGACCTGAACCTTCCAATCTGTAATCATCCAGACAATTCCCCCCCAGGCTAAAGCAGTGCTTGATCCAGTTTTAGTTAACTACCAGCCCTTCTCCTCATACCCTCACCTTTTCCTCCCCCCCCCCCCACCCGATCCTCCTTCCCCTGTGTCCCCACCTGCACTCATACCTTGTAATCCCCTTCCTCTCTCCCCTTCCACCTGCCTTCATTCCTCTAGCTTCACAATTCTCAACTCTTCGCCTCATTGAAACTTACCACAGGCATGGACAGAGTGCATCAGAGAAGATGTTTCCACTTGTTGGCGAGCCTAAGACCGGAGGGCATAGCCTCAGAATAAAATGATGCACCTTTACAAAGGAGATGAGGAGGAATTTATTTAGTCAGAGGGTGGTGAATCTGTGGAATTCATTGTCACAGACAGCTGTGGAGGTCAAGTCAATGGCTATTTTATAGGCGAAGATTGACAGCTTCTTGATTAGTGCGGGTGTCAGGGGTTATGGGGAGAAGGCCGGAGAATTGGATTGAGAGAGAAAGATAGATCAGCCATGACTGAATGGCGGAGTAGACTCAATGGGATGAATGGCCTAATTCGTCTCCTATAAGTTATGAATGTATGAATTTATCAAAAACTATGACCGCAACCTGGTCCCCACACGGCAGAAGATGCCTGCAACCACACAGAAGCCATAAAATCTGTCCCACAAGTCGTCTAAATGCCCGGCCATTTGTACATAAGTTGGCTGTCATGTTCCCTTCCCTGGCGGATGTAGTGAACCAGATAGATTATCAGGACAATCTCCGTTAATGTCAACTCCATCTCACCCCTGGCATCATCCTTTCTAGAAAGAGTCGTGTGTAAGCATCATTGCAATCCAAGCTGCTCCAAAGGTAATCATGTTTTGATAGTTTTTTTAATGTCCAACCATCTGCCTTTCAAAAAGAACTGCAGTTGCTGTTTGTACCAAAGATGGACACAAAGTGCTGGAGTAACTCAAGCTGGTCAGGCAGCTTCTTCGGAAGGGTCCCGACCCGAAGTGTCACCCATCCTTTTTCTCCAGAGATGCTGCCGGACCCACTGAGTTACTCCAGCACTTTGTGTTCATCTTTCATCTCTTACCTGCCAAGCTTTGCCCTGCCCTCCGCTTCCAGCTTTTGCCCTGCCCCTCCGCTTCAGCTCTGCCCTGCCCTCCGCTTCCAGCCTTCTGCTTTTCTCCCCTCTCCTCTTCCACAATTCGTCTCAAGAAAGGTCCCGACCCGAAAAGTCATCTATCCATATTCTCCACAGATGCCGCCTGACCTGTTAAGTTCAGCACTGTCTGCGTCTTTTCTTGATTCATCCCCTGTTGGGGTCTTGAGGAACAAACTTTTATCCACATAATAAAAAATATAAATTAATGGACTTCAGGGACCAGAATATGAATGAATGAATGAATGAATGAATGAATGAATGAATGAATGAATGAATGAATGAATGAATGAATGAATGTTTATTGGTCAAGTATGTGCATATACAAGGAATGTGCCTTGGTGCTCCGCTCACAAATGACAACACAGACATGCAGTTAACAATTAAGAATAAAGCGTTACCACATCAAAACAATAAGGATACAACATTACGGTCTAAATATGTGGGTGAAAATAAACCAGAGCAAAAAAGAGACTACAGACTTTGGTTATTGAGTAGAACTACCACTCGTGAAAAAAGCTGTTTTTTGTGAGGATCACGTAATTTACATTAATCCACCATGCATCCATATAAACATGTGATTTTAATATGATTTTAGTGGTGTTTAGGAGGCTTTTAGAGAGGCACATGGATATACAGGGAATAGAGGGGTATAGATCAGGTGTGGGCAAATGAGATTGCTTTATCTTGGTATCGTCTTTGGCACCAACATTGTGAGCCGCAGGCCGGTTTCTATGCTGTACTGTTCTATGTCCATGTCCTATGTATGCATTCATCATTGCATTCAAGTGACATGTAATCCAAAGGGTAACATTTCCTCACAAACTAGTGGGATTTGGTGTGTGTCAAATTGTGATATGCCAACTTCTAAGTGTCATTTAATCTGCCAATATTAGGAACAAAAGGAGTGACAAGGCTACAATTGGAATGTAATATATTGTAGAATGTGAAATATTCTGGAGTATTTCAATCTGTATTATTACTTATGGCATATTACAGGTTCTGATTGAGATCTGTAAGTGGGTAGATTGACACTATAATGCTGGAGTAACCCAATGAGTCAGATAGAATGTGTGGGAAGGAAGAGCAGATGCTGGTTTACATCGCAGTAGATTCAAAATGCTGGAGTAACTCAGCGGGACAGGCAGCGGCGAGAAGGAATGTGTGATGTTTCAGGTCACGACCCTTTTTCAGACTGAGAGTCGGGAGAGGGAAACCAGAGATATGGAAGGGTACAAAGAACATGTAAGGTGTGACAAGGACAGATAAAAGCAGACGATGATCAAGGATATGTACAATAAGTGGTATAAGAAAATAACTGCAGATGCTGGTACAAATCGAAGGTATTTATTCACAAAATGCTGGAGTAACTCAGCAGGTCAGGCAGCATCTCGAAGAAGGGTCTCAACCCGAAATGTCACCCATTCCTTCTCTCCTGAGATGCTGCCTGACCTGCTGAGTTACTCCAGCATTTTGTGAATAAGGATATGTACAATGGTTCATTGTTGGATGAGGGAAGGTGACAACGATAATTAATCAGGAGGACAGTGAGACTAGTAGGAGAGTGGGGGAGGGACGGAGAGAGAGAGAGAGAGAGAGAGAGAGAGAGAGAGAGAGAGAGAGAGAGAGAGGAGAGAGAGAGAGAGAGAGAGAGAGAGAGAGAGAGAGAGAGAGAGAGAGAGAGGAGAGAGAGAGAGAGGAGAGAGAGAGAGAGAGAGAGAGAGAGAGAGAGAGAGAGAGAGAGAGAGAGAGAAGAGAGAGAGAGAGAGAGAGAGAGAGAGAGAGAGAGAGAGAGAGAGAGGAGAGAGAGAGAGAGAGAGAGAGAGAGAGAGAGAGAGAGAGAGAGAGAGTGTTACTTGAAGTTGGAGAAATCAATATTCATACCGCAGGGCCGCATCCCTGGGGAACATGAATAGCCATCATCACCTCCGGCCACGCATTCCAGGCACCGCTGACCTCTGTGCGAAAAACATGCCCCACACATCTTCTTTAAATCTGCTATTTAAATTCTCCATTTTACTTCCAGTAACGCATCTATCTATCCTACTCTATAACGGGTAAATTGAGATAGGTAAGTGTTTAAAATGGACTATTTCGTATTACCAAAATTGATGCTGCATAATCAAAGAGGCCCTCAGTACCTAAATTGGCACAATTACATCACTCATCTTAGTGGTAGAGATCATGGTCCAAAATTTATAGATGATGAAAATATTCAGATCTTTGGTTAAAAAGAAAATGTCACATATCTTCGCATAATTACTTTTGAGTGTGCACAGCAGTACCCATTCAGTCTTCCCTGGCTCAAATTCATTGTCTCGCTCCAGAGATCCATTTAAGGAATTATTTTAGAATCTCAGTTCAAGCTTCAAGAATTGCCAGCAGTCCAAAAATGTAACCGATATGAGGGATTGCCAATGGCAGCTTGTGAGAGCACGGAATGGCTGTGTTAGAAAAGGGAAAGATGCCTCTCTGGTGTATCCTAAAGAAGGGCGTAATGTAGGACATGCAAAACTGAAACCGCAATTCAAACCGATTTACAAGTGATGCAAACGTAATTAGGTGGCACAGCGGCAGAGTTTCTGCTGTACAGCACTTACAGCACCAAAGATCCGGGTTCGGTCCCGACCATGAGTGCTATCTGTAAGGAGTTTGTACGTTCTCCCCGTGACCGCATGGGTTTTTTTCCGAGATCTTCTGTTTCCTTCCACGCTCCAAGCACGTACAGGTTTGTAGGTTAATTGGCTTGGTATAAGTGTAAAATGTCCCTGGTATGTGCAGGATAGTGCTGATTTGTGGCGATTGCTGGTCGGCGCGGACTTGGTGGGGTGAAATGCCTGCTTCCGCGCTGTATCTCTAAACCAAAAACAGAAAGAAAACTGAAATTATCAGTAACACTTAACTATTGTAAATATGTGGAGGATTTGGAAATGGTGCAGAGGAGGTTTACCAGAATTATCCCTAGATTTGAGGGAATTAACTACAAGGAGATGTTGGATACACGTGGATTGTTTTCTCTGGAGAGGGGCAATGTTTAAAGAAGATATGCAGAACAAATCTTTTGCACAGAGAGTGGTGGGTGCCTGGAACACGCTGCCTGGGATGGTGCATGCAGATATGATATTGGTGTTCGAAAGACTTTTGGATAGGCAAATGGATATGTTGGGAATGGAGGAGTATGGATTATGTGCAGGCAGACAAGAACAGTCTATCTTGGCATCATGGTCATTACAGACATTGTGGGCCAAAGGGACAGTTTTGATGCAATACTCTTCCATGTTCTTTTGTAAATATTTAAACATATACACTTAAAATGCATTTGTAGATCATTTGTGATACGCTCAGCATGAATTATTTGTCATTGAGGCAAAATGTATTTTATTCCTTCAGAATTATGAGCTTGAACGGACAGTGTTATAGCGAGGGGTCTCAACTGTGGTACAGATAGAGCTAAAGCATGAAAACAGGCCCCTCAGGCCAAGAGGTCCGTGCTGACCAATGATCATCCATATACTGGTTCTATCCTACACCCTAGGGACAATTTACAGAAGTCAATTAACCTACAAACCCACACGTCTTTGGAATGTGGGAGGAAACCGGAGCACCCGGAGAAAACCCACGAGATCACTGTTCCATACAGACAGCACTCGATCAAACCCTGGTCTCAGGCGTTGTAAGGCAACGACTCTAACACTGCGCCACTGGGCTGCCCAGAAAGATGGGTTTATTTTGACTAATTATCAGGCAACACCAATATATGATGTATTTTGGAGCTTTATTGTTACATAATTGAGTTGTTTAATCCCTAAACTGTTGTGACCGTGTGTGGTTGATCACGAGAGTACTAAGTGCAGTGTAGGCCTTTCCCTGATTACAGACATCCAGAGACACTCTCAATTTACCCACTTATAGATCTCAATCGGGTACCTGTAATATGCCATAAATAAGAATAATTATGATTGAAACACTCCAGAATGTTTCACGTTCTGCAATATATTTCATTCTAACTGGAGTCTTGTTACTCCCTTTGTTCCTAACATTGACAGATTAAATATACTTCAAAGTCAACAGTCTGAAGAAGGGTCCCAACTCGAAAAGTCATCTATCCATTTTCTCCAGAGATGCTGCCTGACTCGCTGAGTTACTCTAACATTTTGTGTCTATCTTCGGTATAAACCAGCACCCGAAGTTCCTTTTTATTACATTATAGAAGGTGAATTACCTGAATTTGTAGGGTTCAATGTTGATTCCATTCAGCTGCAATGTGACCGGAAGGCAGATAAGATGCTGTTCCTCAAACTTAGGTTGGGTCTCATTACAATCATACAGAAGGCCATAGATAGATGGCTTATTGGGAGTGGTGTAAACCAAAATGCCTGAGTTTATGTAGCCTTTTACAATTATGCGTTGCAAACAATAGAGGAAACAAACGTGTTGCTTATTTAATAATGTTTATCAGATAATATTTCTCCTTTAGAGAAAAATTAATCAAATTTAAATTAATTTAAAATCCCGAGCGAAATAGCTGGGACACTGAACAAAGTCTCCATATAGGAGAAATAGACACAAAATTACAGAGTAACTCGGCGGGTCAGGCAGCATCTCTGGAGAAAAGGAATAGTTGATGTTTTGGTCAAGACCCTTCTTCAGCCTGAGAGTCAGGGGTGAAGGAAACGAGAGTTATGAAATGGTACAAAGCGCAAATGAATGAAAGGTATGAAAAGAACAAATTAAAGCCAGCCAGATGATCAAGGAAAGGTGGAGCCCACACTGGTCCATTGTTGGCTGTGGAGAAGGTGATAACGAGTGGATACAAACAGTGAAACTAAGCAGGACGACTGTGAAACTAGTTTTGGAGACCTTTGAACTATCTTTAATCATGCTTCACTGGACTTTATCTTGCTCTGAAACATTATAACCTTTACTCTGCATCTGTACACTGTGGATGACTTGATTGCAATCATGCATAGTCTTTTTGATGATTGGATATCACGCAACAAAAAGCTTTTCACTGTACCTTGGCGCCGTCGACTACCAGCACGACCGAAGACTGGAATGCGCCCCAGAAGGCCCGACTCGCCCCACAGGCTTCCCAGGGGATTGCGGTGAAGCCGGGCGGCGAAGCCTGTCTGGGCCGAAGGAGCATCAGCAGTGACGGCGATGGGAGCCTCAGCAGCGGTAGTGGGAGACTCGGCGGTGGCAAGAGGTAGTGGGACACTCGGCGGTGGCAGCGGGAGACTCGGTGGTGGCTGCGGGTGCCCCGGGGGCAGTTGGAGACTCGCGGCAGCAGTGGGGCCTCGGAAGCAGAATGGGCCTCAGCAGCTACGTGGGCCTTGGCGGCAACGG
Source organism: Rhinoraja longicauda (assembly GCF_053455715.1). Classification (NCBI taxonomy): domain Eukaryota; kingdom Metazoa; phylum Chordata; class Chondrichthyes; order Rajiformes; family Arhynchobatidae; genus Rhinoraja; species Rhinoraja longicauda. The sequence goes on along the minus strand of NC_135967.1, from coordinate 11,471,191 downwards.
GAGCCTTGGTGGCGGCAGTGGGGCCTCGCGGTCAATGAGCGTGAGGGGGAGGGGAAGACAATGAGGGCCTGGCGTGGGTGGACCGCCGTGTGGGTCGGTGGGAGAACAAAAGGGGACCTGGGGGTGGGGGGGGGGGGGTACACGCTAGTTTAGAATCCTCTGTCCAGGAGATAAGTCTGTGTTTGTTTGTTTGTTTGTTTGTTTGTTCATTTGTTCCGGTGAAGGCACTGTGCACACGGCAGCCAGACAACAGTTGCTTGTCTTTTCGTTTTTGTTTTCACTTTTAATTTCAAGTTTTTGTGTACCTTGTGTGTTGTGACTGTCGGTAGTGCACTTTCCCTCCGGGGATGAATAAAGTTTTATCGTATCGTATCGTGAAAATAATAAACCAAACAAAACCAAACTAAACAAAACATGTTCTGCAAATACATTGTGGGCCGAAGGGCCTTTTCCTGTGCTGCACTGTTCTACGTCCTGTGATAAATTAGGGTCACTCATAGTGACAATCTAAAAGGAAACACACGGGTTTATTCCAAGCAACATCAAGAGTCATCTTCAATCTGCAAATTCATCCAGACAACCAAAGACCAGGCAATCGGGGGTTTTCAAACACAACATCATCCCAACAAGTAAAGACTGTTATAGGTATTCACTGTACCCAAAGACAATTCGCGAATGGAATCATCTCCACCATGACATTCGCACTGCACCCGACGTTAAGACCTTCAAGAACAGGTTGGAAACAATCGATATTAAGACGTTGACCTTTAAGGCACACTTTAATATTTAATCGGGCCACTAGATCTGCTCTGACCAATGATCCCCATACACGAGCACTAATTCTACACACTAAGGACAATTTCCATTCTTTACCGAAGCCAATTAACCCACAAACCTGTACGGCCTTGGAGTGTGGGAGGAAACCGGAGCACCTGGTGAAAACCGACATGGGTCACGGGGAGAATGTACAAACTCCGTTTAGATAGCACCCATAGTCAGGATCGAACCAGGGTCTTTTGCGCTTAAGGCAACAACTCTACCGCTGCGCCACCATGCTGCCCGAAACATTGGTGTTGGTTGAGAACAGATTGTGCTTGACAGTGATTTCACTAATTAGCCCACTGTCTCCTGCTGTCGAGCTGAAAACACTAACAAGGTCTACTTGGATGATGTACCACACTCCAGCAAAGACAGTTATCAAATGCTTTCAGACGTAGAGTGAGAGGCTTTTAGCAGAAATATCTGCAGTATTGTGTGCTGCCTTATTGAATGGCAAACTTCTTTTGATGACAACCTTGCCTCTTCGATAATTCTGCGTTTCACTTTTCCAGTCACATAATTCTCAGTTTAATGAAAAATAATGGGAGTTTGTTTTGAATCAGACTGTGTACAGTATATTTGACATTATCAGTGAACACAGATAAAATGTATTAAATGACCTTTTCAGCCCAAATGTATCAAATAATTCACCAGGCATGTTACATAGAAACATAGAAAATAGGTGCAGGAGGAGGCCATTCGACCCTTCGAGCCAGCACCGCCATTCATTGTGATCATGGCTGATCATCCACAATCAGTAACCCGTGCCTGCCTTCTCCCCATATCCCTTGATTCCAGTAGCCCCCAGATGTCTATCTAACTCTCTCTTAAATTCATCCCGTGATTTGACCTCCACTGCCCTCTGTTGCACAGAATTCCACAAATTCACAACTCTCTGAGTCAAAAAGTTCCTTCTCACCTCAGTTTTAAATGGCCTCCCCTTTATTCTAAGTCTGTGGCCCATGGTTCTGGACTCCCCCAACATTGGGGACATTTTTCCTGCATCTAACTTGTCCAGTCCTTTTATAATTTTATATGTCTCTATAAGATCCCCTCTCATCCTTCTAAACTCCAGTGAATACAAGCCTAGTCTTTTTAATCTTTTCATCAATTTTTTCAATTTGGCCTAATTCTGCTTGTATAACTTATGAACTTATGAACACTCAAACCACAATGATGATGTGCAACATTTTTTCTTTAAATTATTTTTGGGAAAATCACCTCAGCTTTTTTTCCAAAACAGCACTGAAGATTGGCAAATACATTTTAAAATGTTGCACATCATCATTGTGGTTTGAGTGTTCATAAGTTATACAAGCAGAATTAGGCCAAATTGAAAAATAAATGAAAAAAATGATGAAAAAATGTGCTGGTTTTATCACACAATCTGAATCCACTTCTTCATAATGCATAACTTTTAGGTTTTCAGAAAGTGTGGAATTGTGTCGACAAACATGAATACAAACAAATACTAGCATGTACTCACCCAAAATGCCTGGTGAATTTTTTGATGCATTTGGGCTGAAAAGGTAATTTAATACATTTTATCTGTGTTCACTGATAATGTCAAATATACTGTACACAGTCTGATTCAAAACAAACTCCCATTATTTTTCATTAAACTGAGAATCATGTGGTTGGAAAAGTGAAACACATGAAGAGGCCAGGTTGTCATCAAAAGAAGTTCGGTCCTGTGCTGTCTGTATGGAGTTTGTACGTTTACCTCGTGACCTGCGTGGGTTTTTTCCGTATGCTCCAGTTTCCTCCCACATTCCAAAGAGCTGCAGGTTTGTAGGTTAATTGGCTTCGGTAAAATTATAAATTGTTCCTAGTGCGTGTGGGATGGTATTAGGGTGCAGGGGTCGTTGGTTGGCGTGGACTCGGTGGACCGAAGGGCCTATTTCCGTGCTGTATCTCTAAACAAAATTAAACGACATTTTATTCATTTCACTACAAGACTTATTATGAACTGTGCATCTCTTTTTGCGAAGAACTATTTGACTTGTTGAAGCACTTCAGGAGAAGCTTGGGAATGAATCATCTGCTTGCAGACTGGGTAAGGATGATAAACTTTCTTCCCTAAATGATAAAATGGCTAATATTGCCAGTTGAGACACAAAATGCTGGAGTAACTCAGCAGAACAGGCAGCATCAGAATTAGTCTAGCATTTTATGTCTACCTTCAGTGTAAACCAACATCTGCAGTTCCTTCCTACACAAAATATTGCCAGCTTCATGGTCACCATTACCAATACTTGATCTTTATCTCGCATGGTGCAGTGGTGCAGCAGGTAGAGCCACTGCCTCACAGTGTCAGAGACCCAGGTGTGATCAAGGGCTTGGGAGCTGTCTGTGTGGAGTCTGCACGTTCTTCCTGTGACTGCATGGGTTTCCTCTGGATGCTCCGGTTTCCTGACACATTTCAAAGAGGTGCTTTGTAGGTAATTGGCCTCTGTAAATTGACCCTAGTCAGGATGCAAAAGTAGGATAACATAGAACTAGTACGAATGGGTGATCGACGGTCAGCATGGACTCGGTGGGCCATGCTGTATCATTGAATCGGCCGGTTACCTAATCTGTCAATAGTTCTCTGTAGTGGTTTGTCTTTTCCACACAACTCGCCTTCTCTCACTCATCCATGTTTTATTTCTGAGCACATCTCTGAACAGCTGTCTGAAGTGACTTTCTCCTTGTACAATTAGCACTGTAACAAGACGAAGCATTAAATTTGCACAAGTAGAAGTCTTGTGCATGATTTTCTCAGGTTTGTTTTTGGTTATTTAGTTGGTCAGTCTGTTTCCTTCGTACATTATGCAGACCTCCCAACCCTTCCGAATTTGGCGGAAAGTTTCCGCTTTCTTATTTCATTTCTGCCATTCTGATTTCGCCTCATATTTTTCCGCGAAACACGTGCCTCGTCGCTCGCTTCGCCTCGCCCCGCCTCGCCTCGCCCCGCCTCGCCCCGCCGCTCGCCTCTCCTCACCTCTCACCGCTGTACTCGCCTCACCTCTCGCCGCTGTACTCGCCTCTCGCCACTGTACTCGCCTCGCAGCTGGCCCGGCTTCACCTCGCCTCTCCTCGCCGCTGTACTCGCCTCGCCTCATCGCTGGCCCGGCCTCGCCTCGCCTCTCGCCGCTGGCCTCGCCTCGCTGCGGAGCTTGAGGCCCATTGAGAAGGGTTGGGGGGGGTGTTGTGGTGCGGGGGAGGGGGTAAGGGGAGTGGGAGGGGGGAGTGGGGGTCGGGGGGTGCAGGAAGGGAGGGGGAGAGTGGGGTTGGGGCGAGAGTGGGGGTGGGAGGGGAGTGGGGGAGGAGGGGTGGGGAGGGGGAGTGGATTTGGGGGTAAAGGGGGGGTGGGGAGAGGGGGGTGGGGGGGAGGTGTAGTGGGGGGGGAAGTTGGGGTGGGGGGGACATGGACCGTTGTGATTTGCTGTTGAAGACCACTGGAGCAAGTATGTCTTCAATTAAATTAGGTATGTGCAGTTTTTTAAATGAAACTCTTTCTTCATAACTTAGTCATACATTTGATGACCATTGTTCTTTTATTCAATACCAAGAGAATTAGGATGTGTAAGGAAAAAGCAAAATAGAAAAAAACAAACCAAAACAATTTTTTCTTTGTATTATAAAAAGTATCTCTCTGTTCAATAACCTTTCTATAAATAGTAGAATACACTCATGATAGGCCTGACATTTTACATGTAGTCCAACAACTACAGACTGTTGGAAATAATAGTCGTTTTTCACACGTGAATGTAGCGCAACACGTACGCGCATTTGGCGTGCATACCTTTTTTGCTGAAAAGTTGCATTACGCGCCATATTATGAATTTTGATGTAATATTCTGAATTTTGGACATCAAAATTCTGAATTTGTAAAATCAAATGTTGCATTATGATGAACATTTTTCATTTAGTTTAGTTTAGAGGTACAGCATAGAAACAGGTCCTTTGGCCCACCCAGTCTATGCTGACTAGCACTATCCTGCACACGAGGGACAATTTACAATCTTTACCGAAACTAATTAACCTACAAGCCTGCATGTCTTTGGAGTGTGGGAGAAAACCGGAGCACCTGGAGAAAACCCATGTAGTCACAGGGAGAACGTACAAACTTCGTACAGACAGCACCTGTGGTCAGGATTGAACCAGGGTCTCTGGCGCTGTGAAGCAGCAACTGTACCACTGCACCAAAATTGTTGGCTTAAGTATTCACTCTTCTTCCCGCTTCACAGTAATTGCCTGGGCTGTTGAGTATTTACAGAATTTTTTGTTTTTATTTTACTCTTGATGCTATTTACTTTGTTGATTGCAATTTGATAGTGATTGGGCCTTTGGACTCAGTCCATGTGATTGTTCTACGGTGATGTTAAATCTAACATCAGTGACGCAGCTAGTAGAGCTGCTGCCTCAGTGCCAGGGACCCGGGTTCAATCCTGACCTCTGGTACTGTCTGTACAGAGTTTGCACGCCCTTCCTGTGACTGTGAGGGTTTCCTCCCACATCCCAAAAATGCGTGGGATTATAATTTAATTGGCCTCTGTAAATTGCCCCAAGTATGTAAGGATTCGGAAAGTGGAAAAACATGGAACTAGTGCGAAGTGTTGCTGGTCGGCATGCACTCAGTCGGCTGAAGGGCCTGTTTCTATGCTGTATCGTATCGCGAAACTAAAATATCCTGTGTAACTTTGTTAATTTTAGCAAGTCACCATATCTAACCAAAAAAGCTGTTGAATTAATGGCAATTTTTAATTACTTTTGAATTTAATCATTCCTATAATTTAGATGCTGGATGGATTATCAATATGAACCAGAGTCAGTCTTGTCTCTACATACATATTTAATTTGGTATTCATTAAATTATTTCTCTGTGTTTCCTTAAGTTATGCGTTGAGTTCTCGCTGCCACTTGTTCCACAAAGTTAAGGTGCAAATTCTCTGCAGAGAATGAGGAGCAGTGTTTAAAAGAGACGGTTACAATATATACTGAGGAACCTTGGTCGGGATGGAGGGGAAGTTTCTTCAACAGTGAGTCAAGAATCACGAGTATTCAACTGTCACTAGACCAAGTGGACCCGTGGAGCCCAAACCTCTCCTGCATTGGTGAGGCCTCCCCTCCTCCCCCCCTCCCCTCCTCCCCCCCTCCCCTCCTCCCCCCCCTCCCCTCCTCCCCCCTTCCCCTCCTCCCCCCTTCCCCTCCCTAAGAGTGCTGCCTGTGTGTGGAGTTTGCACGACCTCCCTGTATTACGAAAGTTGAATTATTTATTACCACTGGTAGTGGTCAGATGCAAATTTGTTCTGGGTTTCCTCAGGAGCTCTGGTTTCCTCCCATATCCCAAAGACATGCAGATTTGTAAGTTAATCGGCCTCTGTAAATTGCCCCTCATGTGGAAGCCAATGTGGGATAACACAGAACTGGTGTGAGCGGGTAGTTGATGGTCGGCATGGGCTTGGTAGGCTGAATGGCCTGTTTCTATGCTGTATCTCTAAACTAAACTGTTGTTTAATCGGACCCATACGCAGGAGTAACAACTCGTAGTCTTTATTGTGACACAAGCGGAGGAAACATTACATGCTATCGTCTCTGTAGTCAGCATCGAGTTCCCTGCTGTGAGACGGTGGAAGGCAGTTTACATAGTCCAGGTAGGGATGAAGATTCCGCACTGGACCACATGTGGAATGTGCAGTATGCATAATAAATGTGGTGATAGATATAGTGAAGGCGAGTCTGAGCAGATGTGGTGTGGTAGCGAGTCTGTTTCGCTTGGGCAGCTTGCAGCCCAGTGGTATGAACATTGACTTCTCCAACTTTAGATAGTTCCTCTGTCCCTCTCTTCCCCTCCCCCTTCCCAGATCTCCCTCTATCTTCCTGTCTCCACCTATATCCTTCCTTTGTCCCGCCCCCCTGACATCAGTCTGAAGAAGGGTCTCGAGCCGAAAAGTCACCCATTCCTTCACTCCTGAGATGCTGCCTGACCTGCTGAGTTACTGCAGCATTTTGTAAAATAGATATAGTGAAGGCGATCGAATATGGTTGATCTACATAAACTAAATTACATTTTGCAAAGCATAGAACAGATTTTAACATGATTTTCAGGCAGACATACAAAATAGAAATGGTGGCAATGCAAGTGGAAAGACCTGCATTTCTAATGTATCTTTTGACATAGTATGTTCCCCCATGTGCCACAGGAACTACTTTTCCTAAGGTTAAGCCACTGAAGAGATGACCTGCCAGGCTTTGTCCTGCCCCTCCACTCTTCCAGCTTTCTCTCCTCCCATCTTTACACCATCCCTGCAGTCAGTCTGAAGAAGGGACCCGAACCGAAACGTCACCTATCCCTGTTCTCCGGGGATGCTGCCTGACATGCTGAATTACTCCAGCACTTTGGTCTTTCAAAGCAAATGTTAGGATCATCTGCTCGGTCGATGATTGTTTCAAAGAAGGCTTCATGAAGAAAAATGAGGCAGATAGGTTTAACCATGGAGTGGAGACGTTTGGGAATGGGCAGCTGAAGGCCCAGTCTATAGAATTTTAGACTTTAGACTTCAAAGATAAACCACGCAAACAGACCCTTCAGCCCACCGTGTCCGCGTAACCAGCGATCACCCCGTAGACTAGGACTATCCATCACACGAAGGACAATGTACACATTTCACCAAAGCCAATTAACTTACAAACCTGTACATTGTTGGAGTGTGGGAGAAAACCCTTTGGAGTGTGGGAGAAAACTGGAGCAACCGGAGAAAACCCACGCGGTCACAGGAAGAACGTACAGACTCCCTACAGACAGCACCCACAGTTAAAGTCGACCCCGGGTCTCTGGCGCTGTAAGGCAGCAACTCTACTGCTGTGCCACTGTGCAACCCCAAAATTGATTAAAATCTCCAATTTGCATCTGATCATTACCAGATCTAACAATAACTCTGCTAACAGCCGGGAGAACAAAGATGCATTTCATTGCCTGGTTTGCAGTGTTGGCCGGAGTACTCAGAGTGCCAGAGAATAATTGCAATATGCTGTAATGTCAGACGTTATCTGCTGTTAAGGCTGGAATAGTTGGAAAATCTTTGCACTCCAAGGTTCTTAACTGTACTGGTTTCAAGAGCTACTTTGTTCCAAAGCAGAGAGGGAAGGAACAGCACTCTTGAGCAAAGATTACCATTTCTTATGTTACCTTTCTAAAATACCTTTAGAAATAAGATGAGGAGGAATTTCTTTGGCTAAAGAGGGTGGTGTGAATCTGTGGAATTTATTGCCACAGATGGCTGTGGAAGCCAAGGCGTTGCATATTTTTAAAGTGGAGATTGACAGGTTCTTGATTAGTAAGGACATCAAAGCTTATGGGGAGAAGGCAGAAAAATAGGGTTGAGAGTGAAAGGTAGATCAGCCATGATTGAATGGCAGAGCAGATTTAATGGGCCGAATGGCCTAATTCTACTTCTATGACTTATGGTCTTACATTGGTGTAAAGTCTAGTGGGAGAGCCTAGGACCAGAGGAGACAGCCTCAGAATAAAAGGACATACCCTTGGAAAGGAGATGAGGAGGAATTTCTTTAACCAGAGGGTGGTGAATCTGTGGAATTCATTGCCACAGATGGCTGTGGAGGCCAAGTCAGTGGATATGTTTAAAGCAGCAATTGATGGATTCCTGATTAGTAAGGGTGTCAAAGGTTATGTGGGGAATGCAAGAGAATGGGGTTGAGAGGGTAAGATAGATCGTCCATGAATGAATGGTAGAAAAGACACAATGAGCCAAATGGCCTAATTCTGCTCCTATGACTTATGGACTTTTTTGTGTGTCCCACCATTAAATATGTTTGGTCAAAGCTGTGAGATGATTGAATAGGTTCAACACCACTCCCATTACACTGCACTTCACAGATTGATATTCATCCATGTTGTTATTGAATAAAATTGATTAACGCATGTTGAATGCGTGCTTCTCTCCAGAGATGCTGCCCGACCCGCTGAGTTACTCCAGCATTTTGTGATACCTTGAATGCAACGTATTACTATCCAACAGTGGCCTTGAGCTGTGTTCTTCTCAGAGGTAGCATGCAGGTACAGCAGGCAGTGAAGAAAGCCAATGGAATGTTGGCCTTCGTAACAAGAGGAGTTGAGTATAGGAGCAAAGAGGTCCTTCTACAGTTGTACTGGGCCCTGGTGAGACCGCACCTGGAGTACTGTGTGCAGTTTTGGTCTCCAAATTTGAGGAAGGATATTCTTGCTATGGAGGGCGTGCAGCGTAGGTTCACTAGGTTAATTCCCGGAATGGCGGGACTGTCGTATGTTGAAAGGCTGGAGCGATTGGGCTTGTATACACTGGAATTTAGAAGGATGAGGGGGGATCTTATTGAAACATATAAGGTAATTAGGGGATTGGACACATTAGAGGCAGGAAACATGTTCCCAATGTTGGGGGAGTCCACAGTTTAAGAATAAGGGGTAGGCCATTTAGAACGGAGATGAGGAAGAACTTTTTCAGTCAGAGAGTGGTGAAGGTGTGGAATTCTCTGCCTCAGAAGGCAGTGGAGGCCAGTTCGTTGGATGCTTTCAAGAGAGAGCTGGATAGAGCTCTTAAGGATAGCAGAGTGAGGGGGTATGGGGAGAAGGCAGGAACGGGGTACTGATTGAGAGTGATCAGCCATGATCGCATTGAATGGCGGTGCTGGCTCGAAGGGCTGAATGGCCTACTCCTGCACCTATTGTCTATTGTCTATTGTCTATTGTCTAAATCAATCTTTGCCATCTCTGCTTTCAAAGTCAAGGTACTTCAAGAAGAATAAATACAAGTATTATTGCATTTACATTAGCTCTAATTAACATTGCAATGCTCCAACTTATTCTCTGCAAGGTGTCCAACAGCAGGGAGGCTTTTTATGGTGTGAGCTGAATTAAGGAATGTTGTAACGTGAACGCTGAAATATAGTTCAATGTAAAACCAGCAGTAAACAAGGAAGAACAGAAGCAGACCACGATTTGGAGATAGACACAAAACACTGGAGTAACTCAGTGGCCAGGCATTTCCATGGAGAAAAGGAAGAGATGACATTTCGGGTCAATGCCCTTCTTCAGAAGAGGTCTAAAGAAGGGTCTTGACCCAAAAGGTCACCTACTCCTTTTTTCCAGAGATGCTGTCTGACCCGCTGAGTTACTCCAGCATTTTGTGTCTATCTTCAGTGTAAATCAGCATTTTCAGTTCCTTCCTACACATTTTGGAGATGTTATGTTACAAATAATCATGTCCAGACTGGGAAATCTGTATTGCAGCTGTGTTTATCTCTTTAAGAAACTGTACTTTTTTTTTTAACCTTTATCTAAATTTATCGTTGTGAACTTCTTTTGCACTCTTTTGCCTATTTCAATGAAGTCCGCTACTCTCATAAATAGTCAAACTTTGGAGTCCTTTGCCGAACTAGTGGGAGAGTCCAGGACCAGAGAGCACAGCCTCAGAATAAAAAGGTGTACCTGTAGAAATGAGATGAGGAGGAATTTCTTTACTCAGAGGGTGTTGAATCCGTGGAATTCATTGCCACAGAAGGCTGTGGAGGCCAAGTCAATGGATATTTTTAAGGCAGAGATTGACAGATTCTTGATTAGTACAGGTGTCAGGGGCTATGCGGAGAAGGCAAGAGAAAGGGGTTGAGAGGGAACGATAGATCAACCTTGATTGAATGGCGGAGTAGACTTGATAGGCTGAATAGTCTCATTCTGCTCGTATAATCTATGAGCTTTGAGATTTAAATGTAGAAGACAAAGTGCTGGAGTCACTTAGTGGGTCAGAACGCATTTCTGGAGGGCATGGACAAGCAGCATTTTGCGTTGTGACACCACTTCAGACTTCAGAAATGTAAAGCTTGCTTGAATGGGGGACAGTATATTTGATGCTTCCTCAAGTGCTCAGTCTCTCTTGCTTGTGGACTAGTTAGATTTCCTTTAACGGATGGATCGCCAACCTTACATTATGCACAGAAGATAGACACAAGATGCTGGAGTAACCCGGAGGGTCTGGCCGTATCACTGGACAAAATAAATAGGTGCCCATGCATCAGTTTTAAAGGTGAAGCAATCGGGAGAGCTGGACATGTGAGGAAAACAATTCAAAAATGCAGAATACCAAGGGACTTTACCAGAACTAAAATTGGAGACTGATTTTCTTTGAAGATATAATTTAAGATTGAATATTCAGTATGAGTAAAAAAAAATAGGATTTAATTATTTCATAAATAGACACAAAGTGCTGGAGTAACTCAGCGGGTCAGGCAACATCTATGGAAAAAAAGGATGGGTGACATTTTGGGTCAGGAACGTTCTTCAGACTGAAAGGAGCCCGACCTGTAAAGTCAGACTGAAAGGAGCCCGACCTGTAAAATCACCCAATCCTTTATGTCCAGAGATGCTGTCTGGCGCACTGAGTTACTCCATCAATTTGTGTCTATCTTTGGTATAGCCACGTTTAGTTAGTTATATGTCCACGGTTAGTTATTTCATTGTGGACTTTAAATTATTTGCCCTGGAACTATAAGAACAAGACTCTCAGCATTGGGAATATATTACTTAATATATCAACATAATCCTCTTCTTTTCTCCCCTCCTAGCAGTGGGCCTGGAACCTTCGGAGACTGAGATTGTGCTTAGATCGGTTAATAATGCCATTGCGTTGCATAATGGTCAGTTTAAAGATTGAAATCAGTCATTGATCACAAATGAGTAAAACAAAAACAAGATGATATCCTATGTTGGAGCACATTGTGCACTTTATTGCTACATACCGTAACTTGAGTACTTTTACACCTGCTGTAACCTTCACGTCACTGGTGCCTGATGCCCTTTATTTGTCAAATTAAGGCTTAGGTTTATTATTGTTACATCTACCATGGGTACAGTGAAACCGTTTATAGTCAATAGTCAATAGTCAATTTTATTTGTCACATACACATAAATGCGCAGTGAAATGAAAGACTACCCACAGTTCAACAATGACAATGAGAAAACACAATCATAAACCAACACCAAACAAAAAGAAACATCCATCACAGTGAGTCTCCTCCAGTCCCCTCCTCACTGTGATGGAAGGCCAGAATGTCTTTTCTCTTCCCCTGCCGACTTCTCCCGTGGTCAGGCTGATGCAGTTGCCACGTTCCAGGCCGCGCCGGACGGTGAAAGGTCCGCAGCGGGCCGACCCAAGTCCCGCGACTCAGGGCGTGCGAAGACGCCCTCGCTGCACGTTGGGGCGGTCGGGGCTCCCGACATTGAAGCCCCCGCCGGGCAGAGAAAATCCCGCGGCCTATTTCAGGCCGCGCCGGACGGTGAAAGGTCCGCGGCGAGCCGACCCAAGCCCCGTGATTCGGGGTGGGCAAAGACGCTGCCGCTGCCGGAGCTCCCGATGTCGGCCACCACCCAGGGGCCTGCGAGCTTCCGATATCCAGATGGTAAGTCCGGTCCGCGGGCTCTGCGAACCAGAGCCCAGGTGGTCCTAGCTGGAGGCCACCTGCTCCAGGTGTTTGGCCGATGGTAGGGCACAGCAGGAACGGATACACGACCCAGAAAACAAAGGTCGGGTCTCCGATCGGAAGAGACAGTTTTACAGTTCTCCCCCCACCCCCACCCCCACCATATAGTACACAACCACAAAACACTACATCATATCTAAACACTACAATTAAGACAAAAAACAACAAAAATCACAAAAGACAAACGGACTGCAGGCAAGCCACAGCTGCTCGGGCAGCACAGGCACACTTGGACTTTTCATGCCTCAGATGCCAACCAAATCAGATAACATACCTAAATGCAATCAAGTCAACTCAAGTATAATAGGTAGATCAAAAGAAAAGATGCAGGGTGCAGAAAATAGGTCTCAGCATTGTAGCGCACCGGTTCCAGAGACAAAGTCTGCAATGGGGTAGAGGTAAATGAGAGAGTACCCTCGTTTATGGAAGGTTTTGTGTTCTTGTTCTATATATGAAACTTTGCGAGTCTTCAAGGTACAACTGAAGTCTTTATTACAGTAACCCAATGCTGGCAGCAAGACAACTAAAATGGCTGCCATCCCACTCACAATGTGTACAGCCAAGATAACTATGTGCAAAACATCTCTGTCCTGTGCAGCGCCACCTGCTGCACGGAAGGAGCAATGGGTCCTCCCACCCCACACAGTCCATCAAACATCACAGAAGGACTGTTCAGAATCCTAATAACAGAGATGAAGAAGCTGTTCCTGAGTATGGTGGTGCGCACTTTCAAGCTTCTGTATCTTCTTCCTGACGGGAGCAGGGAGAGGAATATATGACTGTGGGTTGGGACAAGTCTTTGATTACAATGGCTGGTTGCCATCGTTTGGATGCGAACATCTTAAACTGTTCATCTGACAGAATTGTGAGCAAACTTTGCAAGAGGAGAAAGTTACTTTTCTGTGGAACAGACTCTGAAGTTACAGTGGCCTGTGCTGGTTGAATTATTGATGTGTAATCTTGGACCAAAATGAATGCATTGGACTAGCTGTCACCATCCAATTTATTCAAGTTTTCTTTTTTTAAAACAGACCATCTATAACTTGAAATGAGCATTACTCAAAGTATTTAATTATTTATACTTTCTTTTCCTTGCAACTTCCCAATATTTGCATAATCAAAGATTCCTACTTAATATTTTAGTTAGAATTTACATTGAGTTCTCTATATCTTTATTTTTGGGTGTTGGGGTGGGCTGAGTGGCAGTAAGTTAGTTTACTTGAGGGTTTTAATTATATTCTTCCATCCTATCCTTTTTGAACTACCATAAAAAAAACAAATGATTTATTTTTCATAATCACCTTTCTCCTTTCATGATCCATCATTGAAGGTGGGAGAAACAAGGAACTGCAGATGCTGGTTTAACAAGGAAAGACACAAAATGCTGGAGTAACTCAGCAGGTCAGGCAGCATCCCTGGAGAACATAGACATTTTGGGTCTGGGCCCTTCCTTATTGAGTTTGAGTTTAATTTATTGTCATGTGTGCCATGGTACAGTGAAACGTCAGAAACAAGAACACATGGTTGTTCTTATTGCGTGAAGTTTTAACAGAACTATCAGAGCATAATTATTCAAGTTGAATACTCTGCAGACAGACACAACATGCTGGAGTAACTCAACGGGTCAGGCAGCATCTCTGGAGAAAAGGAATAGGTGACGTTTCAGGTGGAGACCCTTCTGACTGAGAGTCCTTAGGGTCGAGACCCTTCTGGTATTTTCTGCCATTTACCTTCTGGTAAATACCACTGCAGTTTGGGTGAAGGTAAAAGGCTGAGAATGGATTTCAGTCAGAGTGATTGTATCTTAACAGTTGATTGGTTTTCTTCAGTGAATTAAGTTCCCCCTGTTAGGAGACTATACCATTGAGTAAGTGTTTAACACAGGACAGCTCCATCCCTGCCAATATCTGGTTTAACAATACTACCTTCACTAGCAGGTACTATTGCCGTGTTTATGAAATATTTAGACAGGTACATGAATGGGATAGGTATAGAGGGACATGGGCCAAACACAGGCAGGCAGGACCAGTAAAGATGGGACATGTTGGTTTGTGTGTGAGTTTCGATCGTCAGCTGTGGGGGCTTTGATCGCCCCGACTGCGATTGGTTTGACTGCCCCGACCGCGGGAGAACAAAGAGGACGAAGATTGAACTTTATTGCCTTCCATCGCAGTAAGGAATGTGGAATCCTCTGTGGTGGATGTTCATGTTAACTTTTATGTGGCTGTGTGTCTTGTTGCATTTCACTTAGTAAGGCTGTATGGTAACTCAAATTTCACTGTACCTCAATTGGTATATTTGACAATAAACTGACCTTGAAACCTTGAAACCATGAGAACTGGGCCGAAGGGCCTGCTTCCACGCTGTATGATGACCCTATGACTATGACTTCAACCACCCATCGAATTTTGGTGAGACCCTTCTTGTAAGTCAATCCTTTGGGTTCATTAATGACATGCTTCCACTCCTGTCCCAATACGTACAGTGTGGTGTCCTTTGACTCGCAGAAACAGGGACGTTTTGGGAGGTTCTGCTCACCTTCCAGTGTTTTGCATTGGCTTCTCTGCATTACAGGGATTTGCACTGATCAGGGCCTCAGCCATATGTTCAACCAAAAGCCTCCTAAATGCCACTATTATACCTGCCCCAACTACCACCCTTGGCAGAGCATTCCAGGCACCCACCACTTTTAGGGCATCACAGTGGGGCAGAAGTAGAGTTACTGCCTTATAGAACGTGAGACACAGGTTTGATCCTGAAGTGCTGTCTGTATGGAGTTTGTACGTTCTCCCTGTGGCTGTGTGGGTTTCCTCTGGGATCTCTGGTTTTCTCCCACACTCCAAAGACATACAGGTTTGTCGGTTATTTGGCTTCAGTAAAAATTGTAAGTTGTGCCTAGTGTGTAGGATAGTGCTAGTATACAGGGTGATTGTGGTCGGCACAGACACGTTGAGCCGAAGGGCCTGTTTACGCTCTATCTCTAAAGACTATACTCTGTGTAAAAAACCTTGCCTCACGCATCTCGTTTAAACTTTCTCACTGTCATCTAAAAACTATGCCCTCTTGTGTTTGATTTTTCCACCCGGAGGTAAAGGTTCTGACCGTCAAAACCCATCTATGCTTCTCAACATTTTATCATGTTTTCTCTCAGCCTCTGACTCTCCAGAGAAAACAGTCCATGATTGTTCAACCTCTCCCTGCAGCTAATACCCTCTAATCCAGGCATCATTCTGGTAAAGGTCTTCTGCACTCGCGCCAAAGCCTCCATATCCTTCTTGTAGTGGGGTGACCAGAACTGTACGCAATACTCCAAACACGGCATAACCAAAGTCCTATATGATCTTAATGATCCTTAATGATCTCAAAGTCCTTAATGATCAGCCATGATCGCATTGAATGGCGGTGCTGGCTCGAAGGGCCGAATGGCCTACTCCTGCACCTATTGTCTATTGTCTATTGTCTATAAAGCTCCAAGGTAATAGAGGGTTCAAGAGTACAAAAGTACACTTGGAGCACATATTGTTTCTGCATGTCCTGTCCAAAGCAACAAATATTGCTTCAATCACAATGACCCAGTGCTAATTTTTACTTAATTGCCACGTAAATCATTGACCTCATGTTGATTTAGCATACTGTCGGGTTGCATCACAGGTTGGTTTGGGAACAACTCTGCCCAAGACCACAAGAGAGTTGTAGATGAAGCCCAGTCCATCACACAGACCAGATTCCCCAGCACTGACTCCATCTGCACCACGCTGTGTTGGAAAGCAGCCAATGTAACCATTGCATTCCCTCTCTCTCCATCCCTCCCCCACCCTGGACATCATGCTAGTTTCACTGTTCGCATCCTTTCGTTATCACCTCCTCCACAGCAACAATGGACCATTGTGTGCTCCTTGGCCATCTGTGTCGGCTCAGATTGGTTCTGAACCTTTTCATAACTCTAGTTTCCCTCTCCCCGGTCATTCAGTCTGAAGAAGATCCAAAATGTCACCTGTTCCTTTTCTCCAGTGATGCTGCCTGTCCTGCTGAGTTACTCCAGCATTTTATGTCTACAATATAATCAGAGACTTGTCCCACCCCGGTCATTCCTTCTTCTCCCTGCTCCCATCTGGCAGAAGGTACAGACGCAGACTCGGTGGGCCGAAGGGTCTTTTTGGACACTGTTTCTCTAAACTAAACTAAACTATTAATGGTAGACTAATGTTCAATTAATTTTCGATAGCAGATTCAGACCTAATGAAGAGTTTTGATCCCAGTCAGTGGGCTGTATTGAGCCATACGCTGGTATCATGTTTTGGATAGAGGACGGGTGGGTGGAAAAACAATGCATTCACCAGTTTAATTAAGCTGAAGCAAAGAGGAGCTTTTATTGCTTCGGCTAGTGTTCTTTTTGTTCGCCTTTTTTTTAAGAACAGTGTCCTGCTTTGATCAAGATCAGGGTGGCACGGCGGTGCAGCGGTAGAACTTCAGCCTTACTGTGCCAGAGACCTGCGTCCGATCCTGATTACGGGTGCTGTCTGTACGGAGTTTGTACATTCTCACCGTGACCACGTGGGTTTTCCATGGGTACTCCAGATTCCTGCCACACACTGAAGGTGTGCAGGTTTGTAGGTTAATTGGCTTTGGTAAAAATTGTAAATTGTCCCAAGTGTGCAGGATAATGCGAGGGGGGGGATCGCTGGTCGGCGCGGACTCGGTGGGCCGAAGAGCATGTTTCCGTGCCGTATCTCTAAATTAAACTAAACTAAAAGATATTGAACTGTGGGACTGCCTGCCAATAATTCCTACAATTTCTCTGCAAGGGCTTATCTGCAATGGTGACTGTGGGTTTCATTCAGATGATATCGGTGTCACTGTTGTCTGAATGTAACATTTATTCAAGTGAGCAACGAGGCAGATATTCTGTATTCTGTTTAATTATAATGTACCACTAATTATCTGATACCAAGTTCCGGTGACAGGAGGGACAATTAGAATCTTCAACCGGATCATAAAAATACCACTGTAATTAAATCTTTTGTAACATCGGTTAATGAGATAATGATTTTCATGGCAGGTATCACTGCTTCAGCTTATTTTTTTTTATTGTTTCAGCAGTCTGGGAGGAAAGCCCTTCTCTCTCATTGCTGAATGATCTACCATTCTTCAGAAAACAACTGCACGTTATTGATTCAAAAGCTTTGCTTGACCTACCATTTATCTAATTGGTCTCAATCGAAAGAGTGCTTACAACATCCATTTTGCTTTGGAATCCTTGCCTGCCCAGGTATCGGAAGACAGAACAGACTGTGTTCCTATCTAATCAAACACACAAAGGCCTGTTTATATTTTGAAAAACAGCCTTACTGCAGTATGCAGTGAAGCCAAGCAAAAAATGCGTGAGCAGCTTTTAAGCTGTAAAATGTGTCTATTACTACTGTAATGGAACCATGCCAGTTCAGAATGTACTATCGGACTGGATTAAGAGGCAAACCATGAATTGGAAGAATTCCCTCTGTGGTTTTCTAAAAATTACAAGGAGGTAAATTCCAATTCCCCAATATTTCTATAGAGACATGGCCCGGTGGCACTGGTAGAGCTGCTGTCTCACAGCGCCAGAGGCCCAGGTTTGATCTTGTATGTTGTTTTACATTCTCCCTGTGAAGGCATGGGTTTTCTCTAGGTGCTCCGGTTTCCTCCCACATTTCAAAGATTCCCAGGTTTGTAAGTTAAATGTGTCGGAAGGAACTGCAGATGCTGTTTAACACCAAAAATAGACACAAAATGCTGGCGTAACTCAGCTGGACGGGCAGCATCTCTGGAGAGAAGGAATGGGTGACATTTCGGGTCGAGAGTTTGAAGAAGAGTCTCGACCCGAAACGTCACCCATTCCTCCTCAACAGAAACGCAGCCTGTCCCGCTGAGTTACTCCAGCATTTTGTGTCTGTCTTTAGATTTGTAGGTTAATTGGCTTTAGTAAAATTGTAAATTGTCCCTCGTGTGTAGGATAGTGCCAGTGCATGGGGTGATCGCTGGTCGACGTGGACTCGGTGGGCCGACGGGTCTGTTTTGCCGCTGTATATCTAAAGTCTAAAGCTGCACGCGAACAATCCCACAGCATTATTTAAAGATAAGCAGGGAAACATCCTGGAATATTTAGCCCTGGGCAAGAACGGATTCAGGATTGTAAGCTCACAAATCTGCTCACAGCTGTAAACTGAGATGGTATTCCCTCAAGTGTAAAGCACCAGCTAGTACATTCTAAACTAGTACATTCACTGTCGAAAACTCTCCCACGGCGGATGAATAAATCAAACTTGGATCCAACCAACAATAGGAGATAAAACACAAAAGTGTTGGAGTAATGGGCCAGGCAGCAACCGTGAAAGGGATGGATATGCAACGTTTCAGGTTGGGACACTCCTTCGGACTGATGACAGACATATCATCAAAAGGAGATAGAGTGATAAGGTGTGGAAACAGGCTCTTCAGCCCAACTTGCCCACACTGACCAACATGCCCCATCTACACTGGTCCCACCTGCCCGCGTTTGGCCCATATCTCTCTAAACCTATCCGATCCATGTACCTGTCCAATTGTTTCTTAAACGTTGTGATAGTACCTGCCTCAACGACCTATTTTGGGGTCGTATTAAATAATTCCCCCCTCACCTTAAGCCTGCGTCCTCTGTTCTGGACAAGAGACTCTGTGCATCCACCAGATCTATTCCTCTCATGATTCTTTACACCTCCTTAAGATCATTCCTGATCCTCCTGCGCTCCAAGGAACAGAGTTCTAGTTTGCTCAACTGCTCCCTATAACTAAGGCTCTGTGACTTTGGCAGGGCTTACGTTGTCTACCAGGCTTCCTTTGCATCTTATCCATATTTTTCCGCAGATGTCATGGATTCTAGTGACATGTATGTAACCTAATTTAGGTAATCAGATGTGCACATATCTAACCTAATTTACCAGAATGTGGCCCGGATTAGTGCATATTAGCTTCAGGGAGAGGTTAAACAGATTGGACTGTTTATCCTGGAACATCGAAGGTTGCAGGGAGACCTCACAGAAGTTATGAGAGACATACATCGGATAGTCTGTCAGAACCTTTCTCCCGGGGTGGAAAAATTAAGTAATGTAGGGCATAGCTTTACTGTGAGAGGGGCAAAGTTTCAAGGAGATTTGCAGGGCCACTTGTTCCACAGAGGGTGCTGAATGCCTGGAATGCACTGTCAGGGTTGGTGGTTGAGGTTTAGGAGGCGTTTGGATGGGCACATGGACATACAGACAATGCAGTGACCTGGATTATGTGCAGGTGGATGAGAGATGGTCTTGGCATCATATTTGCCACAGGCATTGTGAGCCAAATGCCCTGTTCGTGTGCTGTGTTGTTCTATATTCTCTGTTCTAGCAGAGGGACATTAGGTCCTGTAGCCCATGCTGTAGTCAAGAGTCAATCATGAGTGTTTAATTGGCATATGTACGGTGGCACAGTGGTAGAACTGCAGCCTTACAGCACCAGAGATCCAGGTTCGATCCTGACTGCAGGTGCTGTCTGTACGGACTTTGTACGTTTTTTCTGTGACCGCGTGGGTTTTCTCCAGGTGCTTCGGTTTCCTCCCACAATCCCAGGTTTGTAGCTTAATTGGCTCTGGTAAATTGTAAAATTGTCCCTAGTGCGGCGGTTAGTGTTTATGTACGAGGTGATCGTTGGTGGGCATGCATAAGGTAGGCCGAATGGCCTGTTTCTGCGCTGTATCTCTAAAGTATGGTGGAAGTACTAAAAAGTAAAGTCAGGAAATATTTCTGCACTTAAAGGAGAGAGAAAATCCCGGATTATGTCTTCTAACAGTTTGTCGAGCGTTGGTGGCTCTTGAGAGGGTTCAGATTAAAGGACATAATTTCAGCTCAGGCTGATAGAGTTTGGCTATTGAAATTTATACTGTCACGGTGGCTAAACGGGTTAAATACAGATTGGATCCGACTGAATGGTGGAATTGGCTGGGGGGGTGTCTGACCCTCTGTTACAACTGCTTGAATAGCAACTTCGTAAAGGAAACAGAATCAGAGCAGAAATGCTGGAAATACTCGGACAAAGTAAAACTAAACCAAAACAGCTTGCTGAATAGCTCTGCTGACAGACGCTGCAGGCTATCGATTGGAAGTTCCTCTCCAACTTCAGCATCGACGATCCAGTGCATGGCTGATGCTTTGCTGCCTTGTTAAAGGTTCCAGCAATTATTTATCAGAAAACTGAACACAAAGTGCTAGAGGAATTTAGCAGAAGGGGCCAGGCATCATCTGGGAGGGAGTGGGCAGGGGACGTCTCAGGTTTTCTGACCTGAGTCTGAAAAAATAGGTCGTCTGCCCATTCCCTTCACAGATGCTGTCTGACCCGCTGAGTTCTTCCAGCACTTTGTCTTTTGCTCAAGACTCCAAATTATCCCTGGTTTCCAGAGATTCTTTACATCAGCGCCAGGCATATTTTCTGGCATGAAAAACAACCCCAACAAAATATCATCAATTGTACAATGTGTAAATTTCACAAATCAACTAGCTTTTGCAGTCTCAATTCTTTCACACTGTGTAATTTAATGAGCCATACTGCAGCCTCCCCTCCATGCACTGATCAAACTTCCACCCATATTTTTAATGAGGGTTCTGTACAGATTTCTGAACGCAATCATTGACACTAACTTGTGAGGCTGTCACCACTTGATCAACGCCATGCCACACAATCATTTCCACATTAGAGAGTTAAATTAACACAGCTTCATACTCAGGGAGAGAAGACTTTATTTTAAAAAAAGACACAAAGTACTGGAGTAACTCAGGAGGTCAGGTGGCATCTCTGGAGAATATGTACAGGCGACGTTTCGGATTGAGACCCTTCTTCGGACTGATTGTGGTGGGGAGAGAAAGCTGGGTGAAGGGCAAAGCCTTCCTTAGAATTTATTTTGTCAGAGGGTGATGAATCAGTGGAATTCATTGCCACAGAAGGCTGTGGAGGCCAAGTCAATGGGTATTTTTAAAGTGGAGATTGACAGATTTTTGATTAGTACGGGTGTCAGAGGTTATGGGGAGAAGGCAGGAGAATGGAGTTGAGAGGGAAAGAGTTGAAAGGGAAAGCCACGATTGAATGGCTGAGTAGACACGATGAGCCAAATGGCCTACTTCTGCTCCTATGACATGAAAGCCTGGCAAGTGATGGGTGGATACAGGAGAAGGGGGGAGGGGTGGTGTTGATTGGCAGATGGCTGGACAAAGGCCAGAGATGAAAAGACAAAAGCCAAAAGGCTGTGAGATAAGGAAAAGGCCAGGAAATGTGAAGCCAGAGGAAGGAATATGTGGAAGGGGGAAAGGGAAAGGGGGCAGGATTGTTTGGAGAAACAGGTGTGGCCTAGGCATCATAGGGTTGGCCTAGGCATCATGTTCAGCAGATACATTGTGGTCCAAAGGATCTGTTCTTGTGCTATGTTGTTTTATATTCTATGTTCAGACTGATTGCAGCACGTGAGAAAGCTGGAACAGAGATGGGGGTAGGGGGGCTGGGTGGGGGGCTGGGTGGGATGGGGGGGGTGGGTGGGGGCGGGACAAAGCCCGTGAAGTGATAGGTGGATACAGCTGAGGGGAGGGGGGGAGTTGATTGGCAGGTGGGTGGACAAAGACCAGTGCTAAAAAGAAGAATAAAGGTTGTGAGGTAAGGAGAGAAGAGGTGTCAAATGTGAACACAGAGGAAAGGATATACAGTAAGTGGAGGGGGACAGGGGAAGGGGACAGGGGTGCGGGTTAGTGGGTGAAATGGGTATGCATCCAGGGAAGAGAAAGGAGAGGAACAAAAAAATGGGAAAGGGTTTGATTAACTGGCGATTAGCTGGCGATTTCCACAGCAAACCAGAGTCACAACTTTTAAACAAATGGGAACTAACTCCTGCTGCACTCACGCATCTTCTATGAGCCATACAACTGTGCTTCCTGTTCTATCATAAGGCTGGATCCATATACTTTAATTATATTATAAAGCTCTCTGGAAGGGAAGGGAACTTTCTGGAAACTCTCTGGAAGGGAAGTGAAGGGAATGGAAGGGAAGGGAAGGGAAGGGAAGTTGGTCAATGTTACTAAATGATTTTTCCAGATGCTAAAAACTAGCTTCATCATGGGGCTTGTTCCGCTCGCAGTTGTGCAGGCCCACCACTGGTAGTGCTGCGCCTCCTTTAATCCGTGCAAGATCAAGAGAGCGGACTTGAAATCCCGCACGGAAGTTGTGTCTCGGCTGGGTGAGGCGGCTGATCTCATCCTCTTCGCGATTTCCGCGGCCGATAGGCGGGTCGAATTTGCGGTCTTGTGCCAGAGCTCTCGAATTCCAGCCCGGCCGGAGACGACAGATCAGTCCCCATTACTGACCTCCGCGGCCGCCTTTGCGGGCTGCTATCTCGACATTCCCCACCCCCCCACCCCCCCCCAAGGCCGCGACCTCTGTTGGTCCAGAAAACGGATAATACGGCAAGGCTCTGGAACCCAAGGGTGCCGGAAAATCGGCGCTGGACTTCACCTGGAATGGTTCTGGTTCCGGCCTTGGTTATTCAAAGCAGTTACCAACTGTATTTTAGGGTAAAACGAAAATCCGTCTCGGGCAATGAAACAAGCATTGTAGTTAATGCACATGTTGAAATGCTGGAGCCTCAGTCAGACTCTAATGTAAATGTCAGGTTCTGTTCCAAGAAGCTGACATGTGCAATTCTCATTTCTGCATCGCAAGCGTTTTTGATAGACTGACAGGAGCCTTTGCTTTTGATGCAGACTTTTAGATTGGTCCTGCAGGTCCTTGCTTTATTGTAAATCTGCAATCGTTGATGCCCAAGACCTTGAGAAGTAAACAACAGACAGGCGCACTTGTGGTGCAATAACTAGAGCGGTCAGTTCCCTGTTTGTCAATAATAAGGTGGTCACCTCTTCTATATTGGCTTCAATCTTTCTGAATTCGGTTGAACCTAGATCCCGTGCTGTGTACATCCCCTCCAGATGCCTCGGTAAGTAAAGAGTAGATGTGACTGTCAAGGCCATGACAGAGTACTCAGCCTGTGGGGAGCTGCCTTAGCCTATGGCAGTGGTTGATAAATTCCAGTCATCATTCTCCTTTGCAGACACTTCTAAAAATGGTCTTTTGTCCGTAAGACCTTCAAGCCTAAATTTTACCATTCTGGAACTTTTTCACCTCCTTATTTTCCCTCAATATAACACGATGGGATATTTTTGCATCCGTCTTAGGCATTTGTTAGGCCTCAAGGGCCTGAGCTTTCGGGAGAGGTTGAGCAGGCTCCGACTCTATTCCTTGGAGGGCAAGAGTATGAGGTGTACAAAATTATGAGAAAAATAGATCAGGTAAACGCACAGAGTCTCTTGCCCAGAATAGGGGAATCGAGAATCAGAGGACACAGGTTTAACGTGGGGGGGGGGGGGGGGGGGGAGATTTAACAGTAACCCGAGGGGTAACTTTTTTACATAAAGAGTGGCGAGTACAAGGAACGAGCAGCCAGAAGACATAGATGAGGCAGTTACCATGGTAACGTTCAATAAACATTTAGACAGGTACATGGCTAGGATAGGTTTAGAGTGATATGGGCCAAATGCAGGCAGGTGGGACTAGTGTAGGTGGGATGTTGGACAATGTGGGCAAGTTGGGCCGAAGGGCCCGTTTCCACCCTGTGTGACTCTATGACAGGGTTTCAATTGAATGTTTTCTCTGCACGGATGATCCTACTCCACCTCCAGCCAATCACCCAGTCTCTTGATCCTTTCCCATCCCAGGTCAGCCTGATCCACTCTTTCTCTAGTGAAACCAAGGCATTATGGAGTTTGCAGTTCAGTTGGAGGTTGTAATGTTTAATAGACTGACGATGTTGGGAATAAGCTGTTCCTGAACCTGGGCGTTACATTTTTCAGACTCCTGTGCCTTCTTTCCAATGGCAGGAGTGAAATGAGAGCATCGCCAGGGCAGTGTTGGTCTTGGATGATGTTGGCTGCCTGTTTGAGGCAGCATCTTCTATAGGGCCCTTTGAATGTGGGGAGATCAGTGCCTGTAATGGACAAGAGAACTAGGAATAATGAAAACATTCTTATGCAGCAAGTGGAAAGATTCGGTTTAGGTTTATTATTGTCAACTGTGCCGCGGTTACGTGAAAAACTTTGTTTTGCATACTATACAATTTAAATCAGGCAATACCATCCAAAGTTACCAGCAAATTTCATCTCCACTTGAACAGCATCTGCTAAACCTAAGAGTTCTTCCACATTGGAGGACAGGGATTTGGCCACATGGGAACACTGCCCCGGAAAATTCCCTCCCAACTCACAAGACATTATGTTTAGGAAATATATATTGTCATTACGATTTAGGTTTATTGTTGTCATATGTACCGAGGTACAAATTGAAATGCTTTGTTCGGCATGCTGTCCTATCCAAGATACTATTATACATCAATACCATCAAGTCAAACTCAAGTATAATAGAGCGGAGGGAAAGATACAGAGTACAGAATATAGTTCTCAGCATCGTAACGTAACAGTCCCAGAGACTATGTGTAATGTCCACAATGAGGTAGAGGTGTATCAGACAGTACCCTAGCTTATGGAAGGACCATTCAGAAGCCCGATAACGGAGAGCAAGAAGCTGTTCCTGAGCCCGGTGGTGTGCACTTTCAAGCTTCCGCATTCCCGATGGGAGTGGAGAGAAGAAGAAATGTGGGAAAAGGCTTTTTGGCTTCTGGCTGGGTTATTTTGGCTGCTTTTCCCAGGCAGTGTGAAGTGTAGATGGAGTCAGTGGTGAGATATCTGGTCTGTGCGATGGACTGAGCCACATCCACAACTGCAATTTCTTGCGGTCTCGACAGACCTGGGATATGATGCTAGAAAAAAGGTGACCCAATGATTTTGGAAGAAGATTGGGCAAGTACATAAAATGCATTAATTTGCAGGATTGTTGGAATTGGGCAGGGAATGGAATGGACTAGCTCATCCACATGGTCTCGATGGGCCAAATGGCCTCCCTTGTTGCTGTAGTAACTCTCTAACTCCAAGATGTTACCCTTGAAAGGAAGGAAAAGAAAGATTAAAAGTCAGAGTAAAAATGAAGTGTCAAGGATCTCAAAGAGAAATCTTCTTTTCTTTCCTGGGTTTATTTTGACAGTTCATTGGCATCTCAGTATGTACTGTTCTGGTACACAGTAGAAGCCAGGCTTAAGTGCTGAGTTTCCATTCTTGTCAGTGGTGTCAGGGAGAGTTACCAAAGCAATATTTCAGCGTGCTGCCTTCATTTAGACAGTTACTATTAAGGAAGATAACCTGTGCAGAAACTGTATGTTCCAGTGAGTTGAATTGAATTGCAATGTCTGGTGTGGTCATACAGTCATTGAGTCATACAGCATGGAAACAGGCCCTTTGGCCCAACCTGCCCTCACCGACCAACATCCCATCTACACTCGCCCCACTTGCCCCATATCCCTCTAACCCTGTCCTATACAATGTACCTATCTAAACGTTTCTTAAACTTTGAGATAGTACCTGCCTCAACTACCTCCCCCAGCAGCTCATTCCATACACCCACCACCCTTAGTGTAAAACAGTTGCCCCTCAGGTTCCTATTAAATCTTTCCCCCCTCACAAATCTATGTCCTCTGGTTCTCGATTCCCCTACTCTGGGCAAGAGTCTGTGTGCGTCTACCCAATCTATTCCTCTCAGGATTTTATACATCTCCATTTTACCCCCCCATCCTCTTGTGCTCTAAAGAATAGAGTCTCAGCCTGCTCAGCCTCTCCCTATAGCTCAGACCTCAAGTCCTGGCAACATGTTCGTAAATTTTCTCTGCACCCTTTTCAATTTGATAACATCTTTCCTATAACATGGCGCCCAGAACCGAACGTAATATTCTAAGCTTACAAAGTCTAGTGCAGTCATCGTTCAAGAGTGCGATGCCATTAGCACAGGCTGCAGAGGGTTGGTAGGTATTCATGACCTGGAGGTGGTCGGTGGGAGAGGGGGTGGAATGGGTGAATGCCATTGATCATTCAGATAAGGATGCATCACAGCATGGTTTTGGAACAGCCCCATCCAAGACCGCAAGAAATTGCGGAGAATTGTGGACATAGCCCAGACCTTCACGCAAACCAATCTCCCTTCCATTGATTCCATCTACACCAGGCTGCCTCGGCAAGGCCACCAGCACAATCAAGGAAGAGTTTCACCCCAGCCACTCCCTCTTCTCCCCTCTCCCATCAGGCAAGAGGTACAGATTCAGGGATAGTTTTTTCCCAGCTGTTATCAGGCAACTGAACTGTCCCATCACTAACTAGTGAGCAATCCTGACCTACCCTCTATCTCATTGGAGACCCTCGGACTATCGCTAATTGG
The DNA here is from genome assembly GCF_053455715.1 of Rhinoraja longicauda. Taxonomy (NCBI): domain Eukaryota; kingdom Metazoa; phylum Chordata; class Chondrichthyes; order Rajiformes; family Arhynchobatidae; genus Rhinoraja; species Rhinoraja longicauda. Next base: position 11,444,467 of record NC_135967.1, on the reverse strand, counting down.
ACTTTACTAGACTTTATTTTGCACTAAACATAATTCCATTTATCGTGGATGTGTACACTGTAGACAGCTTGATTGTTACCATGTATAGTCTTTCCGCTGATTGGATATTATGAAACATAACAGTTTTTCACTGTACTTCGGTACACATGACTATAAAATAAATAAAATTAAACTAAACAATCCTGCAGTTTCATGGTTACTGTTTCTGAGACCTTTTAAAAAAAATTCCAGGTGTATTTAATTACTCGGATAGAAAATTACCCACATGCTCTGAAGGGATTTCAATTCTTGTTTCTAGATCCAAAGACAAATAATTTAATCAGTCGACGAATGCCCACTGTGCCCAAATTGGAGAAAAAGAGTGAATTTAATTCCACTGACATGCATATACTTAAAAAATAATTAACCATGCCCAAACAGTTGAAAAATAAAACAAACGGTTGAATTTACACCTGAGACATTATTTTTTTTAATCAAATGCAGCCTATTTGGCTTCAGTAAAGTTTTACCAAGAGCTTCTGTTTATTTCATGAAGAGGAACAGGAGAGAAATTTATTCTTGGATCAGCAGATATAAATATTCAATAAATAGCCTCTACTTCCAAATATTATAATCATTGAGTTATAGAGCATGGAAACAGGTCCTAAAGCCCAATTATTTTTGAAAACTCGGTGTTTCCACGCTGTTTCTTGAAACTAGACCTAGACTAGACCAAATGGTTCTAAAACAACATTTACGCCATCATTTCGTGGTCCTTCCGTGAAACAACAAACTGGGTCTACAACAGATTCGGTCCACTATAACCGAAATCGGTTATAAAAACATCCGTTAGTACGCGGATTTACTCTACATGTCTTTTATTCAGAACAGAGGTTGCAAAGGTTTACACAATGATAGAACATAGAGCATATAAAGTACAGCACAGCAACAGGTGCTTTGGCCCACTGTGTCTGTGCTGAACATGATGCCAACGTAAACTAATCTCATTTGTCCGCAAATAATCCATTGCCCTCCATTTCCTTCCAATGTGCTTGCCTAAAAGCTTTTTAAATGCCACTGCTGTTTCTGCCTCAACCACCACTGCCTGCAATGCGTTCCAGGCACCCACCACTCTCTGTGTAAAAAAATTGCCCTGCGCATCCCTTTTAAACTTTGCCCCTCTCACCTTAAAGCTAGACCCTCTAGCCTTTGACATTTCCACCTTGGAATAAAGATTCTGAATTTCTATCCTATCTATGGGTCTCATAGATTTATATATTTCAATCACATCTTCCCTCGGCTTCTGCCATTCCACAGAAAATATCCAAGTCTGTCCAACCCATGGTGCAGTGGCGCGGTGGTAAAGTTAGTTGCTGCCTTGCAGCGCCAGAGTCCCCGGTTCGATCCTGACTACGGGTGCTGTCTTTACGGAGTTTGTACGTTATCCCTGTGTCCACGCGGAGTTTTCCCCGGGTGCTCCAGTTTCCTCCCACACTCCAAAAACGTACAGGTTTGTAGGTTAATTGGCTTTGGTAAAAATTGTAAATGGTCCCTCGTGTGTAGTGCGCGCTAGTGTAACGGGGATCGCTTGTCAGAGCGGACTCGGTAGGCCGTAGGGCCTGTTACCGTGCTCTATCTCTAAGCTAAACTAAACTCTCATTGTTAATACCCTGAAATCCAGGCAGCGTTCTGCTAAACCTTTTTCTGCATCCACTACAAAGCCTTCACATTCTTCCTGAAATGAGGCAACAAGAACTGCATGGGATACTTTAAATGCAGCCTTATGGAATCAAAGTCCCGTAGAACTGCATCATGAATTCCAGACTCTTATACTCAGGAATAAGAGTATTCTGATTCCATCTCCCTCCATTATCTCCCTCCATCATCTCCCTCCACCATCTCCCTCCACCATCTCCCTCCACCATCTCTCTCCATTATCTCCCTCCATCATCTCCCTCCACCATCTCCCTCCACCATCTCCCTCCACCATCTCCCTCCAGGCATCCCCTCCACCATCTCCCTCCACCATCTCCCTCCAGGCCTCCCCTCCATCATCTCCCTCCACCATCTCCCTCCACCATCTCCCTCCACCATCTCCCTCCACCATCTCCCTCCAGGCCTCCCCTCCACCATCTCCCTCCACCATCTCCATCCACCATCTCCCTCCAGGCCTCCCCTCCATCATCTCCTTCCATCATCTCCCTCCACCATCTCCCTCCACCATCTCCCTCCACCATCTCCCTCCACCATCTCCCTCCACCATCTCCCTCCACCATCTCCCTCCAGGCCTCCCCTCCATCATCTCCTCCCATCATCTCCCTCCATCATCTCCCTCCACCATCTCCCTCCACCATCTCCCTCCAGGCCTCCCCTCCATCATCTCCTTCCATCATCTCCCTCCACCATCTCCCTCCATCATCTCCCTCCAGGCCTCCCCTCCGGGCCGTTTCCAGGTTCCCTGATTCTGCGGCGGGTGAACCAGGCCTGCCGTTGGGATGTGGCCGCGGCTCACCGGGATTCATGTCGCCGCAGGTAGACACAAAATGCTGGAGTAACTCAGTGGGACAGGCAGCATCTCTGGAGAAAAAGGATGGGTGACCTTTTGGGTCGTGGTCCTTCTTCAAACTAATACGGCTCGCCAGGATTTAGTGTGAATTTATGGATAAGTGATTCTGGGTTTAGAAAATTGTCAGGATCCAAAATATTTCTTGTATAAACTGGTGCAATTTATTTGGTTATTAATGTGCAGTGATCCCGACATATAAAAAGAGTATTGTTGCCAAAGCCCCAGGCAATTAATGAAATACTCTGGAAAATAATAAGCATTATTGGCATGTGGAAGTTTGCAGTGAATGAGGTTAAATTGAGATGTTCTCTTTCAATGGATATATTGGCTTTCAGTTAGGGGCGGCACAGTGGCAGTGTTACTGCCTCACAGCACCAGAGACCTGGTTCGATCCTGACATTGAGCGCTGTCTGTGAGGAGTTTGTACCTTCTCCCGGCATGCCAGCTGTACTTTTTGAGAAGGCTCCCCTCCTTCATCGTCTGCAGTAAGATGTTGCAGATGTTCTACCAATCGGTAGTAGTCAATGCCATCTTCTTTACTGCCGTGTGCTGGGGCAGTAGATGCCAACAGGATTGACAAACTCATCAGGAAGGCTGGCTCCGTCCTGGGGGCGGAGTTGTATTCATGGAAGGTGGTTTAGGAGAGGAGGATGCTCCTCAAACTGCGGAGCATCTTGGACAATACAGCTCACCCCCTCCATGACACACTGGTCATCCTGAGGTGCACCTTCAGCAACAGACTGGTTCCACCAAGATGCAGCACAGAACGCCACAGAAGGTCCTTCTTCCCTGTGGCTATCAAACTGTACAACTCCTCCCCCTTCTGTCGTGGGGTAGACTGAGACTGACTCCCCCTACCCCCTCCCTCCCCAATCTTTGCAAATCCCCAATTCTTTCCACTCGTCGCTTTAATTTCATGTTTCATGTAATTTGTATTTTTATGTCTGTTGGCTGATCAATTTCCCTCCTGGGATAAATAAAGTTCTATTGTATCGTATCATGTCATTCTCCCTGTGACCTCATGGGTCTTCTCAGGGTACTCCACTTTCCTCCTACTTTCCAAAGAAGTGCAGGTTTGCAAGTTAATAGACTTCCGTAAATTGCCCCCAGTCTGTAGGATGCAAAAGTGGGATAACATGGAACTGGTGTATAGGTGATAGATGGTAAAGATGTCAACAAACTTATGAGCAGTCAATGCCTCTCTTTTTTTTTTCTCCCTTCTTTTTGTTGCTTTTTGTTGTTTTTTGTTTTCACCGTGATGTATTTATTTATTTTATAGCATCGATATGGAAGTGGCATTCTTAATCTCGTTGTACTTGTACAATGACAATAAAGATATATTGATTGATTGATTGATTGAATGTGCCCCCTGTGGCCTGGGTTCTGGAACTCCGGCCCGACCAAAGCCGGTCGATCCATTCCCAAAGCCGACTTTGTGGGCCAGCATCACAAGCCCCCCATCGGCTGTGACTTCAGCTGGTCCGGCAAAATGGACAATACGGTAAGGTTCTGGGGACTAAGGAAATTGGTGGTGGACCTGTACATGATTAAACAAATGTATTATAAGAAAATAACTGCAGATGCTGGTACAAATCAACGGTATTTATTCACAAAATGCTGGAGTAACTCAGCTGGTCAGGCAGCGTCTCAGGAGAGAAGGAATGGGTGACGTTTTGGGTCGAGACCCTTCTTCAGACTGATGTCAGGGGGGCGGGACAAAGGAAGGATATAGGTGGAGACAGGAAGACAGTGGAAGAACTCGGAAGGGGGAGGGGAAGAGAGGGATTGAGGAACTATCTAAAGTTGGAGAAGTCGATGTTCATACCACTGGGCTGCAAGCTGCCCAGGCGAAATATGAGGTGCTGCTCCTCCAATTTCCGGTGGGCCTCACTATGGCACTGGAGGAGGCCCATGACAGAAAAGTCAGACTGGGAATGGGAGGGGGAGTTGAAGTGCTCGGCCACCGGGAGATCAGTTTGGCCAACGCGGACCGAGCGCAGGTGTTGAACGAAGCGATCGCCGAGCCTGCGCTTGGTTTCGCCGATGTAAATAAGTTGACATCTGGAGCAGCGGATGCAATAGATGAGGTTGGAGGAGGTGCAGGTGAACCTCTGTCTCACCTGGAAAGACTGTTTGGGTCCTTGGATGGAGTTGAGGGGGGAGGTAAAGGGACAGGTGTTGCATCTCGTGCAGTTGCAGGGGAAAGTGCCCGGGGATGGGGTGGTTTGGGTAGGAAGGGACGAGTGGACCAGGGAGTTATGGAGGGAACGGTCTCTGCGGAACGCAGAGAGGGGAGGGGATGGGAAGATGTCGCTAGTAGTGGGGTTCCGTTGCAGGTGACGGAAATGTTGGCGGATGATTTGTTGGATCCGCTGGCTGGTGGGGTGGAAGGTGAGAACGAGGGGGATTCTGTCCTTGTTACGAGTGTGGGGAGGGGGAGCAAGAGCGAAGCTGCGGGATGTAGAAGAGCCCCTAGTGAGAGCCTCCTCTATAATGGAAGAGGGGAAGCCCCGTTTCCTGAAGAATGAGGACATCTTTGACGCCCTAGTGTGAAACACCTCATCCCGGGCGCAGATGCGGCGTAGACGGAGGAATTGGGAGTAGGGGATAGACTTTTTGCAGGAGACCGGGTGGGAAGAAGTGTAGTCCAGATAGCTGTGCGAGTCAGTGGGTTTATAGTAGATGTCAGTCACTAGTCTGTCTCCTGTGATGGAGATGGTGAGGTCCAGAAACGGGAGGGAGATGTCAGAGATAGTCCAGGTATATTTAAGAGCAGGATGGAAATTGGAAGTGAAGTGTATGAAGTCGGTGAGATCTGCATGGGTACAAGAGGTAGCACCAATGCAGTCGTCGATGTAGCGGAGGTAGAGTTCGGGGATGGGGCCGGTGTACGCCCGGAACAGGGATTGTTCGACGTACCCGACAAAGAGGCAGGCGTAGCTAGGGCCCAAATACAAACAAACAAAATACAATACAAACAAATGTATTATCATCTTCTTTCACTCAAAACATTATTTTGATTATTTGTAGTTAACTATCAGTGAGTTGTCAACGGGATCACGTATCATAAGTTCCATCTCTTGCTTTCTCCAACCTTTATCCCACTTCTTTAAAAAAAACTTGGCGATTCGACCAGAAAGTTTATTTTTTGCCTTTGGCAACCCAAGGGGCTGCAGATGCTGATGTCTGAGAAAACGTACAATCTCTTGGAGGAACTCAGTGGATCAAGAGACATCATTCTAATATTCCCTCTTGTTTCTTTTGATTTATTTACTTATTTTTCATTGCTTTTCTTGTTTTCTTTGGTCTCTTAGGGATAAATGATCAGAAAACACTAGTTTCTATTCAATAGATCATAAGAACAATCAAAACAAGCAACCCTGTTTTCTTTGAGATTAGTTTTTGGTTCACTTATTTTTCCTTGAGAGTCATCGAGTCAGTCATACTATGTGGAAACAGGCCCTTCGGCCCAACGTACCCATGCCAAAGCCACCAATTGATCCTTGTGGGCTCCATCTTTCCTTGATATTCAGTGCTGCCTTTGATTTGTTCTTTTCATACATATCATTCATTCATTCTTTGTACCTTTTCATATCTCTCGTTTCCCTCTACCCTGACTCTCAGTCTGTAGAAGGGTCTCAAACATCAACTATTCGTTTTCCCGGAGATGCTGCCTGACCCGCTGAATTACTCCAGCATTTTGGGTCTATCTTCTTTGTGAACAAGCATCTGCAGTTCGTTCCTACACATGGTCTATCTACACTTGTCCCACCTGCCTGCATTTGGCACCTATTCCTCTACACCTATCCTATCCATGCACCTGTCCAAATGTTTATTAAACATTGTGATAGTACCTGCCTCACCTACCTCCTCCATACACCTATCGTCTTTTGTGTAAAATAGTTGCCCTGCAGGTTCCTATTAAATCTTCCCCCCCCCCACACCTTAAACCTATGTCCTCTGGTTCTCAACTCCCCTACTCTGGGCAAAAGACTGTGCTTTCACTCTATCTATTCCTGTCACGATCTTGCACACATCCATAATATCACCACTCACCGTCCTACAGTTCTTCTTTCTTGTTTTTCCCACTCTTGTATCTTTGCACATTATTCAGTCATCAAAAACTGACCACAACCTGCAATTTCTTCTTCAAGGCAATCGATGAGGCAAGGGACTTTAGTTAACAGCTCTCAACTTCCCAGGTGTTTCAATTTACAACACTCAAGAATCCCCCATGAAACCATTTTTTATCGCTAAAGTCAGCTCATGCTGAGCTTGGCTTGTTATCCTGGAGTAGTGAACGGTTTGCACCGATTGATGTAGGTGGAAAATCCATCCAATTACAATTATTTCGTTTAGTTTAGAAATAAAGCGTGGGCACAGGCCCTTTGGCCCACCAAGTCTACACTGACCTTCCATCACCCGTTCACGCTAGCTCTGTTATCCCACTTTCGCATCCACTCCCTGCACCCGTAGTCAGGATCGAAACCAGGTCTGTGGTGCTGTAAGGCTGCAACTCTACCGCTGCGCCACCGTGCTGCCCACAATAATGGTGTTGCTTTATGTTCTGAAGTGGAAAAATGCAAGCATTGATCACCCAGGGCCAAATGTTATCTAAACACAAAGTGCTGGAGGAACTCAGCTGGTGGGTCAGACAGCATCTGTGGAGGGAATGGATGGATGACATTTTGAGTTGGGACCTTTCTTTGAACAACTGTCTGAAGAAGGGTTCTGACCCAAAACGTCATTTGTTCCAGTCAGTTTATCCACCTAAAACTTACCAGGCTTTGCCCTACTCCCACCTCTCAATAGCAGAAAGAAGAAGGGTCCCGACATGAAACGCCACCTAACCATTTCCTCCAGAGATGCTGCCTTACCTGCAGAGTTCATCCTGCACTTTGTATTTTTCTCATGATTGCCGCATCTGCAGTTGCTTGTGACAACATGTTTTAATATTAAGTCACAAAATTGTTTTGAAGTGTTCAGAGATTGTTCAATGGTTTCAACGGAGAATTGTTGCTGCAAATGTTCAGAGTCCACTGAAGTAATGGATCTCAGCTTTGGCCTGACTGTGGTTACTGTGGATGAAGGAACTGCAGATGCTGGTTTAAACAGAAGATAGACACAAAAAGCTGGAATAACTCAGCGGGTCAGACTGCTGACCAGTCGTTTCCCTTTCCCTTGACTCTCAGTCTGAAGAATGGTCTCTACCCGTTCCAGGTGTTTGTGTCGATCAGTGGTTATGGTGCTTTTGGTCTCCCGGAAAAATGTTATTCTCCCAGCAGAGTGATATGTCTGTCAGGGAAGGGAGGAGAAGTTTTATTAATTATTTTTTTTAATATACTGGGAAGTGGGAGGGGAAGGGAGGGACGGAGGAGCTATCTAAAGTTAGAGAAGTCAATCTTCATACCGTTGGGCTGTAAGCAGCCCAAGCGAAATATGAGGTGTCTCCACCTTTCTTTGTCTCACCCCCCCTGACATCAGTCTGAAGAAGGGTCTCGACCCGAAACGTCACACATTCATTCCTTCTCTCCAGAGATGCTGCCTGACCTGCTGAGTTACTCCAGCACATTGTGATACCTTCTGTCTGTCATCATATCATATCATCATATCATATATCTACAGCCGGAAACAGGCCTTTTCGGCCCTCCAAGTCCGTGCCGCCCAGTGATCCCCGTACATTCAGGTAATGTTGCTGACTGGCACGTTCTAGACTTCAGGAATACGTGCTGAGAGACGCACTGAAGCTTGGTGCGGCCAACATAACGGCTTTGTGGGAGAGGACCACAGTCCAGGGTCCTTCCACTGGACATTGAAGGGCAGAGTCTGGTGGGCACATTCCTCAAACAAGGGAAGGGTTATCATCTCAAGGAGCGATATGAATGGCAGCATAGGTTTAAGTTTATTATCGTCATGCACCTCCAAACTCAGGAACAGCTTCATCCCCAGGGCCATAGCTGCTATGAACCGTTCCTGCTGAGCCGGATGGTCACATCGCACAGCGATCTGGCACAGATCTACCTGCACTTTATTCTGTTTTAAAACTGTTACAATTTGTTTCATTGGATTGTTTAAATTAATACTGACTAGCTAATTAAATTATTGCATCGTATGGGAGGCGCATTCCTAATCTCGTTGTACCCCTCTGTACAATGACAATAAAAATATATTGTATTGTATTGTACCGAGGTAAAGTGAAAAGCTTTGCTTTGCATGTTTTCCAAAAATATCTGATATACTATGCATAAATACAATCAAGTCAAACTCAACTACAACAGATAGAGCAAATTCCAGAGACAAATTCCAATATCTGCAATGGGGTAGAGGTGAATCGCACAGTACCCCTAGCTTAAGAAACCTGTTCAGAAACCTGATAGCAGAGTGGAAGAAGCTGTTCCTCAGTCTGGTGGTAAGGAGAAAGAGAGGTGCTAACACGCACAGAATCACTGATTTTCACGCAACACTATCAGTAAATGCTGCTCTGAATTATTTATTAACTCTAGTGCTTAGCAATTTTAGGATTGTTTAAGGTTAAATGTTCGGGGTGAACTTGGAAGAAATCGGAACCAATTTGGGATGTGCCTGGGGCAAGTCTGATGAAAAAGACACTCAGGATTACTTGAGGCCAAGTAATTGAGCAGAGCTGGAGTTCCTTCCAGTCAGTCAACAATATGCAATGATGGTTCATTAAAAGTCATGTCATTTGACGTTCAGTTTAAAGGATAAGTTAATGGAGCCATCTTTTAACTATCATGAGGTCAATCCTTTAATGAGGCTCTGCTTCCAAATAGATTGACTAATGTAAGAACATATAATAAAATGAAACCATTGATTTAAACAAGATCAGGGATATGCCTACATGTTGATGGAAGAACGGTATTATTCTAAACTATTCCGCTTAAGTCTTATGATATTGTTTGGTCTTTTAAGAACACAAAATCATGGCTGATCTATGCTTCCCAAAGGGTATAGATGTGTGAAAGCACTTCACGGTTCAAGGAGAGTTTCTTCCCAGCTGTTATCAAAATGTATAAGATTATTAAGGGGTTGGACACGTTAGAGGCAGGAAACATGTTCCCAATGTTGGGGGAGCCCAGAACCAGGGGCCACAGTTTAAGAATAAGGGGTAGGCCATTTAGAACGGAGGAAAAACTTTTTCAGTCAGAGAGTTGTGAATCTGTGGAATTCTCTGCCTCAGAAGGCAGTGGAGGCCAATTCTCTGAATGCATTCAAGAGAGAGCTAGATAGAGCTCTTAAGGATAGCAGAGTCAGTGGGTATGGGGAGAAGGCAGGAACGGGGTACTGATTGAGAATGATCAGCCATGATCACATTAAATGGCGGTGCTGGCTCAAAGGGCCGAATGGCCTACTCCTGCACCTATTGTCTATTGTTTATCAGGCAACTGAAGTATCCTACCACAACTAGAGAGCCGTCTACAATCTACCTCATTGGAGGCACTCTTGACTATCGTTGATCGGACTTTACTAGGTTATTCTTGCACTAAATGTTATCCACATTATTCCCTTTATCATGTATCTGTGCACTGTGAATGGATCAATTGTAAACATGTATTATCTTTCCTCTGACTGGTTAGCACGCATAAAAGATTTTCACCACGTATCCTTAGTACACGTGACAATAAACTAAACTGAACCAAACAAAACTAAGCTAAACTAAACTAAACTAAACTGACCTCAACTCCTCTTCTGTGCCAGTTTCCCATAACTCCCAGTTTTTCAATCATTCAAATGTATATCTCCTTCCAAATATATCTAATGATCGGGCCCCTACTACCTTAAACATTAAGTGGTGCAGCTGGTCGAGCCGCTGCCTCACAGCACTGGAGACCCGTGTTTGATCCTGACCTTAGGTTCTGTCCGCATGTTCCGCTTTCCACCCACATCCCAAAGAAGGGCAGGTTTTTGTAGGTTAACAGCCTGCAGTAAATTGTCCCTTATGTGCAGGGACTGGATGAGAAAGTGGGATAATGTAGAACAAGTGTGGACAGGTAATCGATCATTGGCGTGGCCTCAGTGGGACGAAGGACCTGTTTCCATGTTGCATCTTTATGGCAACAATATAGATATTTTCTGCCAACAGTTAACAATACATGTATTGATCTTATAAAACCACAACAATGATTGATATGTCCAGCGAGTTATTTGTATAACTTTAACATGTGGTTGTTGTTCAGGTATAAAAACAGCTTTTGCATGAAATGGCCTTATCTTTGAGAGGATACCCATATTCTGTGGAGAAACATGGACAGGTGGTGTTTTGGGTCGAGACCTTTCTTCAAAGAAAATTACTTGTTGTTTTTTTTTCCGTTTAGTTACAATTTTCCAGTATCAGAGAGAGTGTGTTACTGAGACAAATATATATTCTAAAGAATGCCAACAATTCTTTTAAAATCTAGTAGAATAGAGAACCAATCAAGACATTTTTTTTAAACGCAACATTAAGCACCGGAGAACTCAGTGGTCAGACAACATTTATGGAGGACATGGATGGTTGATGTTTCGGGTAAGGACCCTTCTTAGAGTCATAGAGTCATACAGCGTGGAAACAGGCCCTTCAGCCCAACTTTCCCACACCGATCAACACGTCTCATCTACACGTCCCACCTCGCTGCGTTTGGCCCATATCCCTCTAAACCTGTCCTATCCATGTGCCTGTCCAAATGTTTCTTCAACATTGCGATAGTTTATTTGCCTCAACTACCCACTGGGGCAGCTCGCTCCATACACCCACCAACCTTTATTTGAAAAGGTTATCCCTCAAGTTTCTATTAAATCTTTGCTCCCTCAGCTTAAACCTTGTTCTGAAGAACAATGCCAACCCAAAATGTCACCCATTTATTCCCTTCATAGATGCTGCCTGACCTGCTGAGTTTCTCCACCATTTTGTGTTTTGCTCAAAATTACAGCATCTGCAGTTCCTTGTGTCTCTGCAAAGCCAATTTTTTAATGCATCACCTTTGGAAATCCAGACCCTCTGTATGGTCACTAATTACTAAGGAGCACAGGACAGATTGGGGAATATATTGGTTGTAGTTTGGCCTTACAGAAGTGGAAGAACTTCGCTCCTATACATTTCCTCACGAACTGGAAGAGTTACAATGGGGATCAGAAAGTCAGGGCACGACTTCACACTGCCTCGGCAAGGCCACGAGTATAATCAAGGACCAGTCTCACCCCAGTCACTCCCTCATCTCCCCTCTCCGATCAGACAAGTGGTACAGAAGTATGAAAATGCACACCTCCAGATTCAGGCACATTTCCTTCCCAGCTGTGACCAAGCAACTGTACTGAACCATCCTCTCGTCAGATAGAGTGCGGTACTGAGTAGATGAGGTACCATCTACCACAATGGAGACCTCTAAACTAACTTTAATCAAACTTTATTAGACTTCAATGTTATATCCTGCACTAAATGTTGTATCCTTTATCCTTTCTCTGTGCACTGCAGAAGGCATTTATTGCTCTCACCCCAACCACAGATTGTTTACCCTCCTCCCAACTGGGAGGCGCTACAGGTCTCTCCGTTCCCGGACCTGCAGGTTCAGGAGCAGCTTCTTTCCTGCGGTCGTTACCTTACTTAACTCTGCGCTTCGGCGATTGCTGCCATCCCCCCCCCCCCCCCCTCTCTGGCACTCCTCCCATCAGTGACTGATCTCGCTCACCGGAATTTCCACTACCGCTACTGAATTACTGTATATATTATATGTTTTACTATTCCATCGCATGCACTCTGGTTAAGATGCTAACTGCATTTCGTTGTACACTGTACAGTGACAATAAAGTTTGTATTGTATTGTATTGTATTGTATTCATATGTAGTTTTTCTTTGACTGGATAGCACGCAAACAAATATTTTTGACCTTACCTTAGTAAACGTGACTTTAATAAACTAATCTACTATCTACCTCATTGGAGACCCTCGGACTATCTTTAATCGGATGTTGCTGGATGTTATCTTGCACAAAACGGTATCATGTACAAGTATTTGAAAACTGGATGGCTGGATTGTAATCATGTAAAGTCTTTCAGCTGACTGATTAGCACGCAACATAATCTTTTCACTGTACCTCGCTACACGTGACAGTAAACTAAACTAAACTAGACTGAACTAAATCAAAGCGAACCAAACTTGCCTTCTTGCCGTTGGATCATTCCAGCAGCCAATGCTTCCATTGTAACGGACCGCAGGTAGACCCAAATGCGGCACATGGAACCAAGGAAATAGTTTTAGAATGAGCTTTATTTCTACCTGCTCGTGGTCGGGGACAGAAGACTGAGGCGTTCACCAGGGCTACGACGAGGCATGAAGGTCGGGAGCAGGCAGGGTCGGCAATGGGAAATCAGTCCCAGAGAGAATGCTGGCGAGTCTTGCATGAGGGCTAAGAACAATCTGGCAAAGAGTGTGTGTGTGTGTGTGTGTGTGCAGGAAGGGTTTATATGCTGGCTTGATTGGTGATCTGGAGCAGGTGAGTGAACAGGTGAGGGGGTTTTGGCTTAACGTGGTGGGCGTGGCTGGCAGGTGAGTGAACAGGACAGACTGTGACATCCATTTAGAGTAGGCCGGCTAAGATATCTCAGCCTCGCGTTAGGCTAATGGTTATTGCCTTGTTTAATAAGCTGGCGCAGCTTGATGATGAGAATGAGTGAGCAAACAGACCGCATGTGCTTCTCAGATCATTGGGTTTCCATAAATGCTTGGGGCAGCAGTTAGAGCTAGTTGCCACACAGATCCTGATACAGCAACACATGGAATTTTCACTCCATTACTGTCCAATTAGCGTGTGACTACAGGCAGCCATTTATACACTTGAGTGCCCTGCATGCAAGGAGCCATCATGAGTCGCCTCGCCTTTGGCGTCTCTGTGCCCCGCACGCTTCCGCCATCACTGGCTGGTTTCACGGCAGATACACGACTGCCGTCTCATCCAACAGTGCAGAAGATGAATGTTCCAGCCGCACTCACACTGACGAATGTAAATGCCGATGGGAGGTTTAGAAGCCACAATGGCTCCAACAGCTCCCTCTGGTCTGCTCCCCAATGATGGTGACCTGTTGCATCAGCCGTAAGTTCAGCAAAGCATGTTGCTAAGCTGAGCTTTACTTTCAGTTGTAGTTTTAGAGATACAGTGTGGAAACAGGCCCTTGGGCCCACCGAGTCCATGCCAACCAGCGATCACCCCATACGCTTGTTCTATTCTACACACTGGGGACAATTTCTTCCCAGCTGTTATCAGGCAACCAAATCATCCTAACAACAAGTAGAGAGCTGTTCTGAGCTATCAGCTGCCTCATTGAAAACCTTAGGACTATCTTTAATCGGACTTTACTTGATTTTATCTTGCACTAATCATTATTCACTTTATCATGTATCTGTACACTGTGGACGGCTTGACTGGGAAACAGAGAGCGTAGTGGAGAGTTATTTTTGTGCGCGGATTGCGTTTAAGGGCCGAGGAACTGAATTGTTCACGTTGGAACACAATGCCTCACCTTCTTGAAGTATTTGATAGAGTACGTAACAAGCAACAATTTCTAGTTACAATGACATTGGTGAAAAATGAACATAGATTTAAGTGTCGATAGACACAAAAAGCTGGAGTAACTCCGCGGGGCAGAGAGCATCTCTGGAGAGAAGGAATGGGTGACGTTTCAGGTCGAGAACCTTCGTCAGATTTAAGTGTGATTGACATGACAACCAGAGGAAGAAAATGAACAGTTCTTTATGGGACTGGCTCTTTATATAATCTTGAAGGCGAAGAACTGAACACACTCTCAATTATCAGTTCAGTGCAACATGGTTATTTATTCCAAGTCTTCTCTAGACTAGTCCAATGAGGCTTGACAGACACTGACTGCAACCTACAGGCAGTTAATCAGATGACACTGCCGTAAACCAGATGACAGACGTAGGCATCCAGTTACCCTTTCACAGCCAATATTATTGGGCATCCCTCGATTTAAAGAGGGGGAGATGTTACCAAAGTAAGAATTTCATTGTTTTGCTGTTGGTACATATGACCCCTAAACACTTGACTCTTGAAAATTTATCAATTGGGAAAGTGTTTTGCATTAGTTGTGTGCAATAATTCTGGTTGAGTTGACCAAAACCATGGCCAGCACTTCACCCAGAGTGTGGCCTTCAGAGACTCACCTGAACAAGTGAGCAGAATTATACTGCTGTCTATTTACAGGGTACTCTGGAGCGTAAACGTTTCATTGTACACGTTTCTCCTCATTTCTCAACAGCCTGCAGTGGTATCTATGGTCATCTCTCAGGTTAGGGCGGCACAGCGGCGCAGCGGTAGAGTTGCTGCCTGACAGTGTGTTGTCTGTACGGAGTTTGTACGTTCTCCCCGTGACCGTGTGGGTTTTGTCCCGGTGCTCCGGTTTTCTCCCACATTTCAAAGGCTTGCGGGTTTGTAGGTTAATTGGCTTCTGTAAATTGTCCCTAGTGTGTCGGGCTGGGACTAGTGTACGCATGATCGTTGGTCAGCATGAACTCGGTGGGCCAAAGGGCCTGTTTCCACGTTGTATCTCTAAACTAAATTGATTTTTGACCATCCCACCTTCATAGTGGTTATAGAATTCTTGCTGTCTACCCAGCTGCCTGGAACACGTTGCCAGGGGTGGTGGTGGAGGTGGATACCATAGTGGCTTTTAAGAGGCCATTATATAAACACATGGACATGCAGGGAGTAGAGTGATATGGATCATGTGCAGGCACAAGACATTAGTTTATCTTGGCATTATGACAGTCCAGAAAGAACTGGTGTTACAAACAATAACACAACAAACTCTTTAAAGTGGGAGGCATAGTGGTGCAACGGCAGAGCTGCTGCCTCATGGTGTTAGAGACCCTGGTTTGGTCCCGACCCTGGGTGATGTCTGTGTAGAGCTTGTAAGTTTTACCTGTGACGCGTGGGATTCCTCCCGCATCCCAAAGATGTGTGGGTTTGTAGGTTAATTGGCCGCTGTAAATTGCCCCTAATGTTGTAGGGAGTCGATGCAGGGATAACATAGAACTAGCGTGAATGGGTAATCATTGGTCAGCGTGGACTCGATGGGTAGATGGGCCTGTTTACTTGGTATCTCTTTAAATTAAATTTTCCATGATCGTGTTTCTTCATATTAGGTCTAATGCCTAGATTCTCTGTGTAAACTTGTCGCTGAGAAACCGGACAGACTTTGCAACTCAACGAAACGTTGCTGCTTATTTCAAGAACTTATCTGGACTGGTTCCTCAATCCTCAACAGGCATTCGCCACACAGGCATGAGCAACCAAAGACAGGATTTAACAAGTTTTAAGCCTTAAAACTACCATCACCTTTTAATAGCTGAAGCCATACACAACACGATCAGCAGTTCATGAAAACCAAAGATTGAGGAAATTTGAAAAAACCCAGAAAATGCTGGAAGTAATTAGGTGTTCGGGCAGCATCTGTGGAAGGAGAAACATCAACTGAAATGCCCTCATCAACAATAATATTTTCCCTTCCCCTCTTACCTTCCACTTATATCCCTTCCTCTGGCTTCACATTACGTACCTCTCGCCCTTTCCCTCTGTATCTTACAACTTTTTTTGTCTTCTTCCCATCTCTGGCATTTGCCCACCCATCTGGCAACCAAAATCCCTCTCAGCCATATCCACCTATCACTTGCCAGGCTTTGTCATGCCCCCACCTGTCTTCCAGCTTTCTCCCACCTACTATGATCAGTCTGAGGAAGGGACCTGACCCGGAACTTTGTTCTCCAGGGATGCTGCCCGACCCGCTGAGTTACCCCAGCACTTTGTGTATTTAACTGAAAATTCCCTGCTTGAAATGGCTGTGGAATTTGATTCAACAACCATTTTCAGTAGGAAATTGGGTAAATACTTGAAAAGGAAATGAATCGGGAGTTATATAAAGGAACTCATTTGTTTTGTAACACATAAACATTGGGTGGAGAAATGTATTGAGCAAATTGACTGAATGCTGGAAGAAGAAAGGGTTAATGCTAGTTTAACCATGCAGGCTTCTCCATAACTTATGGATGTCAAGTCAACATGACTACAGCTATTTCTGCTTTAACAATCCATTACTACCATAATGGCTTGTTAAAGCAGAAATAGTCTACCCTTTGCTTGGACCTGTGAGAGTAAAGACTTGAAGTGAAAAAATTAATAAGGTGGTCTCTGGAGTTTGCTGTTTCATTAATTTGGAGATCCTTCAACACCTCCAGGTTTTGTGACTTGATTTTACTTATAATTCTCTTGTGGAATGAGAGTGTTACCAGCAGATCTAATGATCTTTGCTCATTTCTAATTGTCCTTGAGCCGACTGCCTTGCTGGTCCACCTCATATGGCACTTAATGTTAGAGGCTAGGATCATAAAAATAATAGCCCAAATCAGAATGATGGAATTCTTTCCTGAAATAGCATCAGTGTATGCCTGTACTGCAGCAGTCTCATCTCCATCACCGGCACTGAGTTTTATTTAATTAGCTGAATGTAAACTCCCGAATGGCTGTGGTGGTATTTAAGTTTATGACTTGTGGTCGGTAATTCTCTTTAGAAGGTCAGGAAATGGATAGGTGTTAGGACCGAGGGCAGATCAGCCATGACCACATTGAACAGCGGGACAGGTTTGAGAGGTCAGGTGTCCTATTTGTGTTTTTGTGCAGTCTGAAGAAGGGTCCATGTTAGGGAGGGGTGGGGAGAATGGGAAGAGAATATCTGTGATGGGGAGAGACCAAATGAATTTAAAAGCCTTCCTCTGTCTTCCTTCCTCCTGCTTCACAATTCGTACCTCTTCAATCCTTTTGTCTCCACCTTTTGTTTTTTTTCTCTCTTTGTCGAACCATCTGCCCTCCCTCACCTGTATCAACCTATTAACTAAGATAGACACAAAATGCTGGAATAACTCAGTATGTCAGGCGTCATCTCTAGAGAACATGGACAGGTGACGTTTCGGGTCGTGGTCCTTCTTCAGATTCTAGTTTACACTTCAAATTAGTTTAAATCAGTTCCTGCTTCATCATTTAACTTACCTTGTTTGATCAATGTGTATGGAAGTAAACACTGTGGTAATGTGCTGATAGAGAGAAAGAAGATGAGAGAAGATAAAATTGGGTGGCACTACCAACCGTTTTTAGATGGACACAAGTGCTGGAGTTTTTCAGTGGGTCAGGCAGCATCTCTGGAGACAATGGATAGATAATGTTTTGGGTTCAGTCCCTTCTTAAGACCCAAAATGTCATCTATCTATATTCTTCAGAAATGCTGCCTGACCTGTTGAGTTACTCCAGCACTGTGTGTCCTTTTATTTATTAACCAGCATCTGCAATTCTTTGTTTCTACATGTGTCAGTAGATATGAGGATCACTTTGAAGTGCAAGTTTCCCTTAAATCAATTTAAATTAATTAATTTAAGTTGCTCTCATCAGTTATAGGAGCAGAATTAGGCCATTTGGCCCATCAAGTCTACTCTGCTGTTCAATCATGGCTGATCTACCTTTCCCTCTCAAACCCAATTATAGACAATAGACAATAGGTGCAGGAGTAGGCCATTCGGCCCTTCAAGCCAGCACCGCCATTCAATGTGATCATGGCTGATCATTCATAATCAGTACCCCGTTCCTGCCTTCTCCCCATACCCCCTGACTCTGCTATCTTTAAGAGGTTCACCTTTAATTCACCTGCCTTCTCCCCATTACCTTTGACACCCTTACTAATCAAAAACCTGCATCGCATGGAAATATTCCAATGGAAGATTGTTATAGATGCAAACTGTAAAGAGTTTGCTAAGCAAGACTCAGGCATTAGTCACCCTGGCCATAAAGTGTGGAGGAGATCCAAATGGTCCCTTGATGTAGAATTGAAATGACAGCTTCAATATTCATCCCATGCCCTAGCTAAATATTCCTGTCAGTTTTCTGTCTCAGTGTGTGTGCATGTGGGATTTTAACCCAATGCACAGACACCAAGGGGCTCAACCACATGAAGGGTTCAATGATATCGCAGGCATGTCCATTGATGGGGTTGTGGCATCAACAAAGCAAATGGAGTTTCAGTTACACTTTTTCAGATTATGGCTGGATAATGTAAGGCAAAGATACTCCATTAATTCTAAATATATCACCCTGAAGAAGATATCCTTCATCATGAAAGTTTGAATGTGTATTTAATGCTCCTCCTTCCTCCTCAACAAGGTTTCTAAGAAATATAAAATCTTAAATATGTTTAAACTAAGACGTTTGTACAAATTGTCCTGGATATATTTTCACCCCAAAGAGAACTTCAACAATGACTCTGCAATAGATCATCATTTGCTACCTGTCTCTCGGTGACAGTCTTTGTAGATCTTGGGTCACTTGGGTGACTGTTTTGTTTAGTGTAGAGGTACAGCATAGAGAAGACCCTTTGGCCCACCCAGTTGATGCCAACCATTGATCACCAGTTTACACTAGTTATCTGTTATCCCACTTTCTCATTCACTTTCCATACAGTGGGGGTAATTTACAGAGGCCAGTTAACCTACAAACCCACATGTCTTATTTTAGGATGTGGGAGTGCGGCATGGTGGTGCAGTGGTAGAGCTGCTGCCTTGCAGCGCCAGAGCCCTGGGTTTGATCCTGACCATGGGTGCTATCTGTACGGAGATTGTACATTCTCTCTGTGACCATCTGGGTTTTCTTCAGGTGCTCCAGTTTCCTACCACACTTCAAAGACGTACAGGTGTGTAAGTTAATTGTCCTCGGTAAAAATTGTAAATTGTCCCTAGTGTGTCGGATAGTGCTAGTGTAAGGGGATTGGTGGTCGGCGTGGAGGTGGTGGGTCAAAGGGCCTGGTTCCACACTGTATCTCTAAACCAACGCACCAGAAAGAAACCCATGCAGTCACAGGGAGAATGTGCAAACTCCAGGCAGGCGGCACCTGAGATTGGGATTGAATGTGAATCTCTGGTGCTGTGAGGTAACAGTTCTACCAGCTGCACCACCGTGCCACCCTTCCTGTCAGCCACCCTTTCTGTGAGATTGGGAAGACCAAGGTCATTACCTTTAGTTGCATCCGCTGGCATTGCTCCTTGACATCGTTTCTCTTCCTCCACTGCAACGTGTCCGAGACTGAACTCAGGCTAGTATCTGAAATAACTCCAAGCTTGGCCTCTGACTCAAGGGAGCCCCTGTTCAGTTCCACGGAGTTACCCCCTTCCTCTGTTATCTCAGTTCATTCCCCATTACCTACGCCCAATGCCCTTTGAGAAGGGGGTGCTGAGCTGCTTTCTTGATGCGCTTCTGGGGAAGGTGCTCCCAAGGTGCTACTTGGCAGGGATTTCCAGGGCTAAGATCCATCGAGGATCACGGAATGGTGGTAGATTACTGTCAGCCATGTGGGATTCCAGTGATTACAATCCCTCGTCCTCTCACGCGAGAGTCTGTGCTTTCGATGATGCTCTTGCAATGGCAGTTCCATTGTTGGAATTAAATGAGACATCCAGCAGCAAGAATACTCAATCCTTTCAGCCACCTGCCTTGATTGTCTGTATTGGAAAATTCTTTGCGCTCTTCATGGAGTTTCCATGGAGAAAAGGATGATCCTGAAGGCATTGGATGCATTATACAATCCTGCAGCCATTGTTCATGTGGGAGAATCAAACAGGGAGGGTCATTATTGGCCAACTCTGCACTGCTTTTTCTCAAATTAGCAGTGTCTTTTATTTTCGCTCTGACCAAAAGTTCTTTTTGGCTTAGAAGCATTTTGAGGAAGTGTTGAGGCTGGATTAGGACTTTATTCCTTGGAGAGCAGGATGATGAGGGGTGGTCTTATAGAGGCGTATTGGGTGGCACAGTGGCAGATCGGAAGAGTTGCTGCCTTACAGCGCCAGAGACCTGGGTTTGATCCTGACTGCGGGTGCTGTCTGTACGGAGTTTGTATGTTCTCTCTGTGACCACGTGGGTTTTCTCCGGGTGCTCCAGTTTCCTCCCACACTCCAAAGATGTACAGGTTTGTAGGTTAAGTAGCTCAAAGTACAACGCTTGTCAAATAGCTGTGTTTCTGAAACTGCACAGTTCTCCTCAAACCTTATAGCTCTCCTCCAAATGTACTGCTTGCTCTCCAACCATATACTCTGTGCCAAATGTACAACGATGCCCGAACCATACAGCATCTGCAAACCATACACCACTACATAGGAGTTTCGCCATCAACATAGGCAGTTATTCCTCTGCTCCAGCTAGCCTCTCCTGCGGAGTTCCACAAGGCTCCATCCTAGGCCCCATTCTCTTCTCTCTATACATGCTCCCCCTTGGCCAAATTATTCAAAGGCACGGCATTTCTTTCCACTGCTATGCCGATGACACTCAGCTTTACCTCCCCCTGAAACCCAACAACCAGTCAAATTTAAACAGCCTCTCACACTGCCTTGAGGACATAAAATGTTGGATGGCACAGAACTTCCTCCAATTAAATGAGAGCAAGTCTGAGGTCATCCTATTCGGCCCCCCCGACTCCATCAAATTGATAACAGGCAGTCTTGGAAGCCTATCCTGCCTAGTCAAACCGCATGTCAAAAACCTCGGCATGATATTTGACTCTGCATTAAAATTTGATAAGCAAGTCAACGCTGTGGTAAAAGCCAGCTTCTTCCAACTTCGAACCATAGCTAAAATCAAACCTTTCCTCAAATTCGACGACACAGAAAAAATCATTCACGCTTTCATTTCCTCCCGCCTAGACTACTGCAACTCCCTATACACTGGGATCAGCCAATCTTCCCTGTCCCGCCTGCAACTGGTCCAAAACGCCGCAGCGAGACTCCTGACGGGTACCCGTAAAAGGGACCACATCACCCCGATTCTGGCCTCTCTCCACTGGCTCCCTGTACGGTACAGAATCAACTTCAAGCTCCTCCTATTCACGTATAAAGCCCTAAATGGACACTCCCCCCCCTACATCAAAAATCTTCTAACCCCCCTCTCTAACTCCAGGTCCCTCAGATCGGCCGACTTGGGGCTATTCACTATCCCGCGGTCTAGGCTTAAACTCAGGGGTGACCGCGCTTTTGCGGTTGCAGCTCCTAGACTGTGGAACAGCATCCCTCTCCCGATCAGAACTGCCCCCTCCATCGACTCCTTTAAGTCCAGGCTCAAAACATATTTCTATTCCCTAGCGTTTGAGGCTCATTGAGGAGGCGCTGTGAACTGTTTGCGTACTACTGTATGTTTTCATTTTTTTTTCTATTGGAACCTAATCAAATGTACAGCACTTTGGTCAACGTGGGTTGTTTTTAAATGTGCTATACAAATAAAATTGACTTGACTTGACTTGACTTGACATAGTTCCATTATCCCATCTATCCTGGTAATCTTCCGTCCCGAGTCAGGAGTCAAGGGTGTTTTATTGTCATATATACTAACAATGGAACAATGATATTCTTACTTGCAACAGCATAACAGAACCGTAAACACAACACGCACAGATAATATATGATAAACAAAAAAAAACAATAAATTAATAATGCAATTCTTGTGCACAAAAATACCAAAGTCCTTAGTGTAATCAAAGCCAGTGCATAATTCATAGTCACACTGCATGGAAACAAGCCCCTTGGGCTCATGGTTCCATGCCAGCCATCATGACCCCATCCCTACTCAAGATAGACACAAAGTACTGAAGTAATTCAGCGGGTAAAGCAGCATCTCTGAAGCAGAAGGTTAGGTGACGTTTCGTGTCGGAATCCTTCTTCAGACTTAACTTCAGGCTTCAATCTGAAGAAGAGTCTCGACCCGAAACGTCACCTATTCTTTTTCTCCAGAGATGCTGGCTGACCCGCTGAGTTCCTCCAGCATTTTGTGTCTCGCAGCTTTCCACCAACCATTCTCAACCACAATGCCCACCTTGATTCCAAACCTCTTCCCCGCCTTCTCACTGAGTGTGGAATCCAAGGGTACCAAATGCCATTGAATGAGCTTTCTATCCCTCATCCGTTCTTAATTATTTGAACTAGCGATGGGGTTATTTTATAGTTAAGAACACTGTGTTTGTCACTTTTCATGTTTCCCACTCCCTCGGGCCAATTGTATCTACCAGTCACAACGGACAGCAGCAATTAAGGCTTGCAACGAGTTGAAATTTTATTTAAAGTAACAACCCTAAGCCCTTTTTTGATAAATGTGTTCAATTTGATTAGTTCAGTTGTAACATTTTTTAATTAGGTGTGATTGTGTTAAAGCTCTGCAGAAGAGAAAAAATCATCACAGGTAATTCTTAGTTTCAGAATAATCACAACATTTTAAAGATATTGATATTCCATTATATCAGCTTTTTCAAGGAATAGTATACAAGGAACAATGAATATTCCAGCTCACGTATTGTAATATTATGAACCCTGCCACTGTTAGACTTTAGACTTTAGAGTCAGAGCGTGGAAACAGGCCCTTCGGCCCACAGAGTCCAGGCTGACCAGCGATCACCCCACATCCCAGCACTATCCTACAAACTAGGGACAAATGACAATTTACAGAAGCCAATTAACCTATAAACCTGCACGTCTTTGGAGTGTGGGAGGAAATTGGAGCACCCGGAGAAAACGCATGCGGTCACAGGGAGAACGTACAAACTCCGTACAGACAGCACCCGTAGTCAGGATCGGACCTGAGTGTCTGGTGCTGCGAAGCAGCATCTCTACTACCACTTAACCCAATTAGAGTAATAATGAGATGAAGACATTACAAACTTGGATTATTTTCTCTGGAGCGTTGGAAGTTGAGGGGAGAACTGATAGAAGTATGTAAAATAATGAGAAACATAGATAGGGCAGACAGTCAGAACCTTTTGCCATGGTGGAAATGTCAAAAACTTGAGGGTTTAACTTTAAAGTGAAAGGGGCAAAGTTTAAAGGAGTCGTGCTTGGCAATTTGTTTTACAGGAGGTTGTGAGTGCTTGGAACATGCTGCCAGAGGTATCGGTGGAGTCTGATACCTTAGTGGCGTTTAAGAGGCTGTTAGATAGGCACATGGATACATAGGGAATGGAAGGATGTCAGAGGACATTAGTTTAATTTGGCACCATGTCCAGCACAGACATTGTGGGCCAGAGGCCTGTGATGTACTGTTCTTTGTTACTCTTCAGTTACTCTTTTGAGATACAATGCGAAAACAGGCCATTTGGCCCACCGAGTCCGTGCCAACCTGTTATCTCCCCGCACACCAACACTACGCAACACACGAAGGACAATTTACAATTTTACCAAATCCAATTAACCCACAAACACGGGTTTGACCCTGACTACGGGTGCTGTCTGTACGGAGTTTGTATGTTTTCCCTGTGACCATGTGGGTTTTCTCCGGGTGTTCCAGTTTCCTCCCACGCTTCAAGAAATACGGGTTGGTAGGTTAATTGGCTTCAGTAAATTATCCACAGTGTATAGGATAGTGCTAGTGCCCGGGGTGATCGTTGGTCTAAATAGAGGAGGTAGTTGTGGCAGGGACTATCGCAACACTCAAGAAACAGTTAGACAGGTACATGGATAGGACAGGTTTGGAGGGATATGGACCAAACGTAGGCAGGTGGGACTAGTGTAGCTGGGACAGGTTGGCGGTGTGGGTAAGTTGGGCCAAACGGCCTGTTACAACGCTGTATGGCTCTATAAATTCTAAACTAAACGTGTGGGTTTGTAGGTTACAAATTCTGTAAATTGTCTCTATTGTGCAGGATAGAACTAGAGTGTGGGTAATTGTTGGTCGGAATGGACTCTGTGAGCAGAAGGGCCCCTTTCCACACTGTTTTTTCAAACTACAAAAAATTAAGCATACTTTTTACATTGAATAGCACTAATATACGGGTAAAGAGTTTTTTGCATGATTGAACATAATGTATTTAGATGCACAGATTTTGGTCTGGTGTGTGAATATGATCGGTCCCATTGTATAAATGGACATCTTAACAGAAGAACATTCAGCTACCTGAAACTATTCCATTCGTTCATGACTGATAAGTTCACAACTGAATTCCATCTTTGTTCCACATGATGTGCTGATCTGATAAATGTCTATCTTTTAATCTTAAGTTGTCCATCAGCAGCCTTTTGGGATGTGTGTTGCAGCTTTCCACCACTCTTGTATCAAAAAATGATTTCACATCCTAATGACCCAGCTCTCATTTTAACCTCTGCATTCCCCCAGCTGCATTTATTTAATCCAATCCATCAGAAGCGGTTGTAGAAATGGTAGGTTCTCATCTTGTGTGAATATGATTTTGCTGTAAAATAAACCACAATGCTATTGCCTGTGGTTTTTTTTGTAGCCAAAAATGTGCTGGTAAGCAGATCAATTAAAGATTAAGCCGCAAAGTTTAAAGAGATGTGCGGGCCAAGTTTTTGAGATGGAGGGTAGTGGGTGCCTGGAACGCGCTGCTAGGTGGTCGTGGAGGCAGATACAGTAGTGGCGTTTAAGAAACCTTTGGATAAGCACATGGATATGCAGGGAATGGAGGGATATGGACTATGTGAAGATATATAAGTGATTGTCTTGGCATCATGTTTAGCACAGACATTGTAGCTGAAGGGCCTGGTTTTGTTTAGTTCAGTTTTAGTTCATTTTGATTGTCGTGTGTACCAAGCTTTTGTTGCTTGCTAACCAGTCAGCGGAAGACAATACATGATTGCAATCGAGCCTTCCACAGTATACAGATACATGTTAAAGGGAATAACGTGAATAACATTTAGTGCAAGGTAAAGTCCAGTAAACGCCAATTAAAGATAGTCCATGGTCTCCAACGATGTCGCTCAGGACTGTCCTCTGGTTGTTGGTATGATGGCTCAGTTGCCTGATGCCACACTGTTTGATGTTCCATGTTCTATCTATCAACAATTATTTACATCAATTATCACCCCTCTTCCGTTTTATGACCAATCAACTTCTGATTAATTGATTCAATCAATTAATAACTAAAAGGTAAATTAAAATTCTAAAAATTGGAAATTCTATTTTCTTTCTCCCCACTACTACAATTAGTCTGCAGAACTTCACAGTCCGAAGCATCATCTATCCAAGTTCTCTAGAGGTGTTGCCTGACCCGCTGAGTTACTCCTGCATTTAGTGTTACGCTCAGATTTTTTTAACTCCCTCTTAACCTGCACTTTCTTTCTCTATTTCCCTTTTTCTGAACACAAATGATCAATTCATTCAGTAACCTGAATTATGCTTTTCTCTGTCCCTTTTCTGGTGTATTTCAGGTCTCCAATCTTAGTGTTAAGTAGATACTCCATTGTAATAGGACCAACAGGGTACGACTAAGCTAGAGTTACAAAGGTCTGGGCTATTAGGTTGCAAATAGGAATCCAACTTTCCGTTGTGTTGGATGCATTGAAACTCAGTGCAGCCGACATAAAGGGTCTTTGGGGGTGGGCCACAGTCTAGAGTCCTTCCCCTGCTGGAAATTGAGGGGCAGTGTCCGGTAGGGACACCCCTCAAACAGGGGAAGGGATATCATCCTAGGGAGTCACGAGTGGTAGTTTAGGTTTAGGTTTATTATTTTTATGTGTACCGAGGTACAGTGAAAAGCTTTATTTTGCATGCTATCCAAACAGATCAGATATATCAGACCGTAAATACCATCAAGTCAAAGTCATGTACACTAGAAGTGCAATATAGTTCTCAGCATTGTAGTGCATCAGTTCTATAGATAGATTCCAATGTCCACAATGGGGTAGAGGTGAATCTGACAGTACCCTCGTTTACAGAAGGATGCTCAAAAGCCTGATAACAGGGGGAAAGAAGCTATTCCTGATTCTGGTGGGTGGGAGCAGAGAGAAAGGAAGAATGACTAGGGTGGGACAAGTCTTTGATTATGTCATCTGCTTCTCCAAAGCACCGTGACATGTCGATGGATTCAATGGTGGGGAGTCTGGTCTGTGCGATGGACTGGGCTACATCTACAACTCTCTGCAATCTCTTGTGTGCTTGAGAAGAGCTGTTCCCAAACTCAGCAGAGATGCAACCTGACGGGATGCTTTCTGCAGTGCATCTGTAGGGGTTTGCAAGAGTCACTGGAGACATGCTGAATTTCCTCAGGATTTCTACTCAGGAAGTAGAGGCTTTGGTGAGACTTCTTGGCTGTCACATCGATGTGTCATGCACAGCGAGCATTCTGACCACTGATCCTGAGACATGTTTGGATTTAAAGTGGCACTTGGGGAATTTAAATTCACAAAAATAAATAAAACCACACACAGGTCTACAGGCCTTAGGGGGGGGGGGGGGTGGGGGAGAGGGTGGATACCTGCAGAGCCTGCAGAGTTGGCCGAGGAGTATGGCCATGGGGATGCATCGGTCGGTTCAGGCCAGGCCGGAGTTCCAGAGCCACAGCCACAGGGGGCAAATTCAACCCGCCGATCGACCGCAGGAATCCCGATTGGGTATGGATCGGCCACCTCATCTGGCCTAGGCACCGCATTTTCGGTGGGGACTTCCAGGGGTGGGGGGGCGTGCTCTCTTGTAATTTTGTTGGATTAAATGAGGCTCCGGACTGCCAGTCACCAGAAAATTGGCGTTGGGCCTATATTTTTTTTTAAACAGTTTCAGCAATACTAACCCTCTGGCTCAGGGGCAGAAATCAACTTTACTTCCCAATCTGATCTAAATACAACTCATAGGCGGTCCCTCGGTTTTGATTGATTAAAAGACACAGTATGGAAGCAGGGCCTTCAGCAAACTAAGTCCACACTGACCATCAATTCTCCCATTCACACTCGTTCTTCATTATCCCACTTTACCATCTACTCCCCTGCACATTAGGGCCAATTTTTACAAAGGCCCAATTAACCTACAAACCCGCACTTCTTTGTGATGTGGGAGGAAACCGGAGCAGCCCAAAGGAAACCCATGCACACAGGTAGCAGGATCCAAGCTGGGTCTCTGGTGCTGTGAGGCAGCAGCTCCACCAGCTGCAGCAATGTGCTTTGCACAGGAGGTTCGGGTGATAAAATAAATGAAGAAGATGTCAGGGATGACAATGTTCCACAAATCAAAAATCAAGCTTTTAAAATGTCGTACAGATGTGCTGTTCCGGAAACATCTAGCCCAATTAGGAAGACTTTACCTAATACTTGCTCCACAAATAGATGTTAATAAAGCCAAGAACGAGGCAGGGAGAGACTCAGCAGTGAATGCTAACAGGCCTGGTAATTAACATGTTCAAATAATGCAGAACCTGATTCACAAAAACCAATAAAATGTTAAACAACTGAGCCAAAAGAGATTACAAGTTCATTTGAACAAGATAATTGAATCTAATTTCTGGTCCACTTCCACTGTCTAACTGGTTTCACAAGCAGGCAGCGGTAAGGGCCTGAAAAGCAAAACCTGCAGATGCAGGAAACCTGAAATAAAAGTAGACGGTGTTGGGAACACGCATCAGGTCAGTCAGCATCTGTGGAAGGAGTACTCTAACCGAACAGTGAGGGTCTGTTTCAATAACAATGTTCAGCAAATATTCCACAACAGCCCATTTCCAATTTAATTGCTCACTTATTTATCATGTATCTAATTTATTGCCACATGAACAAAAGAAAACCCATATAAAAAATGTACCCCAATGATAAGTTATGGACATGAAAAGTTAACCAGGTTTTATCCCTCTACGGATGCTGCTTGGTCTGAAATTTCTGTCCATTTTCCTTTTTGGCCTGCATCCATGTACCTTGGAGACCCACTCATCTTGATGCATGACTCCACACAAAGACTTTCTAACACACTTAGGAAAATGTAGTGTCTGCCAAGCCACAATTCTTCCTTTAATTCACTTATCAGATTCTGTATAATTGGCTAGGTCAGCATTTATTTCCCATCACTAATTGCACTTGAACCCGAAGGGCAACATTTTTACACGAAGGGTGGAGGGTGTATGGAACAAGCTGCCAGAGGAGGCAGTTGAGGCAAGTACTATCACAACGTTTAAAAAACATTTGGACAGGTACAGGGATAGGATAGGTTTACAGGGATATGGACCAAACGCAGGCAGGTGGGACTAGTGTAGATAGGGTTGGTGTGGGCAAGTTGGGCGGAAGGGCCTGTTTCCAAGCTGTATGACTCTATGAGTGGCTTGTTAGTCCATTTCAGAGGGGATTTAAGAATTAACGACGCAGGATGGGTCTGGAAGCACACAAAGACATTACCCCCCACTTCTCGTAGTGCTTCCACCCTCCCTCGGCAATCTGGCTGAAGAAGGGACCCAAACCGAAACGTCACCCATCCATGTTCTCCAAAGATGTAGCCTGACCTGCTGAGTTACTCCAACACTTTATGGCTTTACTTGATAAGGCCTGACAGATTGCCTCACCTAAAGGACGTTAGTGAACCAGTTGGGTTTTTATGACAATGGGATTGCTTTTGGCAGTCATTATTATTAAAGCTAGTTATCAGTGTCCAAATTTCTAACTGAATTTAAAATCCCACAGCTATCATTGTGAAGTATAAACTTCGGTCTCTGCATGGTGAGTCTGGACTCCGGATTGCTAGTCCTGCAACTAATTTCTAAGCCACTACTGCTCTCACCCCAATTTACAGAAGGATTGCTCATTTCACTCATTAATAACTAGGTTTAGGTATTAGGTTTACCACTGTCGTGTGTACCTAGGTACAGTGAAAAGCTTTTGTTGGTGTGCTATTTAATCAAATCAAATAACATTACACGTGAATGCAATCAAGCCAAACACAAGTACAAAAGGTAGAGGGAAGAGAAAGATACCAGAGTGCAGAATATAGTTTCTCAGCATTGTAGCGTAACAATTCCAGAGAAAAAGTCCAATGTCCGCAATGAGGTGATGTTGGAGAATCGGGACAGTGCCCTCGCTTATGGAAAGACTATTCAGATGACTGATAACAGAGGGGAAGAAGCTGTTTTATAAGTCTGGTGGTGCGCACTTTCAAGCTTCTGTATCTTCCGCCTGACAGAAGCAGGGAGAGGGAGGAATAACCACGCTGGGAAAGGTCCTTGATTATGTTGGCTTCATTCCCGAGGCAGCGTGAGACATAAATGGAGTCAATGGTGGACAATCTGGTATGTGTGAGACACTGGGCTGCATCCATAACTCCCTGTGATTTTTTTTATGGTCTTGGACAGGGCTGATCCCAAACCAATCTGTGATGTAACCTGGCACCATGCTTTCTACTACATGCTTTATCTGGATAGGGTTAAAAACTAAACTATAACCACTCAGTAATGCTGAACCAAAATAAGTTAAAAAAAGAATCAGATTCCATCTGTTATCCCAAATGTCACTTGTTCTTTCTCAGCCTCCACTCGAACATCACTGCAGAGATGCATCTTGACAGCGTTCTTAAAAAAGAGACCAAATATTCAAAGATTGATTGACTTTCTTTGAGCAAAAGAACCCCAACAGAACAGGCTGTCAAGGGGCATTATTATATATATGTAGAGAGGTATGAACGTTGATTTCTCTCATTTCAAGTAGCTCCTTCATTCCCCTCCCTCCCCTTTCTCCCCCCCACCCTTCCCCACCCTAGTTGTTCTCCCAGTTCAGTTCCACTATACGTATCCTTGAGGGAAGGTGAAAGAAGCAGGAGAAAGAGGAAGAAAGAAAGGAAGAAGGCAGAAAGAAAAGAGCGAGGGAGAGAAAGTGGGTGCCTCTCTGCTCCACGCCAACCAAAATGCCCCATCTAAACTTGTCCCGTTGGCCTGTAGTTGGCCCATATCTCTCTTAATCTTTCCTATCCATGTGCCTGTCCAAGTGACTTTTAAATCTTGTTATTCTACCTGCCTCACCTACTTCCTCTGATATCTCATTCCACATACCCACCACCTTCTGAGTAAAAAAGCTGCCCCTCAGATTTCTATTAAAACTTTCCCTTCTCAACTTAAACCTATATTCCCCAGCTCTTAATTCCCCTACCCTAGGTAAGAGGCTCTGTTTATTCACCATCTCAAATCCCCTCATGATTTTATACGCCTCCACAAGAACCCCCTTGGCCTCCTGTGCTCCAAGATATAATGGCCTAGTCTGCCCAATCTCTCCCTGTAGCCTAGTCTGCCCAATCTATCCCAACATTCTCATAAACCTTCTCTGCACTCTATCCAGCCTCATGGCACCCTTCCTACAGATTGACTTTCTTTGGGCAAAAGAACCCCAACAGAACAAACTGAGCACAATACTCCAAATGCGACCTCATATACAAATGTATCATAACATCCCAACTTCTATACTCAATGCCCCAAAGCAATGAAGGCCAGTGTACCAAAAGCCTTCTTTACCACCCTATCAATCTGTGATGCCACTTTCAGGTATTTGTATTCATCAATCCCTCTGGTCTGCAACACTCCCCGGGGCCCTGTCCTTCATTGTGAAGATCCTGCCCTAGTTTGACTTCTTAAAATGCCTTGCACTTATCTGCATTAAACTCCATTCACCATTCGTCAGCCCACTTTCCCAGCTGATCAAGGTCTTGCTGTAATTTTTGATAACCATTCTTACTGTCTACAATACCACCCACTCTAGTGTAATCTGCAAACTAACTCATCATGCCTTGCACATTCTCATCTCATAAACCACAAACAGAATTGAGCCCAGCACCGAGCCCTGAGGCACACCACGAATCACAAGCCTCCAGACTGACAAACACCCTCCACCACCACCCTCTGCTTCCTTCTATTAAGCCAATTTTCTCCCCAAAGACTGAACGTCTTTGTGAGTTTATTGCCCTCTGTAAACGTTCTCCTAGTATGTAGGGAGTGGATGCAAAAGGGGGATAACTTAGAAATAGTGTAAATGGGTGATTGATGGTGGACATAGACTCAGTTGGCTGATCTGTACACTTCTATGAAAATTAAGTAAAGGAATCACATTTGTGTTAAACCCAGACTCTCGTGAGAAGATTCTTTGTTCATTATATGTAATATATGTGAGTATTGTGTTTATCGGCCTTTATGCTGCCTGCAATGAAGCATTTTATTGTCCTGTTGTTGGTATATAGGACAAAATAGTAGTTAGTATCCCCACGTGTCACGTGGGAGACCGGGATGAGGGTGGCACGGTGGTGCAGCGGTAGAATTGCTGCCTTACAGCACCAGAGACCTGGGTTCGATCCTGACTACAGGTGCAGTCTGTATGGAGTTTGTACGTTCTCCCCGAGACCTGCGAGGGTTTTCTCCGAGATCTTCAGTTTCCTCCCACACACCAAACAGATACAGGTTTCTATGTTAATTGGCTTGGTATAAATGTAAAAATTGTCCCTTGTGCGTGTAGGGGTAGTGTTAATGTGCAGGGATCGCTGGTTGGTGCGGACTCCGGCCGAAGGGCCTGTTTCCGCGCTATATCTCTAATCTAAACTAAACTATCTAAACTAAAACACTGTAGACTCTCTTGACGTGAGGAATGCCGTGTTCGCAGGCAGTAAAACACAACATGGAACAAGAATGAAATGAAAATTAATCGGATGTAGAAATTCATTCTGTGCTGTGTTTTGATGTAGTAACTATGACACGTTGAACTCTGCTTCTGAACTTTGTTTGCATTGATGTTAATAGAAGCAGATTTCAGCAATGGAGTTCAACCTCCATATTCCACATTTAGAACACCAACAAAGGACTCATTTCTTCCACTGCGCTCCACAATTGCATAACAATATATTTTGTTAATGCCAATATTAATGTCAAGGCGCTCGGAGGGAATTGCAGAATTCCTGTCAAATACTATTGAGGAACCAACGTTTAAGTTAATGAGCCACACAACCTCATCCCTCAGGCACCATCTATAGGCACAAACACTGGAAGCACCCAGCCACACACCATGTTCAATATGTATTAGATATTCTGAAAACAACAATCAGATGTAAGGAGAGGTTGGATCAATTTGGATTGATTTCTCTGGAGTGCCAGAAGCTGAGGATAGAAGGATGATAGAAGTATATAAAATTATGAGAGATATAGATAGGGTAGACAGTTTGAACATTTTTCCCAGGGTGGCAATGTCAAAGACCAGAGGGCATAGCTTTAAAGACAAATGTGGGTCCCTTGAAGGCAGAAACAGGTGAAATTATTATGGGGGACAGGGAAATGGATGAAGAGTTGAACAGGTACTTTGGTTCTGTCTTCACTCAGGAAGACACAAACAATCTCCCAAATATACGAGAGGACAGAGGATCTAGGGAGACAGAGGAACTGAAAGAAATTTGAATTAGGTGAGAAATAGTATTGGGTAGACTGATGGGACTGAAGGCTGATAAATCCACAGGGCCTGATGGTCTGCATCCCAGGGTACTCAAGGAGGTGGTTCTAGAAGTCATGGACGCATTGGTGATAATTTTCCAATGTTCTATAGATTCAGAATCAGTTCCTGTGGATTGGAGGGTAACTAATGTTATCCCACTTTTCAAGAAAGGAGAAAATGGGGAATTATAGACCAGTTAGCCTGACATCGGTGGTGGGGAAGATGCTGGAGTCAATTATTAAAGAAGTCATAACGGTGCATTTGGATAGCAGTAAAAGGATTGGTCCAAGTCAGCATGGATTTATGAAGGGGAATTCCTGCTTGACTAATCTTCTGGAATTTTTTGAGGATGTGAGAAATGAAATGGATGAAGGAGAGCCAGTGGATGTAGTGTATCTGGACTTTCAGAAAGCCTTTGATAAAGTCCCACACAGGAGATTAGTGGGCAAAATTAGAGCACATGGTATTGGGGGTAAGATATTGACATGGATAGAGAATTGGTTGGCAGACAGGAAAAAAAGAGTAGGAATAAACAGCTCCCTGTCAGAATGGCAGGCAGTGGCGAGTGGAGTGCCGCAAGGCTCGGTGCTGGGGCCGCAACTATTTACAATATATATTAATGATTTGGATGATGGAATTAAAATTTACCCTAGCAAATTTGCAGATGATGCAAAGCTGAGTGGCAGTGTGAACTGCGAAGAGGAGATAGGAGGTCGCAGGGTGACTTGGACAGGTTGAGTGAGTGGGCAGATGCATGGCAGATGCAGTATAATGTAGATAAATGTGAGGTTATCCACTTTGGCAGCAAGAACAAGGAGGCAGATTATTATCTCAATGGTGTCAGATTAGAAAAAAGGGAAGTGCAATGAGACCCGGGTGTTCTTGTACACCAGTCATTGAAAGTAAATATGCAGGTACAGCAGGCAGTGAAGAAAGCTAATGGCATGTTGGCCTTCATAATGAGAGGATTTGAGTAGAGGAGCAAAGAGGTCCTTCTGCAGTTGTACAGGGCCCTGGTGAGACTACATCTGGAGTATTGGGTGCAGTTTTGTTCTCCTAATTTGAGGAAGAACATCCTTGCTACTGAGGCAGTGCAGCGTAGGTTCACGAGGTTAATCCCCCAGATGGCGGGACTGTCCTATGAGGAAGGATTGGAAAGACTGAGCTTGTATTCACTGGAATTTAGAAGGATGAGAGGGGATCTTATAGAAACGTGCAAAATTATAAAAGGACTGGACAAGTTAGATGCAAGAAAAACGTTCCCAATGTTGGGGGGAGTCCAGAACCAGGGGGCCACAGACTAAGAATAAAGGGGAGACTCATTTAAAACTGAGATGCTAAAAAACCTTTTCACCCAGAGAGTTGTGAATTTGTGGAATTCTCTGTCACAGAAGGCAGTAGAGGCTATTAAAATAGAGGTTGATAGAGCTCTATGGGGCTAGCTGAATCAGGGGATGTGGGGAGAAGGCAGGCACTGGTTACTGATTGTGGATGATCAGCCATGATCACAATGAATGGCGGTGCTGGCTCGAAGGGCCAAATGGCCTCCGCCTGCACCTATTTTCTATGTTTCTATATTTCTTTAAGGTGAGAGACAAAAAATTTAAAGAAGATGCAGGGAAGGGACGGATATTATCATATCATTTTGACTTTAGAGATACTGCACGAAAACAGGCTCTTTGGCCCACCGAGACCTCGTCGACCAGCGATCACCAGCGATCACAATAGCACTATCCTACACACTAAGTACAATTTATAATTTTCCCCAATCCAATTAATTTACAAACAACTACGTCTTTGGAGTGTGGGAGGAAACTGGACCCCTGAATTATACTTGAATTATATCCCTGAAAATCTAACCAACTCTGAGCTGAGCTATTCATCAATGTTGACATCAAGTTTTCAAGTCCTGCCAAGATCTTATTGTCCTTGGTGGGGCGAATTGCAACTAATTTTGGAAGGTATTAGAAAAGGTATAACAAAATGCTTGTCAGTCTGAAATAGTCCTGGCAATGCTTAAACATAGGAAGATAAATGGGCGTCATTGTCGGCCATTTAGCATCTGCCATCTGTTCTGCTGTCCCACAAAATAACAGTTGCTAAACGTCCATAATGTCATGGGCAAACACAAAGCAGCAGATAACTAAGGACACAGTTCCCTTCCAATGATCATATGAAACTGTAGAGCTTGAGATTATATACGTTCCCCCCATTTACAAGAGAAACGTGTAAAATGAAGAGGGGTATAGATAGGGTAGACAGTCAGAACCTTTCTTCTCAGGGTGGAAATGTCAAAGACTAGAGGGCATGGCATAAGGTAAGAGAGGTAAAGTTTAAAGGAGATGAGTGGAACAGGTTTTTCAACACAGTGAGATGATGCATGCCTGGAACATGCTACCAGGGTGATGGTGGACGCAGATACATGGTGAACATGCTACCAGGGTGATGGTGGTGGCGTTTAAGAAGCCGTTAGATAGGCACATAGATATCTGTGAAAACATTTTGTTGCTGTTGTAACCAGTTGTAACTGTTGTAACCGGTCAGCAGAAAGACCATACATGATTACAATCGAGCAGTGTACAGACACATGATGAAGGGAAGAAAATTAATACCATTGAATGGCGTGAATAACGTTGCTTCCTGTCATTGAGTGATTTCAATCCTTGCCGTCAGTCCATCAAGAAAAAAGTTTATCAAAAGTTTCCTGCAGGTTGGTGTTTATTCAGAAAACAAGGGCCAATGCCAAACAAGCAATAAACTTTCTTTCACTTTGGTGTGCATTTGGGAATATCCTGTAATCAATTACTTCAGTGTTGTGTTTTGTACAAGATGGAGATGTACAAAATACTTCCAGTATATCCTCCATTGCACCTTTGAAAAAAAAATCAATCATCTTTGCCTTAAGGTAACTTAAGTGGTGCAACTGGAAGAGCTGCTGCCAAACTGTGCTGGAGTCCTGGGTTCGATCCAGACCTGGGGAGCTGGCTGTGTGGAGTTTGCAAGTTCTCCTATGACTATGTCTTTCTTTGCAACTCAAAATATAATTGATTTCTCCCGTGACCTCCCATCCATCACCTCCTGCGAACACATGGGTCTTCGTCATTGAATTGCAGAATCATTGAATCGGGTGCTCCAAAGACATGCAGGTTTGTGGGTTAATTGGCTTCTGCAAGTTGCCCCTAGTGTGTGGTGAATGGATGCGAAAGTGGGATAACATAGAACCAGTGTGAACGGCCGATCGATGGTCGGCGTGGGCTCGACGGGCGGAGGGCACGTTTCCATACTGTATCTTTCAATCAATCAAACATTCTTTGCAAAAGAACTCAATAAATAAAATAAAAATTGTAGATGCTGCTGATCTGAAAAATAAATAGAAAATGGTGGGACTGCTAGACAGATCTGTGTGGGAGAAACAATGTTACTGCTTCAGGTCATTAACCCTTCAGCCAAAATCAAATATATTTTACCGTGCAGTAAAAGAGCCCCAGGTGGTAAGAACAAAGGGAATTTTTATCTTAGTTTTAGAGGTGCAATGTGGCAACACACCCCTCGGCCAACCGAGTCCACACCCACCATCGACCACCCGTTTGCGCACTATTTCTATGTGATCCCACTTTCTCATCCACTCCCTGCACACTTGAGGAAATTTACAGAGGCAAGTTCACCCACATTGTTGGGATGTGGAAGGAGATCGCAGCCCCCAGGGGAAAAAACCACGCAGTTAGCGGGAGAACTTGCAGACTCCACACAGACAGTACCCGGAGTTGGAATTAGATTTAGATTTGGAGATACAGCGCGGAAACAGGCCCTTCGGCCCACCGAGTCTGCGCCGCCCAGCGATCCCCGCAAATTAACACTATCCTACACCCACTAGGGACAATTTTTACATATTACTCAGTCAATTAACCTACAAACCTGTACGTCTTTGGAGTGTGGGAGGAAACCGAAGATCTCGGAGAAAACCCACGCAGGTCACGGGGGGAACGTACAAACTCCGTACAGACGGCGCCCGTAGTCAGGATCAAACCTGAGTCTCCGGCGCTGCATTGGCTGTAAGGCAGCAACTCTACCGCTGTGCCACCGTGCCGCCCTAATTGAGCCGGGATCTCTAGTGTTGTGGGGCAGCGACTCTACCAGCTTGTTTCTGACAGGCAGCAGAGGTGGGGGAGGAGGGAGGGGGGACACTGGAGATATGGGTAGGTGCAGAACAAAGCAGACCCTGCATCAATGGCTCAGGAAAGGTGGAGCCCACAATGGGCCATTGTTGGCTGGGGACAAGGTGATAATGAAGGAATACAAACTGTGAAATTAGCAAAAGGAATAGGGTGGGGAAGAAGTGGGAGTGAGGGAATGCATAGGTTACTTGAAGTTAGGGAAATCAATTATCATGTCACGAAGTTGTAAGCTGCCCAAGTGAAATATGAGGTATTCCTCCAATTTGCATGTGGCCTGACTACGACAGTGGAGGAGGCCCAGGACAGAAAGATCAGTGTGGGAGTGGGAGGGGAGTTGAAATGAGTTGGGCATTTGGATTTTTGTTGTAATTTTCATTTAAACTCACAACCGAAACTAATATTTGCAATGCCATCAATATACTTTAAAGGTTTTGGTGGAACAAGACAATTTAATAAGCGACATGATTAGGGGCAGAGCAAATTACTGAATCTATATTCATAATGTTGAATTACAAATTAATTCTTTAATTGATCATATGTAGCAACTTTTGAAATTAAGTTAGCTAGCCTCTTATATCTAAGTCGACACATCATAAAAATGAAAATGAATAATAATTTGCTAGAATTTCAATTTGCAGAAATAGACCAGGCTATAAATACAATAGTAATGTTTTAATATATCTGCTTTTATTCTTTCATCTTTCCGTATGCCAGTGATCTTACTGTCGTGTATGATGGTGGTGTATGGTAAGGTATTATGGCACAGTGTATTGGGGCGATGCAGTGGCACAGCTGATAGACTTGCTGCCTCACAGCGGCAGAGACACGGGTTCGATCCTGACCTCGGGTGTTGTCTTTGTGGAATTTGCACATTCTCCCTGTGACCAGTGGGTTTCCTCTGGGTGCATAGGTTTCCTTCCACATCCCAAAGACATGTGAGTTTCAAGGTTAATTGACCTCTTAAAATTCCCTGTAGAGAGTGGCTGAGAAAGTGGGATAACAGAGAACTAGTGTGAACGGGTGATCAATGGTTGGTGTGGACTCTATGGGCCATGGGGCCTGTTTCCATGTTGTATCTCTAAATTAAACGAAAACAAAAAGTCAGTTCAGTATTTGCAGTTTTTTTCTTTGTCGAGACTTCCACCAAAACCTTCACCTCAGACGGCACAGTGGCACAGCGGTAGAGTTGCTGCCTTACAGCTCCAGAGATCCAGGTTCACTCCTCACCTCAGATGGTGTCTGTGTGGCATTTGTGCATTCTCCCTGTGACCGTGTGGGTTTCCTCTGGATGCCCCTGGTTTCCATCCATATCCCAAAGACATACGAGTTTATAGGTTAATTGACATCTTAAAATTGCCCCTGACGTTGAAAGAGTGGATGAGAAAGTGGGAAACATAGCGCTAGTTATATTATTTCCTTCTAAATCCCAAAGTCTGGCGGGTTTGTAGGTTAATCGGTCTCAGTAAGTTGCCCCGAGTGTGTCAGGAATGGGTGTGAAAGTGGTATAACAAGTGTGAATGGGACAACATAGAACAAGTGTGAATGGTAGACCCGATGGGCCGATTTCCATGCTATATATATATATAAACTAACCAAAAAAAGGCAGATCAGTATTTGCAATTTTTCTTTGTCGAGACTTCAGTAATTGTTGTGAATTGCTACTTGGTATGCTGAGCTTGGAACACTCTGATTCATGACAGATTGACATAGGCTTTTAACCAAAGTAATCAAAAATCCACTTGATAATTTTGTACTGGATTTGAAGAATTGGCCAAATAAGCATCCTTCCGTTTGTTGGCAGTGATGTTCTGTGCTGTCAACTACTTTTGTTACCTTCACCAAAAATAGTGCGTTTCCCAGGAAAAAGTGAACCTTCAGTCAGTGAATGCGGTAACAAGAGTAGTTCTTCTTCTTCATTCGTGTCCATCATCGATGTTTCAAATGTTACATCACTGTCATCGTCCGTCCTGAAAAGGGCGCAAGCTTCCGGCGACAATCAGTGGGACCCATTACTTGTACAGTAGATGATGTACTACTGGTACATCAGTAGAATTAGCTCAGGACACTTCCTGTTTCCAGCCCCGCGACGTGGACACCTCTGCTCTGGGACCACAAGAGTAGTTCAGCATTTTTTTGTGTTCAAATCAGTTCTCAACTGTCTGTTCAGTGCAGAGTTTGTTTCGAGATATAACATGGAAATGTTTGAGAGCTTTTGAGTGCTCTGAACCTCAATTGATTGAAAGATACAGCATGGAAAAAGGCCCTGCAGCCCACCGAGTCCATGCTGACCATGGATCACCCATTCACACTGGTTCCATGTTATCCAACTTTCACATCTACTCCTGACAAACAAGGGGCAATTTACGGAAGCCAATTAACCTACACGTCTTTGGGATTTGGGAGGAAACCAAGGAGTCAGAGGGAGAATGACCAAACTCCACACAGACAGCAACTAAAGCCAGGATCGAACCCGGATCTCTGGCGCTGTGCAGCAGCAGCTCTATGTGCGGTGCCACTGTGCCCTGTCTATTTTCACAGCACTAAATGAAAATGTTAAAGTCTATTCCTTCTGTCTCACGCATGGGGAATATATTTTGATTCTGCAGTTCTTTTTAAAGAACTAATTTAACTTTCATTCCTATAGTCCATTACTGGTGACCTAGATAGATGTTGGAGAGGGAATTTTTCAAGCCAGGTATTAACAGTGCTGGAGATAGATAGAGGGAAAGGAGGAGAAAAGGAAGCAGAGATAGGAGCAGAAAAAAATAAAGGAACAAAGAACAGAATCAGAGAGATTGAAGCAGGAGGGTATGTTGGTATGATTCTGGATGAATGGATTATAAACGTTTAGCACAAATTATGTGGGAACTGCAAGACTTGATCGCAAAGTTTATTATCTGCTTTTGTATCTGTTAGAAACCCGGATTCGATCCTGAACGCGGGTGCTGACTGTATGGAGTTTGTACGTTCTTGCTGTGACCGTGTGGGTTTTCTCCGGGTGCTCCGGTTTCCTCCCACGTGCCAAAGGCATGCAATTGTACATTTGTAGGTTTGCAGATTATTTGGCTTCTGTAAATTACCCCTAACATGGAGGGTGGGAATATGGGATAACATAGAACTAGTGTGCACATTGGTCGCTGCGGACTCGGTGGGCCGAAGGGCCTGTTTCTGCAAACTAAACGCAGTATCTCGGAGCTAAACTAAACTAACAACAGAGCCACCTTTACGATGAAGGTAAGCACAAACGACAGACACGAGAGAGACTGGAAATGCTGGACAGAGGCTTTTTGTTTCTTGGGATGTGATTTTATTTATTGTCTACTCAAGTAGTGTATTGGAGGGAGAGAATTAGGGGAGGGCACCAGTAAAATGGGGAATTAGGGGAGGGCACCAGTAAATAGGGAATTAGGGGAGGGCACCAGTAAATGGGGAATTAGGGGAGGGCACCAGTAAATGGGGAATTATAGGGCAGCAGTAAATTTGGAGCTGCTGATCGCGATTATTGTGAGGGAGGTGTGGGAAGCACACTCCAAACAACGAGAAGCCTCTCTTTATTTGAGAGCTCCACAAAACATCAGCCTTGGATCTGAGACAGCGCTGCAAGAAAAGATGCGTTGTATCACGAGGCAGCTGGACACCAAAGACCCGGAGAAGGGGAAGGCTGCCAAGAGTAGAGGCAGGTGGCAGGAGTGGGGGGGGAAGGGGGATGTTCCCAGTAAAAGAGGACGATGGTGAGATGAGAGGCAGGAGCTCGGAGGAAGTAAACCAAAAGATGTAGCTATCGCCTTTGCAGCTTTATTCCTGGGAGGGCAGGAGGCTGAAGAGTGATCTGATAGAGGTGTACAAGATCATCGGGGGAATCAATAGGGTGAATGAATGTACAGAGTCTTGTTTCCCAGAGTAGGGGAATCAAGAACCAGAGGATACGTTTAAGGTGAGAGGGGAAATAGTTCATGGGTACCTGAAGGGCGATGTTCTCAGGATTCAAGGACGTGAGGTATAGAGAAAGGTTGTGTGGGCTAGGACTTCATTCCTTGGAGCTCAGGAAGCTGAGGAGTGATCTTACAGAGGTGTATAAATAATGAGGTGAACAGATAGGTGACTGCACAGTCTTTCCCCTGTCACTGTAAACCTGTGCCATCTGGTTCTTGATTCCCCTAGCTGGGGAAAAGACTGTGTGTTCACACCTATATTCCTTGTGGTTGTCACAGTGGCGTAGTGGTGGAGTTGCTGCCTTACAGCGGCCAAGACCTAGGTTTGATCCTGACTACGGGTGCTGTTTGTACGGAGTTTGTACATTCTCTCCGTCATCGCGTGAGTTTTCTCCAGGTGCTCCGAGTTTCTCCCACACTCCAAAGACATGTAGGTTAATTGGCTTCTGTAAATTGTCCTCAGTGTGTAGGATAGCACTAGCATATGGTGATCGCTGGTCGGCGTGGACTTGGTGGGCTGAAGGGCCTGTATTCATGCTGTACGTCTAAACTAAACGAAGCGAAACAAAACAATTTCCCTCATTATTTTATACAGTTCATTGTTGAGTGAGTACCTCTCTGCTTTGATTCCATTTATTAGAATTAATTCTGCATCTCTTAGATACACAAGAGCCACTGGATCCTGTAAATGGTTTCAAGAAAGACAGGACCCACAGCCAAAGTTAAAATGTTGGTCTGCTATTCAAGTCTTGTTGGTCCAGAAGTGCAAGGGTAATAATTACCCAGCCAGAGTCAAGCCAAATGCAGACTCACTTGGAGACAGCTGCCAGTGAGAATGCTGTTGTTATTCACGAGAAAGTCAGTTAGAAGGGTCCCGACCTGAAACGTCACCAATCCTTTTTTTCCCAGAGATGTGGCCTGATTCGTTGAATTACTCCAGCACTTTGTGTCTATCTTCAGCTGGCAAATTGCCTGAATCAGAGACACAAGGAACTGCGGATGGTGAAATCTTCGGCGAAGAACGAAGTACTGGAGTAACAGAGCATGTCACATGTTCATAAGTCAAGGGGCAGAATTAAGCCATTCAGCTCATCCAGTCTAATCGCCATTCAATCAGGGCTGATCTCTCTTTCCCTCTCAACCCCATTTCCCCGCCTTCTCCTCCCCGTAACCTGTGACCCCCGTACTAATCAAGAATCTGTCAATCTCCGCTTTAGAAATACCCAATGACTTGGCCTCCACAGGTGTCTGTGGTAATGAATTCCACAGATTCTGCACTATGTATCCTCCTCTTTTCCCTACCTATTGGTACTTGAGTTTGACTTGATTATATTTATGCATCGTATTATCTGATCTGTTTGGATAGCATGTAAAATAAAGCTTTTTCAGACCGCTTCGGGTCGAGACCCTAAATGGAAGGACAGCTATGAGTGCCATGGACTCCTGTGGGATTATTTACACTTGCATTTATTTACATTTTTGCAAATGTTTTAATACTTTTAAAATTAATAGTGCTTGGTAAACAGTTAGCATGTTTGAAAGCTTCTGAATGTCAAAGTCAGAAACAGCCAATGGTTTTGGCCAATTGGTGAATGTTGGCTTTGCATGTCTGCAGTTGAGACCCTACTTCAAGAAAGAGATGCTTTCCCAGAAGACCCTCTCAAATGAACATCAGTCGATCATCTGCACAAAAGTCCAAATCAGGGAATCTGTGCAAGGCAAGTGCGGACATTGAGCAGAATTGAAAGATCTCACAATATTCTTCAAATAGATATTGGAGAGTTCTTCTTGCTGTCCTGGCCAATGCTACCCCTCACACGATAAAACTGATAATCTAGTCATTACCTTGTAGAGAATCATCGAGCTGTACAGCTAGGAAATAGGCCCTTCGACCTATCTTGCCCCTGCTGACCAAATTGTATATTGGACTAGTTTTGTTTAGCTCGGTTTAGTTTATTTTCATGTGTACCGAGGTACAGTGAAAAGTTTTTGTTACGTGCTAACCAGTCAGCGGAAAGACTATGCATGGTTACAACCGAGCCATCCATATTGTACTGATAGATGATAAAGGGAATAACATTTAGTGTAAGCTAAAGTCAATAGAGCAAAAGATAAAGTCTGGTCTAGATAAAGTCCAGTAAAAACTGATTAAAAGTACTCCAAGGGTGTCCAATGAGGTAGATGGTAGCTCAGGATTTCTCTCTCATTGTTGGTAGGATGGTTTAGTTGCCTGTTAACAGCTTGGAAGGAACTATTCCTGAATCTGGAGGTGTGCATTTTCACAGATTCAGGGACAGTTTCTTCCCAGCTATTATCAGGCACATGCCTCATTCACTTGCATTTGGGCCGTAGCCTTCCTATTCATATATCTGCTCAAATATCTTTTAAAAGTCATAATTGTATCCACTTCTATTACTTCTCCTGGCAGCTCAAGCCAGATATAGACTACCCTCTGATCAAATAAGTTGCCCCTGAGATCATTCTTAAATCTCTCCCTCTCACCTTAAATCCATGTCCTTGAGTTTAAGAATCCTGTACCTTAGGAAGTGTAAGAAAATAACTGCAGATGCTGGTACAAATTGAAGGTATTTATTCACAAAATGCTGGAGTAACTCAGCAGGTCAGGCAGCATCTCAGGAGAGAAGGAATGGGTGACGTTTCGGGTCGAGACCCTTCTTCAGACTGATGACCTTAGGAAAATGACAGTGACCATATCCATAATAGACAACTTGGCCTATCATATCATCATATATATACAGCCGGAAACAGGCCTTTTCGGCCCACCAAGTCCATGCCGCCCAGCGATCCCCGCACATTAACACTATCCTACACCCACTAGGGACAATTTTTACATTTACCCAGCCAATTAACCTACATACCTGTACGTCTTTGGAGTGTGGGAGGAAACCGAAGATCTCGGAGAAAACCCACGCAGGTCACGGGGAGAACGTACAAACTCCTTACAGTGCAGCACCCGTAGTCAGGATCGAACCTGAGTCTCCGGCGCTGCATTCGCTGTAAAGCAGCAACTCTACCGCTGCACTACCGTGCCTCCATGTTTAGTTTAGAGATACAGGCCCTTCGGCCCATCGAGTTCACGCAGACCAGCGATCCCCACACACCAACTCTATCCCTACACCAGGGACAATTCACAATTTGTTTTACAAAAGACAATTAACCTACAAACCCATACGGAGACCGTTCCCTCCGTAACTCCCTGGTCCACTTGTCCCTTCCTACCCAAACCACCCCATCCCCGGGCACTTTCCCCTGCAACCGCACGAAATGCAACACCTGTCCCTTTACCTTCCCCCTCAACTCCATCCAAGGACCCAAACAGTCTTTCCAGGTGAGACAGAGGTTCACCTGCACCTCCTCCAACCTCATCTATTGCATCCGCTGCTCCAGATGTCAACTTATTTACATCGGCGAAACCAAACGCAGGCTCGGCGATCGCTTCGCTCAACACCTGCGCTCAGTCCGCATTAACCAATTGGATCTCCCGGTGGCTGAGCACTTCAACTCCCCCTCCCACTCCCAGTCTGACCTTTCTGTCATGGGCCTCCTCCAGTGCCACAGTGAGTCCCACCGGAAATTGGAGGAACAGCACCTCATATTT
Source organism: Rhinoraja longicauda (assembly GCF_053455715.1). Classification (NCBI taxonomy): domain Eukaryota; kingdom Metazoa; phylum Chordata; class Chondrichthyes; order Rajiformes; family Arhynchobatidae; genus Rhinoraja; species Rhinoraja longicauda. The sequence goes on along the minus strand of NC_135967.1, from coordinate 11,399,970 downwards.
CGCCTGGGTAGCTTGCAGCCCAGTGGAATGAACATTGACTTCTCCAACTTTAGATAGTTCCTCTGTCCCTCTCTTCCCCTCCCCCTTCCCAGATCTCCCTCTATCTTCCTGTCTCCACCTATATCCTTCTTTTGTCCCGCCCCCCTGACATCAGTCTGAAGAAAGGTCTCGACCCGAAACGTCGCCCATTCCTTCTCTCATAAGATGCTGCCTGACCTGCTGAGTTACTCCAGCATTTTGTGAATAAATACCTTTGATTTGTACCAGCATCTGCAGTTATTTTCTTACACAATCCATACGTCTTTGGAGTGTTGAAGGAAACCAGTGCACTCAGAGAAAATCCATGTAGGTCACGGGGAGAACGTACAAACTCCGTACAGACATCACCCGTAAATCAGAATTGAACCTGCGTCTCTGGCGCTATAAGGCAGTAACTCTGTGCCACTGTGCCCTGCTCCATGTTTCCTATATTACAACAGAATCTGTAGATCTAAAGTACTTCTTTGTCTGTGAAATATTGCATGATATAGGGAAAAGTGGTGTTGTCATTTCTATCATGAAACAGTAGCTATACTGGAGTGATAGTCATATAGCATGGAAACAGCTCATTTGGCCCAACTCATCCGTGCTGACCAAGATGCCCCATCTCAGCTAGTGCCAGTTACCGATGTTTCCCTAACTTCTCCTATCCATGGACCTGTATAAATGTCTTTAAATGTTGTTATTGTACCTGCTTCAATTACCTCCTCTGGCAGCTCGTTCCATACACCCTCTGCCCACTCTGTGAAAAAATTGTCCCCCTGGTTCCTATTAAATCTTTCTTCTTTAATATTCTCTTTCTTTCAACACCTCTGCTGCAGTGTTAATTCTGTCCCCAATTCTCCTTAATGTTACAAGCGTAGAATTTGGTACTGGACTTGTTAAAACATTAAACTAGTTTTTAATATTAATTCATCTAGCTGAGGTGAAGAACTGTGACAGACTGTTATTCTGAATCTTCACTGCCAACCATTTTTTGTTTCCTTTAACCATTCTCTTATTTCTAGCTTTTATGAAAAAACAATCCTAATTCCTATTCCAGAGAAAACAAAGAATCAGTTTTTAACAGACTATGTCTCAGGTTTTTTTTAGATCACAGCTAACATTTTTATGTACATTGATAAGTTGTTGAACATTAATAACTGAAATTCGGTAAGAAAAATAAAGTTAAAAACATTATTGTAAAATATTTTATTACGGAAAAGCCAGGCACTCTAACCCAGGCGTTAGTGGTTAAGTGGAAAGATAAGGGTGATGACGGTTGAAGGTTTGCGGAGAACTGCAATGTTTATGGAGCAATTGTCTCCAATAAAGAAAAAAAACACCAAAGCTGGTAACATTCAGAGAGGATCAATGGGGGGTGAACAGGTGGTAGACCTGCTGCCTTACAGCATCTTTAGACTTTAGAGATACAACGTGGAAACAGACCCTTCGGCCTACCGGGACCACATCGACCAGGGATCACTAGTTCTATCCTACACACTAGGGATAATTTACAGAATCTAATTAACCTACAAACCTGTACGTCTTTAGAATATGGGAGGAAACCAGAGCTCCCGGAAGAAACACATGCAATCACAGTGAGAACATATAAACTCCGTACAGTCAGCAACTGTAGTCAGGATCAAACCCGGGTCTCTGCCGCTGTACGGTAGCAAATCTCCCATTGCAAAACTGTGTCGCCACGTGAGAACAAGCTGGAGTTTGCATGTTCTCCATGTAACAACGTGGGTTTCCTCCAGGTGATCTGATTTCCCTACCTATCCCAAAGACATGTGGATTTGTAGGTTAATTGGCCTCTGTAAATCACCCTGAGTGCGTAAGGAGTGGATGAGAAAGTGGGATAACATTGAACTAGAGTGAATGGGTGAATGATGGTAGGTGTGGACTAGGTGGGCCAAATGGTCTGTTTCCATGCTTTTCTCATTCCAAACCAAGATAGAATAGATGTGGTGATGATGTTTCTAGTGGTAGAAGACTCTAGGACCAGAGAGCACAGACTCAGAATAAAAGGAGGTACCTTTTCTGTAGCCAGAGGGTGGTGAATTTATGGAAATCATTGCCATTGATGGCTGTGGAGGCCAAGTCAATGGGTATTTTTAAAGTGAAGATTGATAGGTTCGTGATTAATGCGGATGTCAAAGGTTACGGGGAAAAGGCAGGAGAATGTGGTTGAGAAGGAACAATGGATCTAATGGTGGGGAAGACCCGATGGGCCAAATGGCCTAATTCTGCTCCTGTTTTTTCTGATCTCAAACTAAACGGAACAAATGTTTCGGGTCAAGAGGCATTTGTGAAGAGAAATGAACAGATGATCTTTCACGTCAGGACCTTCTTCAGACTGATGAAGAAGTTTCTCCAGCAGTTAGGTTTTTACTCATAATTCTAGGGAATGGAGGAATATGGATTATGTGCAGGCAGATGAGCTGAGTTAATCTTGACATCATGTTCGTCACGGACATTATGGGCCAAAATGGCTGTTCCTGTGCTCTACCTTTCTACATTCGATGTTCTATCTGCTGTCTCTCACTGCTTTACTATTTTGTGTCATTTGCTTAGAGATTCAATGTGAAAATCAGTTCTTCAAAGTTATAAGTTCATACGTTCATAAGCCATAGGAGCAGGAGTCGACCATTCAGCCCATCGAGTCTACTCCACCATTCACTCATGGCTGATCTATCTTTCCCTCTGAACCCCATTCTACTGCCTTCTCTCCAAAGCCCCTGACACCGTTACTAATCAATTATCTGTCAATCTCCGCCTTAAAAATGCCTTGGCCTCCATAGCCATATGTGGCAATGAATTCCACAGATTTCCCAGCCTCTGGCTAAAGAAATTCCTCTTCTAACGGTGTATCCTTTCTAAAATTGCATATTGTGCACTTAAGAATCATCTTACTTTGTTGCAGTGAAGTGGAATATGATGATAATCATTTCGGAGTCATTTGAAGTCACTCTGAGTGTCCTGATACAGAAATTGTGTCAGGGTCACAGGTAGGGTTGCCAACTTTCTCGCTCCCAAATAAGGGACATAAGGTGATGTCACCACTCCGCGCCCCACGTGACCTCACCCAGCCAGCGGCCACGTGCTCCCGCTCCACCAAAGGCGGCTGCCCAGGCCGGGACGTGGGTTGCTATGCAACCTCCGTTAGGCGGCGCGAGGGCCTCTGGGCCTACAGTGGCCCCCGGGCCTACAGCGGCCCCAGGGCCTACAGGGTCCGGGCCTACAGCACCCCCGGGCCTAATATGGGACAAGGGGTGTCCCGTACGGGACAAACCAATTTAGCCCAATATACGAGATGTCCCGGGTAATGAAATTTTGGAGTGACACAAAATGACCCATTGTTGCATTACTCTGCAAAAATTGAAAATCAATTGCCAATCACATCATGTTGCAAGAAGCAGTCAGGTAGTTAAATTTCTAGGCAACTATGTCTTCTGGTGCGAGAGTACAGAATTAAAGGTTGTAGACTAAGATAGACACAAAATGCAGGAGGAACTCACCGGGACAGGCAGCATCTCTGGATGGAAGGAATGGGTGACGTTTCGGGTTGAGACCCTTCTTCAGACTGAGAGTCAGGGAAGATGTTGACACTGACAGGTAAGGTGTGAAAAAGAGACATCAAAGGTGATGCAGTTCAGGGAAAATGTCGAATAGCTCATTTGTTAGCTAAGAGAAGGTGACAACGTAGCAAACAGAGATAGAATTTAATCAGGTGACAGTCAGACTGGTCGGAGAACTAGGAAGGGGGTGGGATAGAGAGAGAGGGAATGCAAGGGTTACTTGAAGTTAGCGAAGTCAATATTCATACCGCTGGGTTGCAAGCAAAATATCAGGTGCAGTTCTTCCAATTTGCACTGGGCCTCACTCTGACAGTGGAGGAGGCCCAGGATAGTGTGGGAATGGGAGGAGGAGTTAAAGTATATTGGCAGCAACCGGTAGATCAGGTATTTTGAAGCAGACTGAGCGAGGTGTTCAGAATTATACTTTGGCCCTTCGGGATATATTTGGAAACTTCGGAGGCAAAATAGGCTCAAAATCTCCTCATCTGAAGTCTAGACTTCAGACTTTACTCTTTAGAGATACAGCAGGGAAACAAACCCTTCGGCCCAACGAGTCCGCACCGACCAGTGATCAGCGCGAACACTAACACTATTGTACACACGAAGAACAATTTTACTGAAGCCAATTAACTTACCTGTATGGTTAGTTTAGTTCAGTTTAGAGATAAGCATGAAAACAGGCCCTTCGGCCCACCAAGTCCGTGCCAACCAGCAATCACCCATGCAACTAGTTCTATCCTACACACTCGGGACAATTTACAGAAACCAATTAACCTTCAAACCTCCATGTCCTTGGAGTGTGGGAGGAAACTGGAGCAACCGGAGAAATCCAGTGCAGTCACAGGTAAAACGTACAAACTCCACACAGACAGCACTCCTTGTCAGGATCGAACTGGGTCTCTGGCGCTGCATGACAGTAACTCTACCGCTGCGCCTCTGTGCCGCCTCAAGCTTCTTGTTGAGCTGGTGATAATGTCAGCAAAGGAATATCTCAACTGCAAACAGTGAACAGACCCAGGATAATTATGCTTTCATTTCTCCCTCTTCGTTGAAGTAAGGGTCTTTTGTAAACAGGATATAATTTACAAACATAAGCACTTTCCTTTCAAACTCTTGGCCTCGAGATGTCTGAACAGTGATCAATAGCCATTCCTGATGTTTCCAAAGAGAATAGTAATGAAATAGTTTATAATTGTCAACAGTCCTTACATATATTTAATTTCAGTGCAAGAGCACTGCCTGACTTTAATCGATAATTGGTCAACTTTGAATCAATCAGGGGATTTTCGGAAAAATAACTTGAAATAACTTACTGTAGCACTAAGGAACATTGGAGAGTTTGCAACAGGAAGGGTGAATTAATTTGGGGTTGGAGGGTGAGGTGAAGGTTTGTTTCTCATAGATATGGTGTATGGTTTAGGATAATGTTTGGTTTAGGATAGCCTGACAACATGGCGGAGAGTTCACTGGTCTTGTGGTGAACCTCTTCGTTGCAGCACAGTTGTTGCCTGTAGTCCATTGTGTTAGTCTTTTTTTTTCTCAGTTTTGAGTTGTGTTCGATGTGGGGGGGGGGGTAATTTGCAGGTCATCTCTTCCCTAACAGAGGGGTGATCTCTTTGGGACGCACCTCCGTTTGTGCTGCGGCCTAACACCGGCCTGGTACCAGGAGCGGGCGGCCTCCAGCGGATCCGGCTGAGCTGAGGCCCCGGTTCACAGAGCCTGCGGACTTACCATTGGAGGCTTCGGCCGCGGGCCGCGGGCGTTGTGGACTGGGACACCAGAGTCCGCAGAGCCTGCGGGCTTCCTCACCATCGGAGGTGTAAACCAGCATCTGCAGTTTATTCCTACACAACAGTGCCTAACGTCTAGTAAGAATTTTACTGAACTGTATGCAAGAAAAAAATTTCACCGTAACTCAGTACATGTGACAATAGAGTGCCATTGGATCCTTGACTATAACTCTGATGGGACATTGCTTGCCTCAAGTGTTTGTCTACATTCTGTCATCTCTGGAATGGAATCTAGTTATGGAAATCACTGTCCAGAAAGTATTCAACGAGGTAGAAATAAAATGCTTGAGTGGTATTTAATACACTAATTAATTTAATTTATTTTTCTCGTCCAGGGAGTTACATGCAGTAATTATCGCTATTACCTTAATCTATTGTCTCCAGTTACAGTCGTAAATATAATTTGTGAGGGTGGAGGTCTTTGAGCATTAAGTGCATCAGGTGCACGCTATGACTGCAGAAAAGGCATTTAAATTGACTGAAAAGCATTACGATTGAAACAGTGGGGAATTTTACAGCTGGGCTACAGTGGCCAGTCCATCTGTTTGTCTCTGCATCACCTTGTGAGATCCATTTAAAGACCTACTCCCATGACTCGTTGCATCCGTACAGACTGTGTTTTCTATCTGACCCGAAGCCTTATCTTGGCAGCTGGAAAGGAGCACAGACAGTTGGAAGCTCAGCAGTCCGCTCCTTCCTCGAAGCTGACAAAATGGGCACTGTGCAAGCATTCATCCAATGTTGGACATCAGCCCAGTGCTTAGGATGTGGCCGTTTCTCTTCTGAAGCAGGCCATTTTTCTGTTTTTACGCGGTGAGTTATTGCGGCCTGGAATGTGCTGTCGGGGAGCAGATTCCGAAGTTGTGGTGACAAAGTGGATAATTAACTGGGGTAGCCCAGAGAAGCCTGGTCTTTTTGATCCAGAGGTGATTTCGAATCCCGCCACAGTGCTTGGGTGAACTCAACTACCAAATTCAGAATTAAAAAGTCAGTTTCAATTTTGATAAACATGAAACTACTGATTGTTCTAAAAACCCATTTCATAAATTCATAAGTTATCGGAGCAGAATTAGGCCATTCGGCCGATCAAGTCTACACTGCCATTCAGTCATGGCTGATCCATCTTTACCTCTCAACCCCTGCCTTCGCCCCATAACCTTTAATAATCAAGAATCTATCAATCTCCGCTTTAAAAATACCCAATGACTTGGCCTCCACAGCCATCTGTGGCAATGAATTCCACAGATTCACCACCCTCTGGCTAAAATAATTCCACAGATTCACCACTCTATGGCTAAAGGAATTCCACAGATTCACCACCCTCTCGCGAAAGGAATTCCTCCTCATTGCCATTCTAAAGGTATGTCCTTTTATTCTAAGGCTGTGCCCTCTGGTTGTTATTCTTCCACTAGCGGAAATATCCTCCCCACATCCACTCTTTCCAGGCCTTGTACTATACGGTACAATTCAATGAGGTCCCCCCTCACCCTTCTAAACTCCAGTAAGTTTGAGTTTAAATTTGAGTTAAGTTTATTGTCACATGTGTTGAGGTACAGTGAAAAGCTTTTGTTGCGTGCTGATCAGTCATGGTTACAATACATGATTACAATCAAGCTATTCACATTGTACAGATACTCGATTAAGGGAATAATGATAATGACGTTTGATGCAAGATAAATCCAGTAAAGTTCGATCAACAATAGTCCAAGGGTCTCCAATGAGATTGTAGTTCAGGACTGCTCACTAGTTGTTGGTAGGATGGTTCAGTTGCCTGATAACAGCTGGAAAGAAGCTGTCCCTGAATCTGGAGGTGTACGTTTTCATACTTCTATACCTTTTTCCCCGATGGGAGAGGGGAGAAGAGGGAGTGGCTCGTCTTTGATTATGGTGGCCTTGTCGAGGCATAAAGGGAGGGGAAAATAATGTGTTTAAAGAAGTCACCTAAAATTGGAGAATTTAATGTTTGTGCTGCTGAGTTGTAAACTACCCAAGCGTAATATGAGGTACTGTTCCTCCAATTTGCATGTAGCCTCTAACGTCATGTTCTTCGATTAAAACATAGATCGCGCTGTTGAGATAAATGACCTCTCTATTTCCTGACTGTATAGATTCTGAGAGAAATAATTTGAAGCTCATCTATTGTCAAAACACTGCAAAGGGATTGGCTATAGAGCAGGGCTGTCCGCGATTCACCTCTACATTGCTTACTTTCTTGGAGAACTAACAGTGGTCATTGAACTGAAAACTGAATGGTGGGTTGGGAACAGTTCTTTATCAAGTTTGGAGGTAACACATGCTGAAGCAGACGTTAAGGATGTCTTATTTATTTCGTCTCTATTGGTGCGGCACGGTGGCGCAGCGGCAGAGTTGCTGCCTTACAGCTCCAGGGACCCGGGTTCAATCCTGACCACGGGCGCTGTCTGTTCAGAATTTGTACGTTCTCCCTGTGAACACGTAAGGTTTCTCCGGGTGCTCTGGTTTCCTCCCACACTCCAAAGACGTACAGGTTTGTTGGTTAATTGGCTTTGGAGTGAGGGAGGAAACCAGAGAAACCAGTCACAGGGAGAATGTGGAAACTCCGCACAGATAGCACCACTAGTCAGGATCGAACCCGGGTCACTGGCGCTGTGAGGCAGCAACTCTGCCGCTACACCACTGTGCCACCCTGACCGGAAACGTCACATGTCCATTCATGACTTAAAAGTAGTTGAGAATTGATTAAAAAAACTCATGCAATGTTCTTTGCAACTGCAAGACTTGTTCCTGGCCAGTAATGTTTTATGCAATTGAGTGATGCAAGTAGTCATGACTTCTCTGGATGTGGATGTGCTAGGACTTCACTGTGGAAATGGATTCACTTATGACACATGGATAGCAATGAGAGAGATTCTTCCCAGGGTCAACAGTGCAGGCACTGGGAATTGACCCCATGGAATGGGCCTGAGTGTATTGCTCTTGTTGAAAGCTATTGTGAACTTGAAAGGCAGGAGTGCCGTCATGCTGCATTCATTCAATGATTCCGATGTGCAACACTGTTGTGACCCATCTTCTTAACCTGAAACCCTTCACCATCTGCAAGACACAAGACAGGAGAACAATACAGTACAGACACTTCCCAACTTACGCAACAGGCGACTTGCGTAAACTCACACTTACGTAAACAATTCTGTACCCTGGTGCAATCCCTCGTGCAATCAAGGCAGTTAGTGATTTCCACAGCTTTGTACGTTCACTAACGTTTACATCGGGAGCAAGCCGGCAATGGTGGCGATACTTACCCAGAAGGCCCTGCACCGCAGGAAGTGCCCGGACCCCGCTCAGACAGTTAATACATGCAGTGAGTTATTTCAGGGGGTGGGGATTCTGATGGGCAGCGGAAGCTGGCTATGGGAACCGATCTGCTGGCTTCGGCTGGGCTAGAGCCTCGGTCGCTGGGGTCAAATTCGACCCGCCGATCAGCCGAGAAAGTCCCGATGAGATCGAGATCGGCCGCCTCACCCGGCCTAGGCGCCGCACTTTCGGGGGGGGGGGGGCTTCTGGGGGAGATTTCAAGTGCACTCTTGGAATTTTGTCTGGATTAAAGGATGCGCCGGTTGCCGGAAAGTCGGGAGTGGAACCTGTACATTTCCTACCTTCATCAACAGTGGATCTAAATCCTAGAACAGCTTGCCCTGCAGCACGATGCAAGTACTGTCACCAAAGCAGTGCAGTAGATCAAGAAGATGGTTCACCAACCCCTTCATCAGTGCAATAAGGGTTGCTCCATAAATATTTGTCAGCTTGGGGAAAAAAATGAATAAATTAAAAAAAACTTTTGATGATCATTATTTTGTAATTCATTTTTCAAGATGTGGTTCATGCCGCTGTGGCCACTTCTAATCGCTTTAGAAAAGGTGGTGATGAGGTAATGTGTCACACTACCTTCCGGAAGCTTCATCAAGGCTAGACCCAGGACTCAGACAGGAGGAGCTTCCAGGAATGAAATCTAGACTTTAATGAAGTTTAGTTTAGTTTAGAGATACACCGCGGAAACAAGCCCTTTGGTCCACTGAGTCTGTGCTGACCAGTGATTAGCCCGAACACGACCACTATCCTACACGCTAGGTATAATTTACCAATTTACCGAAGCAAATTAATCTACAAACCTGTACGTCTTTGGAGTGTGGAAGGAAACGGGAGCAGCCGGAGAAAACCCACGCTGTCACAAGGAGAACGTACAAACTCTTCACAGACAGCACCTGTAGTTCGGATTGAATCTAGGTCTCAGGCGCTGTAAGGCAGCAACTCTACCGCTGCGCCGCTGTGCTACTCTGAAGGAAAACAACATTACTAGGTTAGTCTGAAGAAGGATCCCGACCTGAAATGGCATTTGTCCATTTCCCTCCACAGATGCTGCCTGTCCCATTGCACTTTGTGTTTTGCTCATGATCCCAGCATCTGCAGTTCCTTGTGTCTACAGCTTAAGATGGTTTATCGGTTGACAAGGAACCTGCAGAGAGTAGCATTTTGTTCACAAGCCAGTTTGTGGCACTTCCCCTATTACCACAGTGCCTTTGTGGTACCTCACTGACGACAGAACATTTCAAGGGTTCGATGGTTCTTTTATTGTCACGTGTACCAAGGTAGAGTGAAATACATTTTCTGCATCGATCATACATAAAGATGATACCCGATTAAGAACCCCATGCATGGAAATAGCTCGCTGAGTCCATAAGCAATAGTCTTCGGCGCCATTTTACGCAGTCCAAGCTGCAGCTGGCAATAAAGGCTCGTTGCAACCATCACCTCATTTGGAGATGACTGGAGATTTAGTCAAGAGTCGGAGACTTAGGCCAATGTCAAAGGTGCTAAGGAAATGCAGGACCATCCTTTTTTCCTTCCTCACTGGGTTGGCACGATGTAAAAGTGCCAGCAGAAATCAGTACGGTATGTGCATGATAAAGAGCAGGAACCATCGACGTTTAAGACACACATTCACGGCGCATCATCTGCAGTGGTGGTTGCAATGTTATTCCTCCAGGGACACTTGTCATCAAACACATGCAGTCCAGTTCCCTTCATTAATGAAAATGAGACAAACTACTGACACCAACATACAGCAACTATGGCAGTGAAGTAATACGCATTACTTTGCCAAATGCCAGCCTTTATGGGACCTTCACTCTGGTTTATTACTTCGTGGCTGCCCTGCACAAAAAAAAAGGAATTGAAAATGTCATATTTGCATAGCTGTCTTAACAGAACTGCATGCAAGTGGTCAATTGTAATAATATTGAGCTGCTGTGCAGATTTTGAGTTATAACACCAAACGCGCTTGGAATGTACTCTCGCAGAAATTTATTCTGTGTTGAATTCTTGAGGGGTCCAATTTCTAAATCTTCCTATTGATCAAGCAAGTGTGCTTATGACAAGCATGCAGAAATAATCCGGGCAGTGCAATTAATTTGCACTTTCCTAAGTAATCTAATGTCAGAAATTATATAATTTCTCAAAGTTGTAGCACCCGAAATCAGGGGGAATACCTTTCGATCCTTACTGTAGACACCAGGAGAGTGGTAAACTATCTCCTGTACTTCTATCCAAATATATCTACCTATCTTTCCCTGAACTTTATGAATGTCTATAATTTTTTTGGAATGTCAACAGTTTGCAAAAAAGCTGTAACCGAGTTTCACGGTGCCAATAAATATTTTAAATAGAATTTGCAAAGAATATATTGCCATGAACTTAAGTCAAATATGTGAGTTTTTTTTTACATGCCATCAGCAAAAAAAAACACAATTTCCTTTAAACATTTTCACATATTTTATGGAGATTTTGGCATGCCTGTACTACTGGATTTCTGTTATCTGTATAATTTGATTGAATTGCATGAAATATTTTACTATTCCTAGGAATTATTTTTGGCAAAGGATCTGTAACCAATCCAGCGATCCATATTTCAGGACCAATCTTCGTAGAGTCATACAGCACAGAAACAGGCCCTTCAGCCCAACTTGCCCATGTCAAGAAAGATATCCCATCTACGCTCGTCCCACTTGCCCGAGTTTGGCCCATATCCTTCAAAACCATTCCTATTCACGTGCCTGTCCAAACTGTCTTTTAAATGTTGTTGTAGTACCTGCCTTAACTACCTCCTCTGGCTGCACGTTCCACATAACTACCACAATCTGTGTGGAAAAAGTTGCCTCTTAGGTTTTTATTTAATATTTCCCCTCTTACCTGAAACCTATGTCCTCTAGTTCTTGATTCCCCTACTCTGGGCATTCAACCAATCTATTCCCCTCAGAATTGTACACATCTCTATAAGATTACCCGTCAGCTCCCTGGGCACCAAGGAATAAAGTCCGAGCCTGCTCAACCTCTCCCTGTAACTCAGGTCCTGGAAAATTCTGCCAACAACCTTGTAAATCTTCTCTACATCAATATTCACTTTGTTAACACCTCTCAAAACCCACACAGAACCTCACCATCAGTATTACATTCTTATCTTGATTTTTTGTGTGCCCAAATTTATCCTTCTTTATTAATTTGCTAGTTATTCCTTACTTCTTTTTAATGTTCCGTCTTTATCTGACATGCTGCCCATCTTTATGTTATGATAGGCCTATTTTCTGTCAGTATGACTCTATCTTTTAACTTTCCAATTTAAAATGTGGACTAGAGATACAACCTTGGCCCTTCAACCCACCGATCAGTGATCACCCCATACACTAACACTGTCCTACTACACACGAGAGACAATAGAACATTTTTTTTATAGAAGGGCGGCACGGTAGCGCAGCGGTAGTGTTGCTGCTTTACAGCGAATGCAGCGCCGGAGACTCAGGTTCGATCCTGACTACGGGTGCTGCACTGTAAGGAGTTTGTACGTTCTCCCCGTGACCTGCGTGGGTTTTCTCCGAGATCTTCGGTTTCCTCCCACACTCCAAAGACGTACAGGTATGTAGGTTAATTGGCTGGGTAAATGTAAATGTAAAAATTGTCCATAGTGGGTGTAGGATAGTGTTAATGTACGGGGATCGCTGGGCGGCACGGACTTGGTGGGCCGAAAAGGCCTGTTTCCGGCTGTATATATATGATATGACATGATATGATAAGTCAATTAACCTACAAACCTGTACATCTTTGGAGTGTGGGAGGAAACGGGAGCACGCAGAGAAACCCCACGCGATCAAAGGGAGAATATACAAACTCCGTACAGACAGCACCCATAGTCCAGAACAAACTGGGGTCTCTGGCGCTGTAAGGCAGCAACTCTTCTGCTACTTCACTGTGCTCCCCATAATTAGCCATATTAATTAGTTGTTGATGTACAACAGTATATATATCCAGTGTCTTTCAGTCATGACACACTCTTGTAAGTAGCCGGGGTACATTTTACATTGGAAAGCGCAGCATACCCGCGTGCTGGCAATTTGAAATGACATTGGTTTGGATTGGACACAAAATCGTGTGCATTGCCAACCTTCATGAGTTCTGTGGATGAATGATCTGATCCAATTTCGATGTAATGCAAGCACGATTGGACAAAATAACAGGCAGGTGCGGGCAGAATTCAATCTGAAGAATACGTAACATCAATTGAGAAAAGCCACGGTAAGCCAAGTGGTTTCTTCACAATTGATGAAAAGTGGGCTTTTATGTGCGAGGTTTCTACATTTTCTGCAAAGTTGTATAACTGCTTTGCCTGTCATCAAATTTACCTTCAAAATCTAATCTAATCTCTGCACAAATGTTGTTGTGCTTCAGCGATTCTAAACAAATTGCAAGGAGTTCGGCTGCCAAATGTTCAGTTATTTCTCATCGGTATTTTTGATCTTATGGAAAATAAGTTGGACAAGTGACAAATGGAAAAGTTATTGAAAGTTAGTTTTGCTGATGACACCGATGTCACGTTGGAACACTCTGATCCATAAAAATTGGCTGATTGGATGTGATTTTTGGGCACACAGATGGGATGATTAATGCAGAGGTACAAATAGAATTTAAAAAAAGGAGCGATGTGCCTTTCGACTAACATTAGAAGCGAAAGATCAAAGGAAGCTAAGTGAGATTAATTGATTTGCAGTCTGCATTAAAAAACCTCAGACTTTATCCATTTTTAAAGTGCTTTTTTTCACCTTTGGAAATCCAACTAAGCTTATCTGAATCATTATAAGTATTCAGAGTGTGTTAAAAAATAATTTTGAAAGGAAAAAGGTTTCCATAATTCCTCACAAATAGAGAAGATTTTTCAGTCAACTGAAGAACACAGAACATGGAACATCACAGTGCAGGAATAGGCCCTTCAGCCCGCTTTGTCCATGCCGAATGTGATGTAGAATTTTTAGACTTTAGAGATGTTGGCCCTTCAGCCCAGCGAGTCCGTGCCATCCAACGATCATCCCTTACACAAGCACTATCCTACACACTGGTGACAATTTACAATTTTATTAAAGCCAAATAACCTGCAAACCTATATTTCTTTGGAGTTTGGGAGGAAACCAGAGAACCCAGAGAATACCCACATGGTCATAGGGAGAATGTACAAACTTCATACAGACAGCACCCACAGTGAGGATCGAACCCTGTTCTCAGGCGCTGTAAGACAGCAACTCTACCGCTGCACCACCGTGCTGCCCCGTAATACAAAGTTAATGTAATCTCCTCTAACTGCACATGAACCCTATCCCTCCATTCCCTGCATATACATGTGTATATCTGAATGCCTTTTAAACATTACTGTCATATCGGCCTCCACTACCACCCTGGCTGCACATTCCAGGCACTCGGTGTCCTCTGTGTAAATCCCCGCACATCTCATTTACACTTTGCCCCTCCCACCTTAAAGCTATGCCCTCTGGTCTTTGACATGTTGTATCCTGGGAAAAAGGTTCTGTCCGTCTTCAGATGGTTGCATAAAAAACAGAAAGATTGCTCAGCTCTTGAACATGTACTCCCTTTGGGTGGCATAGTGATGCAGATGTTGAGCTGCTGCCTGACAGCGTCAGAGTCCCGGGATCGATCCTGACTGCGGGTGCTGTCTGTACGGAGTTTGCCTGCTCTCCCTGCGATCACGCGCTTTTCCTTCGGGTGCTCCAGTTTCCTCCCACATTCCAAAGATGTACAGGTTTGTAGGGTAATTGGCTCCTGTATATTTCCCTTAGTGTGTTAGATAGTGCTAGTGTACTGGGTGATCGCTGGTCGGCGTGGACTTGGTGGGTCGAAGGGCATGTTTCCACGCTCCATCTCTAAAATACTAAAAATGAGACTGTGTGATAACAGTATAACAGTATAACAGAGCTTTATTTGTCATTCGGTACCGATGTACCGAACGAAACTACATAGCAGTCATAGAAAAAAAGAACACAAAACACATAGCCCCAACACAAACGTCCATCACAGTGACTCCAAACACCCCCTCACTGTGATGGAGGCAACAAAACTTCCACTCTCTTCCCCACGCCCACGGACAGACAGCTCGTCCCCGACCGACCCGCAGGGGATGGAAGTCCCCCCGGCCGAATCGCACCGGGCGCTGAAACGTCTCGCGGCCGAGCCGGGCGATGAAAGGTCCCACGACCAAGCCTTGCGCAGCTAAGTCCCGTGGTCGAGCCGCACCAGCGATGTAAAGTCCCGCAGCCGAGCCGCACCGGGCGATGTTAAGTCCCGCAGCCGAGCCGCACCGGGCGATGTAAAGTCCCGCAGCCGAGCCGCACCGGGCGATGTAAAGTCCCGCAGCCGAGCCGTACCAGCGATGAAAAGTCCCGTGGTCGAGCAGTACCAGCGATGTAAAGTCCCGCAGCCGAGCCGCACCGGGCGATGAAAAGTCCTGCGGCCGAGCTGCACCGGGCACTGTTAAGTGCAGCGGCCAAGCCGCACCGGGCGATGTAATAAGTCATGTTCGGAAGTGATAGGAACAGAATTAGGCCATTCGGCCCATCAAGTCTACTCTGCCATTCAATCATGGCTGATCTATCTTTCCCTCTTACATTCTACAGCCTTTTCTCCATAAGCCCTGACACCTGTACTAATCAAGAATCTCTCTATCTCTGCCTTAAAAATATCCAGACTTAACCACAGCCTTCTGTGGCAATAAATTCTATGTGAATTCTTTCTGAATGCATTTAGGATTTAAGAATGGGATTGATCAAATATATTTTTACCTTGTCAGGTGTCTGTGAAGGTCACATATTATAGACGGAGGTAGAATCTAACATTTAAAAAAAATATTTGAACCAACATTTAAAAAACACTATCAGCATTTATAAAACATTTGGACAGGCACATGGATTGGATAGGTTTAGAAGGATATGGGCCAAGGGTGGGGCGAGTGTAAGTGGGGCATGTTGGTCAGTGTGGGCAAGTTGGGCCGAAGGACCTGTTTCCACGCTGTATGACTCTATAACTCTCTAAGTGTAAAATCAGTACATTGAAGTAAAATAGCTTTGTCGAAATAATAAAATATTAAATCGCCAACATTGTCCTTGGATTCAGGAAGGGTTAGTTACCTTTGCAATGAAGTATTTCTTCTTAAAAATTATTCAATCCCTAAAGTCAGTTCTTATATAAACGAGATAAAGATATCCCCCCATTTGTTCCGCTCATCCAAAAATGGATTAATTATAACCAGAAATTTGACAACAATGGAATAATTCATGAATATTGTCGTCAGTGTTGATGGAGATAGACTTTCCTTATCATTTTAACGAGTGCAGATAGAATTGCAGGTGAGCAATGCAGAGAAACCTGCCATTAAGAAAATGTGATCGAAAGATAACAGTTCGTCAGTACGACTGACAGCTTCCGTCTCCACAACATTGTAATCTCCCTTTCCACTGCAGCACTTGCTCTCTCAATACTCTCACTCGTGCCCTCTATTGTTCCCGATTCCTGAAACATGCCATTATCCAACCACTGTAAATGTAGCTTCCAGTTCCTCCCACCTACAATCAGTCTGAAGAAGGGTCCCGACCCGAAATGTCACCTGTCCATTTTCTCCAGAGATGCTGCCTGACCCGTTGAGTTCCTCCTGCATTTTGTGCCTATCTTTGGTATAAGCCAGCGTCTGCAGTTCGAGTTTATTACACTGTGAACATGATCTTGCCGAATACTTTGCTGCCTTGGCCGAACTGTTTCCGTGCTGTCTGGCTCTACGACTCTATTAAGGTGAGAGAATGCAGACTTACTAGGAACCTGAGGGGGGACATTTTCACTCAGAGGGTGGTGGGCATATGGAGGTAGTTATAGCTGGTATTATCAGGTAAATGTATAGTACATGGATAGGAAAGGTTTAGAGGGATACTAGACCAAGTGAACCCGTTGGGCCCAACCTCTCCAGCATTGGTGCAGCACCCTCTCCTTCCCTCCCCCCTCCCTCCCTCCCCCTTAACCTCCTTATCCTCCCCCCTCCCTCCCTCCCTCCCTCCCTAGGAGATCGATTTAAACATGAAAATGTGAATAACACCGATTTCAATGAAACTTCTTCCATTAGCACCAAAGGGACGACGGCGAGCAAGGTGGGCCTAAATTTGATGCGCTATCGTGTACCGTTTTGGCTGTAGTTCAGGAACAAACAAACAAACAAATGAGAGTTTTAGTATATAGATGGCCAAATGTGGCCTGGACAAGTTGGGCCGAGCAACCTATTTCTGTGCCTAATATTGTGGGGGGTTTTAAACAGAGGGGGTTGTTTGTAGGTTAATTTCCTAAAAAATTGAGAATTCAATGTTCATACCGTTGAGTTGTAAACTACCCAATGTGAATACGAAGTGCAGTTCCTCCAGTTTATGCATGGCTTTAATCTGGCAATGGAGGAGGCCCAGGACTGAAAGGTCAGTGTGGGAATGGGAAGGGGAGATAAAATGGTTAGCAACTCCAAAATGGAAAATCGAACAGGCCTTAGTGGACCGAGCGCAAGTGTTCGGTGAAACTGAGGTCGCTGAGTCAACACTTGGTCTCGCCGATGTAAAACCCTTTGGTCATTTGTACCCGAGATTCAAGATCTCAGCAATTAGTAACGTTTACATTGACTGAAACAGGGGTGCATAAAAGTTTTGAGGGTGGCAATTCCTAGCTCACGCCATCCTTGGTGCAAATAACACATGGTATTTGCAGTAGGAAAAATTAGAATCAATAACCTGAAGCGTTACAATCAGCATAGAAAATGGAGGAATTCCGTTTTGGATCAAAATTGTTGCAGACACTTCTCGAGAAAACCATTAATCATCTACCTTTGAGCAGTGTTTGTTTGTGGAAGTGATCCACATTATTCATGTGGTCTTTTGCAATTTGAAATAGGACATTTAAGTGATTAATTTCATGTTCTAGTAAAGCTTATTATCTAAAGGGTGCAAGGCTGAAGAGTCAGTTGCAAAATGAGAAAAGGCCATAAATATTGTACAGACAAAATTATTTCAATGACGCAGCGTTAAATTATTTGCAGCTTTATGGGACTTTGGTTCTGCCGCATTTGAAGCATTGCGACCAATTCTGGTCACCCCTTCAGAGCAAGGAATGGATGCTTTGGAGACAATGCAAAAGATGGTTGGGGGGGCACTGTGGTGCAGCGGTAGAGTTGCCACCTGACAGCGCCAGAGACCCGGGTTCGATTCTGACTATGGGTGCTGTCTGTACGGAGTTTGTACGTTCCCCCGTGACCATGTGGATTTTCTCCGGGGGCTCCAGTTTCCTCCCACATTCCAAAGATTGCAGGTTTGGCTTCTGCAAATTTTCACTAGTATGAAGAAAAGAACTAGTATACGGGTGATCGTTGGTCGGCCTGGACTCGGTGGGCCGAAGGGCCTGTTTCCATGCCCTATCTCTAAACTAAAGTCAACCAAACTAAACTGAACTAAAAGGTTTGGTGTAGGAAAGAACTGCACTTGCTGGCTTACACTGAAGATAGACACAAAATGCTGGAGTAACTCACCGGGACAAGCAGCATCTCTGGAGAGAAGGAATGGGTGAAGTTGCGGGTCGGGACCCTTCTTCAGACTGAGAGTCGGGGAGTGGGAAACTAGAGATATGGAGGGATACAAAGAATGTAAGGTGTGGGAAGGACAGATTAAAGCAGACGATGATCATGGAAATGTACAATAGTAGGATGAGGGGAAGATGACAACGAGGCATACAAACAGTAGGTGAACTAGGGTGGGAAGAGACAGAGTGAGAGGGAAAGCAAGGGTTACTTGAAGTTACCCAGAGAAATCAATATTCATGCCGCTGGGTTGTAAGCCGCCCAAGCGTAGTAAAAGGTTTTCTAGAATGCTGCCTGGATTTGGGGGTATTAGCAATCAGGATAGGTGAAATTAGGCAAAACTAGAAAAATGAACAGTTAATTTCCCTTTATAAAAACACGGTAACAGCCACTATTTTAGAGTTAGCTTGTGTTTTTTATTACTGTAGGCAGTCAAATATTTTTCACATTCAAAGGCAGAGAAACCTGTGACATAAAAAAAAAACCCACAAAGAGTATAAACATTGTACAGACCTTGCAGGATTGATTTATCTTGTAACCTGCAGACTTTGGCACCTCAAATCAGTCATGATTATACAACTAAACTCGAGAGGAGAATTGCAGAAGTGGAGACCGTAGCAAAGGCAGCACAAGTTTACATTATTCATTGCATGCTATTATTTACCAAGATCCCTCAGCTACCTCCCGCAGTGTGGCCCGGCCTATCATTACAGTGACCGCCCTTGTTGTCAGTCAGAACCACTGGTCACACTTACAAGTTTATAAGTCATCAGAGCAGAATCAGGCTATTGGCCCCATCAATCTACTCTGCAATTTAATCATGGCTGATCTACCTTTCCCTCTCAACCCCTTTCTCCTGCCTTCTCTCCAGAACCCCTGACACCAGTACTAGTCAAGAATCTGTCAAACCCCGCCTTAAAAAATACCCATTGATTTGGCCTCAACAGCCATCTGTAGCAATGAATTCCACAGATTTCCCACCCTCTGACAAAATAAATTTCTCCTCGTCTCTTTTCCAATTGTATATCCTTTTATTCTGAGTTATTCAGTTATCTCCAGAATCAAACTCTTCAAGGCATTCTGTCCAATTCTCTGGCGAACATAGATCTGGAGAAGCTTCCATTCTTCAGAGTCTGAAGAAAGATCCTGATCCAAAATGTTACCTTTTTAATTAGAATTTCATTGTTCTGTTTCGGGACGTATGACAATAAAACACTCTTGACTCGTGATTCTATCCATGTAGTCCAGAGATGCTGCCTGAGCTACTGAGTTACTCCAGCACTTTGTGTTTTTTTTGTGAACCAGCATCTGCAGTTCCTTATGTCTCCATTCTTTGCAATCCTCTGTTTGCCACCACATAAAAGCTCGGTCAAAAACATTCCTAGTATCTGATTCTGACATAGTTTCCTTGCAAATGCATTCCATCCTTTCAAATGCACAGTGGCCTCTGATCCCCAATGCAAGACCTTACAAACCTGACCCCTTATTTATGGTTCTCTCGACAGACAGCATCTTTGATCTTCCATTCCTGACTCTTCTCCCCTTCAGCTCCAACATTGGTTTAGTTTAGTTTAGTTTAGTTTAGAGATACAGCACGGAAACAGGCCCTTCGGCCCATCAAGTCCGTGCGGACCAGCGATCCCTGTACACTATCACTATCCGACACACAGGAGATGATTTACAATCTTTTACCTAATCCAAGTAACCTACAGACTTGTAAGTCTTTGGAATGCGGGAGGAAACCTTGAGCAAACCCACGCAGTCATGGGGAGAATGTACAAACTCCGTACAGACAGCAGCCATAGTGAGAATCGAACCCGGGTCTCTGGCGCTGTAAGGCAGCAACACTACCGCTGCGTCAACGTGCCGCTCTACATCCGGTTTTTGTATCTCCATTCAACTGGGTCTCTCCCCTTGAGCTCTTTATCTTGGCTTGCCTTTCAGATATTTAACACCCTCCTCAGTCTGTCATTTTAGTCTTGCATTCAGTCATTCTTCTTACGTTTAGTGCTACTGTATGTAATCGCATTACTTCAATTCAATCTCCATTGAAAGGAACATGCACCTGGAGAGAATGGAAAATTGTTGCTTGGTCCATCCTGCTGACCAAGATGGATGAACTATTGGGTCTAATAAATCCAAAGAAGACCAATCAAGTCAATAGTTACTCTGAAGGAGCAATGCGATATGTCCCACATAATTATGAAGAATTCTTTTTTTTCATAGTTCTGTCAATTTCTCATTCTGATGTATGTCTCAAATCCCCTTTCAAAGTTGATAATTAATCTACTTCCACCCTTTCGGCAGTGAAATCCTGATTATACCAACTCACTCATTAAATATTGAAATTCCTCATTTTCTTTCTTGGTGACTTGTTCCTGATTTATAACATTTCAAATAAAGAATTTTTCAAAAAGCACAGGAAGTTTCAAAGCAGATCGGGAAAAACAAACCAATTGCTGGAAATACTTAGCCAGTCAGGCAGTTCCTGTGGAGAGAGGAGCAGAGTAAACAACAAAACACGATGGAAGAATATCAACAAGAAGCAGGAACTCTGGTCCGAAGAAGGGTCCTGACCTGAAATGTGTAGGAAAATAACTGCAGATGCTGGTACAAATCGAAGGTATCACAAAATGCTGGAGTAACCCAGCGGGTCAGGCAGCATCTCAGGGGAGAAGGAATAGATGACGTTTGGGTCGAGACCCTTCTTCAGACCTGAAATGTCATCTGTTCATTCCCTCTTCAGATGCTGCCTGACCTGCTGAGTTACTGCAAAGTAAAGCACTATGTGTTTTACTCAAGATTTAAGCATCTGTAGTTCCTTGTGTCTTTTGGATCCCTGGTTTTCATAGATGTGGCCAAACCTGATGAGTTTCACCAATATTTTCTGTCTTTATTTCGGTTTTTACAGCAAATGCAGCATTTTGTCTTTGATCACAGAGAAACATGTTACACTAACTGAATGTTTACTCTATTGTTTTTGAATAAGCAAGCCTTGGTTTTGAGTTTAGTTTAGATTAGTTTAGTTTAGTTTAGTTTGGTTTAGAGATACAGCGTGGAAACAGGCCCTTCGACCCACCAAGTCCACGCCGACCATCAGTCACCCGTTCACACTAGTTCTATGTCATCCCACTTTCTCATCCACTCCCTAGGGGCAATTTACAGAGGAAAATTAACCTCCAAACCCGCACATATTTGGGATGAGCACCCAGAGGAAACCCACGCGATCGCAGGGAGAACGTGCAAACTCCATGTGGACAGCTCGCATGGTCAGGATCGAACCTAGGTCTCTGGCGTTGTGTGGCAGCAGCTCTACCAGCTGTGCTACCGTGCTACCATTGTTTAGATTTAGATTTAGATTTAGAGATACAGCGCAGAAACAAGCCCTTCGGCCCACCGAGTCCGCGTCGCCCAGCGATCCCCGCACATTAACACTATCCTACACACACTAGGGACAACTTTTACATTTACCCAGTCAATTAACCTACATACCTGTACGTCTTTGGAGTGCGGGAGGAAAACGAAGATCTCGGAGAAAACCCATGCAGATCACGGGGAGAACATACAAACTCTGTACAGACGGCGCTTGTAGTCAGGATCGAACCTGAGTCTCCAGCGCTGCATTCGCTGTAAGGCAGCAACTCTACCACTGCGCCACCGTGCCGCTCGTGGGAATTGTTGATTCATTGGAAGATGTAGAGCATAAATGTAATATTCGTGGATTTTTGAAAATTTCCTATACTTGTTTGTGCGAGGCAAGAGATTATATCAGTTCCATCAAAGAGTTTAAGTAAATTGTGAAATTTTTCTTTCCCCCAGTAGAAGGGATACAGAATCAATAAATGATCTCATCCACAAAATTTTCAATGGTGAAACAGAATTCAATTACAGTCATGATCACTTCAGTGTGAAACAGCTTAATTAATACATTTGTAGATGCAAGGAACTGCAGAACTGTTTTACAAAAAGGACACAAAGTGCTGGGGTAACGCAGGGGGTCAGGCAGCATCTGTTGCACTTTCGCTCTGTGACTGGTTGTTTTTCCCCGGTTGCTCCATTTTCCTCCCACACTCCAAAGATGTGCATTATAGGTCAATTGGCCTCTGTAAATTGTGCCTTATGTGTAGGATAGAACCAGTGTAGGAGTGGCATGGACTTGGTAGGCCGAAGGGTCTGTTTCCATGTTGTGTCTCTAAACTTTCAAGAGAGAGCTGGATAGAGCTCTTAAGGATAGCGGAGTGAGGGGGTATGGGGAGAAGGCAGGAACGGGGTACTGATTGAGAGTGATCAGCCATGATCGCATTGAATGGCAGTGCTGGCTCGAAGGGCTGAATGGCCTACTCCTGCACCTATTGTCTATTGTCTAAACTAAACTAAAATCTGCCTGACCCGTGCATTTCCTCCAACTGTCTGTGGATGTTTTACTTGCTTTTTAACTGAATTTTCTGGATATATTTATATATGTTAATAGAAATTTCTAGCTTTAGGAAGCATCTCAACAATTTCCCCTGAGTTCAATTGATTGCTTAGTTTAGAGCACAGCATGAAAACAGGCCCTCCTACCCATTGAGTCCGTGCCGACCAACGATCAGGTGTGCGTACACTAGTTCTATTCTGCACACTGGGGACTATTTACATAAGCCAACTAACCTACAAACCCACAAGTTTTTGGAATGTGGGAGGGAACCAGAGCACCAGGAGAAAACCCACGCAGGGAGAACATACAAATTCCACACTGTCAGCACTCATGGCCAGAATCAAACCTGGGTCTCTGGCGCTGAGAGGCAGCAGCTCTACCGCTGTGTCTCGATCCAAATCATAATTTTACCTCCACAAAAGTAGTCTGACCCATGGAATTCCAACAACAGCGTTTTCATGCTCCACAAAATGATGTAGTTCAAAGAATTAGTCTGTATTTTACTTGCCTTTTAACTCCACTTTCTGAATATTTTCATTTCGGAACAGCATTCTGTTTTAGTTTCACTCTATCTACAAAACTGCATTTCCAAATTAAATTAATTTCTCGCACTCTGAGAAGTTGTGGATATATTTCTAGATATTAAGCAGCATCTCAATAAGCTGCTTGATTAAACTGATTGTTGCATTTGGCATTTATCCACACAGATGAACAATAACTTCTCCCCTAGTTGGTTTTCAAATATATATTAATACTGGTGTAATTTGGGTCAATTCAAAGATGTACCGGAAGTGGGTGGCACAGCGGCAAAGTTGCTGCCTTGCAGCGCCAGAGACCTAGGTTCGATCCTGACCTCAGGTGGTGTCTGTACGGAGTTTGTACATTCTCCCACTGACAGCGTTGGGTTTTTTCCCGGGTGCTCCGGTTTCTTCCCACATTCCAAAGATGTACAGATTTGAAGGTTAATTGGCTTCAGTAAAAAATTGTAAAAGTCTAAAAAGTGGTGTCACAACATTTTGAAGTTGCTTGTTTGAGGCAATGTTCTGCCTTTTTGGAGAGTGGAGGCCTCTTAAATATTGAATGTGGTCTCGTGTATCACAGCTATTGCAGAGTCATCTGTTTAAAGATATAATGATGGTGCCCAATTACTGGGAAAGAATAGGAACACGATTTGAGGCAGTTAATGATCATTCACTGAAAATAATTGCTTGGTGAAACACTCGGATCAATAGAGCAATCAATTACTGGAATGCATCTGCTGGTTCTTTGCTTGTAAGTTGAAACTAGTGATTCAGCACTGCGGGACAAAGTCTGGCAAGTGATTGGTGGCTACAGGTGAGGGGATTAATAGGCAGAGGGGTGGACAAAGATCAGAGATGGACCTTTCCGAGATGTACCTTTATGGAGAACATGGACAGTTGGCATTTCAGTTCAGGATCCTTCATACTAATTGCAAGGTGTAGAAGCTGGAAAAGTGAAGAGGCCAGGATAAAGCATGGCAAGTAATAGGTCAACATTGGCGAGCGGGGCTTTTTGATAGTTGGATCAAAAACCAGAGATAAGAACAGAAGATGTGAGACGGGTTTCAAGAGTTGCAGATTGGGCAGCCTGAGGGTGGAGAGGTGGGTGGACAGGTGGGTGGAGAGGTGGGTGGACAGGTGGGTGGAGAGGCGAAATAGATGAGAGTCCCGGTTAGGCACAGTGGAGGAAAATGGGAGGGGGAGGGGGAGGGGGAGGGGGAGAGGGGGGGGGGAGTGAGAGGTGTTGTGAGGGAGAATTGGAGGGGTGGGGTATTTTGTGGGTAGGGTTATTTAGAGGTTATTTAAATTAGAGAATCCAATGTTCATTCATTGAATATGACATGCTTTAGACTTTAGACTTTCATGATACTGCTCAGAAACAGGCCCTTCGACCCACTGAGTCCGCACTGACCCGTATACTAGCATTACCCTACACACTAGGGACAATTTACAATTCAAGAAGCCAATTAACTTACAAATCTATATTTCTTTGGAGTGTGGGAGGAAATCGGATCACCCTGACAAAACCCATTCGGTCACATGGAGAACGTACAAACTCCGTACAGACAGCACCCGTAGTCAGGATCCAACCTGGGTCTCTGGCGCTGTCAGGCAGCAACTCTGTCACTGCACCACCATGTCACCCAGGTGCTGTTGCTCCAGTTGTCTTGTGGCCTCACTCTGGAAACGGAGGAGGCCCAGGACAGAAAGGTCAGCGTGGGAATGGGAAGGGGAGTTAAAATGGTTAACAACCGGGATATCCAGCAGGCCTTGGGCCATTACAAGTGGCCTGCTTCAGATGACAGGGATGCTTGCGGGAAAAGCAACATCGGCATGTCCCAAAATTTATAGATGCTTTAAAATGCTCTGGGTAATAAATCACGCCATGTGATGATGGATGGTGTGCAGGTAAACATAATTAGCCTTTTGTTTTGATACAAAGAGTTTATGATCTGCAAGCTTTGATGGTTGAAGCAATGTATTGTGCATTGAAAAGTATGATGGTCAGTGAACTTAGATACCATGCTTGCCAGTATTGTTGACAGTGTTATTTGTCTGACAAAGCCTCTCTGGAAGAATATTATTTCCTTTGACTACAAAACCATAAGACGTAGGAGCAGAATTAAGCCATTCTACCCATCGGGTCTGCTGACCCGCTGAGTTACTCCACCACTTTGTGTCTATCTTCAGCAAGCAATTTGCCTGAATCGCTGACACAAGGAACTGCAGATGCTGAAATCTTCAGCAAAGCACAAAGTATTGGATTAACCCAGCATGTCATAAGTTCATAAGTCATTGGAGCAGAAGTCGGCCATTCGGCTCATTGAGTCTACTCTCCATTCAATCATGGCTGATCTATTTTCCCCTCACAACCCTATTCTCCTGCCTTCTCCCTGTAACCTTTGACACCCTTCCTAATCAAGAACCTATCAATCTCCACTTTAAAAATACCCAATGTGTTCGCCGTCTGTGACAGTGAATTCCACAGATTCATCACCCTCTGGCTAAAGAAATCCTTCCTTATTGGAGGGTAAAGAACTAAATTGGCCATTCTGAAAGTGAATTTACATAGTTATCTGTATACTAAAACTCTCGTTTGTTTGTTTGTGTGTTCCCGAACTACAGCCAAAACGGTACACGATAGCGCAACAATTTTAGGCCCACCTTACTCACCGTCATCCCTTTGGTGCTAATGGAAGAAGTTTCATTGAAATCGATGTTATATGTTAAAAGTTATTCACATTTAAAAGTTTACATCTATCTCCTAGGGAGGGAGGGGGGAAGGTGGGGGGGGAGGGGGGAGAGGGGTAAGGGGAGGCGGTAGGGGAGGAGGGAGGGGGGAGGGGGGGGAGGAAAGGGTGCTGCACCAATGCAGGAGAGGTTTGGGCCCAAAGGGTCCACTTGGTTTTTTTTGTTGTTAAAATCCTTAAACAGCATTAGGAGTAGCTTATTTATTGTCACGTACAGTTACAGTAAATTATGGTTCGATGAAGAGTCCCGACCGAAATGTCACCAATCATTTTCCAGAGATGCTGCCTGACCTGCTGAGTTACTCCAACACTTTGTGTCTTTAATGTGTCAACCAGTATCTGAAGGTGCTTGTGTCCACAGTAAAATGCTCGCTCTGCCTGCTATCCAGTCAAATCAAACCATACATGAAAAGATCCACTTCTGGAACAGCTCCAGAGAGTCGACAATGTTCCGTGCCATCTTGCATCCTCCATGTTTCTGAACAGTCTGATCTTGGCCCAATGAGTAATGTAATTCCTTATTTTCTCACTTTAATTCCGGACGGCACAATGTCGCAGCGGTAGAGTTGCTGCCTTACACCGCCAGAGACCTGGGTTCAATCCTGTCTGTACGGAGTTTGTATGTTCTCCCTGTGTCCACATGGGTTTTTGTTGGGAGCCCCGGTTTCCTCGCACACTCCAAGCATGTACAGGTTTGTAGGTTAATTGGCTTTGATAAGTTGTAACAAAAAAATGGTCCCTCGTGTGTAGGATAGTGCTAATGTGCAGGGTGATAGTTGGGCGGCGTGGACTCAGTGGGCCTAAGGGCCTATTTCCACGCTGTTTCTCTAAAGTCTGTCTGGAGTCCCGGTATCCTGGCAGTACTGGATCAATGAAGTATGGGTTTGGTCAGCCCAAGAGTGATGTCGTCAGCTCCTTCCACCGCTGCCCCATGCCTTGATCTCCATAGAAGCATTTTATCACATTAAAGGCAAGGCTTAAATACCAGTTCGTTTGAAGGAATGCAGGCTTTTGGCCACTTCAGAAGTACATGCGATTTATGCTTTAGGATTCGGAGTGGTGGCATGTGCTGGTTGCAGATGTGAAACCTCTTTCTGGTCACAATGCAATGCCCTAGTAGTAGATTGCACAGAGAAGCACTCAATTCACTGGAGTGCTCAGAAATATGTGAGGAAGGTTATCACAAGAAACATTTAAAGGGTTAAAATCATGAACTATTTAAAATCAAAAAATTGTTTTGACCTAAATTGACTGGGATCTTTTGTTTCTTCCGCTGTACATTAGTTTATTGGTCAGGATATCGAGTAAGGAAGTCATGTTGCAGATTTATAGGACTTTGGTTTGACTACATTTGGAGTATTGTGTGCAATTCTGGTCACCTCATGATAAGAAGGATGTGGAGGGTTTGGAGAGGATGCAGCAGAGGTTTACCAAAAAACGCTGTCCAGATTAGAGGCCATTAACTGTATGGAGAGGTCATATGTTGAGAGGGGCAAAAATTTAAAAGAGATCTGCAGGCAAGTTTCTTACACAGAGATTGATAGGAGCCTGGAACACTTTGCCAGGGGTGATGGTGGAGGCAGATATGATGGCATTTAACAGACTTTTAGATAGACATGTGGATATGCAGGAAATGGAAAGATATCGATTATGTTTAGGCCGAGGAGTTTAGTTTAATTTGGCTTCATGTTTGGCACAAACATTGTGGGTCGAAAGGCCTGTTCCGGTCTTGTACCTTTCTATATTCTACAAAAGAGGTTGCTGGAATATTTCCTGATATCAGAAGTTTCGAAAATCTGCCAATATCTTATCAATAATTTCATTGTCTAAAATATGTATTCAGAGATCCTGAGTTTTATGAAATTACTCTTTATTTACATACCTATTTTAAGTTGAAGGTAGACACAAAATGCTGCAGTAACTCAGCGGGTCAGGCAACATCTTAGGAGAGAAGGAATGGGTGACGTTTTGGGTCGAGACCCTTCTTCAGACTGATGTCAGGGAGGGGGCGGGACAAAGATAGGATGTAGTAGGAGACAGTAAGACAGTGGGAGAACTGGGAAGGGGGAGGGGAAAGAGAGGGACAGTGGAACTATCTGAAGTTGGTTTAAGTTGGTTTGCTTCTGTGTAATTACTTTCTTGCAACTACAGAAACTACATGCTTTTACCAGAAATCTCTGGCCTCAAAACATTTGCCGGTGTATCAATACAGGCAGAAAACCATCTTTGGTCAAGTGGGTCAAGAGAGAGTCAAGTGTTCAATTGTTGAGACACAAGGAACTGCAGACACTAGTTTCCAAAAACAAACCTCACAAAGTGCTGGAGTAACTCAGTGGGTCTGGCAGCATCTCTGGAGAACACAAATAGGTAACGTTTCAGATCGGAACCCTTTTTTGAGGCAGTGTCTCCTTTAGACCCTTTTGATGCTGGGGAGGTCAGTACTTGTGTTGTTTTGTGAACCACTTTGTACCTGGATGTTCTAGTTTTACTCTTGATTTTTAGTTTTAGAGAAGAAGCGTGGTAAAAGTCCCTTTGGTCCACCGACCAGCAATCACCCGAACACAAGTCCTATCCTACATACTGGGGACAATTTAATTAACCAGGTAAAATTCCTGGGATTCCCGGGACTGACATAAAAGAATGGGTCGACTAGGCTTGTATTCACTGGAATTTAGAAGGGTGTGAAGGAATCTTATAGAAACATATTAAATTCTTAAAGGATTGGACAGGCTAGATGCAGGAAACATGTTCCCGATGATGGGGGAGTCCAGAACCAGGGGCCACAGTTTAAGAATAAGGGGTAGGCCATTTAGAACGGAGATGAGGAAAAACATTTTCATCCAGAGAGTTGCGAATCTGTGGAATTCTCTGCCACAGAAGGCAGTGGAGGCCGATTCACTGGATGTTTTCAAGAGAGAGTTAGATTTAGCTCTTAGGGCTAAAGGAATCAAGGGATATAGGGAAAAAGCAGGAATGGGGTACTGATTTTAGATGATCAGCCATGATCGCATTGAATGGCGGTGCTGGCTCAAGGGGCCGAATGGCCTACTCCTGCACCTAGTTTTCTGTTTCTATGTTTCTAAAACCTGCACGTCTTCGGAATGTGGGAGGTAACCGGAGCACCCAGAGTAAACTGATCCAGTCACAGGGAGAACGTACAAACTCAATACAGACAAAACCCAAAGTCAGGGTGGAACCTGGGTCTCTGATGCTGTAAGGCAACAACTCTAGCAGCAGTGAAACCCCAGGCATTGATGTTGCCAGAGGTTGTGCTTTTAGTACTGAATACCAAAAGAATAAGGGTACAGGTCAGTCTGAAGAAGGGTCGTGACCCAAAACATCACCTAATCATGTTCTCCAGCGATGCTGCCTGACTTGCTTAGTTACTTTAGCACATTGTATCGCTTTTTGTGTTTGATTGTCATATGTACGAACAACAGAACAAAGAAATTCTTACTTGAAGCAGCTGGGCAGGCCCTTAAAAAAATAAACAATCTTTAAATTATTAACTGGAATATTAGGCAACCATTACAGTGGGGGAAAAAAACCAAAGTCCACAGTGCAACCTAAGACACAGTCCATTGAAGTTCATAGTTGCTGAGGTTAATGTCGTGTTGGGTTCAAGAGCCTGATCGTTGTTGGGAAGAAGCTATTCTTGAAGCTGGTTGCGGCACGGTGGCGCAGCGGTAGAGTTGCTGCCTTACAGCGAATGCAGCGCCGGAGACTCAGGTTCGATCCTGACTACGGGTGCTGTACTGTACGGAGTTTGTACGTTCTCGCCGTGACCTGCGTGGGTTTTCTCCGAGATCTTCGGTTTCCTCCCACACTCCAAAGACGTACAGGTTTGTAGGTTAATTGGCTGGGCAAATGTAAAAATTGTCCCTTGTGGGTGTATGTTAGTGTGCGGGGATTGCTGGGTGGCGCGGACCCGGTGGGCCGAAGGGCCTGTTTCTGCGCTGTATCTCTAAATCTAAATCTAAATCATAGTTTTCAGGCTCCTGTATACTTTTCCTGATGATGTGAGTGAAATGAGAGCGTGGTCAGAGTGGGTGTGGGTCTCTGACAATATTGGCTGCCTTTCTGAGGCAGCACCTCCTACAGATCTCATTGATGGTGGGGAGGTCAGTACCTGTGGCAGTGTCTACCACTCTCTGTGCACCTCTTCATTCCTGGGCATTCCAGTTGCCGAACCAGGCCTTGATGTAACCAGTAATTGAGCTTTTCGCACTGAATCCAGAGAGAATAAGGCTACAGATGAAAGTGGGTGAGAATCTCCCACTTGTCCTATGTACATGGAGGGAATGTAAGATCCGAGAAGATGTGAACTGCTGATCAAAACAAATGCATTCACTTGAACTGCCTGTGAAGTGTGAGTGGAAGATGCTAATAATTGCCACAAATGTAAGAGCCAAGAGACCAAGATGAATTCATAAGGGATAATAATTGGTTTAAATGAGGTGTGAATGGAGCACGATATCAATTGAGACCTCAATTAGATATGTTAAATTAGCAACTTGCCCTTCTGCAAAGGAGGATGTAGAAGTCTATGTAGATGTTCTGTCTGACAGCCAATCGGAATTTTATTTGCCAATATATAATGTTGCAGAGAAAGGTAATACCGAGGTGCTAATTGCGTACTTAGCAGGGCAGAAGGGAATGATGATTCAGGAGTTACCGTGTCTCTGCTGCAGAAGAATGTAACTTGAAAGCAGCCATGCAGTTAAGCTATTCAGTTCGACAAAATGAAAGAACGTGACTTTGCAGCCAAACCAACCTGCCGTTATTTAGTCCAATACTAACTCCAATAACAGTGAAGCAGGCGCCTTTGAGAATAGAATCTCTTGGAGCAGCACAGTAAATTAGACTTTTGGACTTTAGACTTTAGAGATGCAACACAGAAAGCAGGCCCTTCGGCCCACCAAGTCTGCGCTGACCAGCGATCACCCCACACACTAGCACTATCCTACACACTGGGGACAAATTAACCAAAGCTAATTAACCTACAAACCTGAGGTATCACAAAATGATGGAGTAACTCAGCGGGTCAGGCAGCATCTCTGGAGAGAAGGAATGGATGACATATCGGGTCGAGACCCTTCTTCAGACTGATGTCAGGAGGGGTAGGACAAAGAAAGGATATAGGTGGAGACAGGAAGACAGTGGGAGAACTGGAAAGAGGGAGGGGAAGAGAGGGACAGAGGAACTATCTAAAGTTAGAGAATCAATGTTTGTACTGCTGGGCTGCAAGCTGCCCAAGTGAAATATGAGGTGCTGTTCCTCCAATTTGTGGTGGGCCTCACTATGGCACTGGAGGAGGCCCATGACAGAAAGGTCCTCCCACTCCCAGTCTGACCTTTCTGTCATGGGCCTCCTCCAGTGTCATAGTGAGGCCCACTGCAAATTGGAGGAACAGCACCTCATATTTCACTTGGGCAGCTTACTGCAAAGCGGTATGAACATTGACTTCTCTAACTTTAGATAGCTCCTCTGTCCCTCTCTTCCCCTCCCCCTTCCCAGTTCTCCCACTGTCTTCCTGTTTCCAACTATATCCTTTCTTTGACTTGCCCCCCCTGACAGTCTGAAGAAGGGTCTCGACCCGAAACGTCACCCATTCCTTCACTCCAGAGATGCTGCCTGACCCGCTGAGTTACTCCAGCATTTTGTGATACCTTCAAATTGTACCAGCATCTGCAGTTATTTTCCTACACAACCTACAAACCTGCAAGCCTTTAGAGTGTGAGAGTAAACCGGAGCACCTGGAGAAAACCCATCCAGTCACAGGGAGAACGTACAAACTCTGTACAGACAGCACCCGTAGTCAGGATCGAACCCGGGTCTATGGCGCTGTAAGACAGCATCTTTACTATACAGTGCCGCCCTAAGTTCAATCCTGGGTCCTGTCTGTGTGGTGTTTTCACGTTCTCCCCATGACCACGTGGGTTTCCTCCGGGTGCTCCGGTTTAAAGCCACATCCCAATGACATGGTGATGATAAATTACTCAGCTTCTGTAAATTGCCCAAAGTAGGTGGGTGAGAGGTAGGATGAGGCGGTTTGAGACGGGTAACACCACCAGCTCGCCGTCTAAAAACAGCACCGAAGGGGCGCTGGCTAGCGAGGCTGGAGGGGGATCCACCGCCGGGGATGTGCACACATTCTCGGTGTCCGAGCATGAGGTGAGGTGGGCTCTGACGCGTGTGAACACGAGGAAAGCTGGAGGCCCAGATGGTATATCTGGGCGAGTACTAAAGTCTTGTGCTACTCAGCTTGCTCCAGTGCTCACCACAATATTCAACCTCTCCTTGGCAAAGTCCGTGGTCCCTGCATGCTTCAAAAGATCCATTATTGTACCGGTGCCAAAGAATGCCTCTCCAGCGTGTTTAAATGACTACCGACCGGTGGCCCTCACCTCGGTTGTCATGAAATGCTTGGAGAGGCTAGTCAAGAAGCACATCTGCGCCCTCCTTCCTCGCAACATGGACCCACTACAGTTCGCATACGGTCCGAACAGATCCACGGATGATGCGGTCTCCCAGGTTCTACACACCGCTCTCTCTCATCTGGACAGCCAGGGGGGCTATGTGAGGATGCTGTTCATTGACTTTAGTTCAGCATTCAACACAATAGTCCCCAGCAGACTGGTTGAGAAGCTGCTGGAACTGGGGCTTAGCACCCCTCTGTGTGCCTGGGTCCTGGACTTTCTCACTGCCAGGCCCCAAGTGGTCAGGATGGGGGAACACACATCTAGCTCCCTCACCCTGAACATAGGATCCCCCCAGGGCTGCGTCCTTAGCCCCCTACTGTACTCCCTGTACACACATGACTGTGGGGCCAGGTTCAGCTCAAACTCCATCATCAAGTTTGCTGATGACACTGTGGTGGTGGGCCGGATCTCCAACAACGATGAGAAGGCTTACCGGGAGGAGGTGGCTGATCTGGCACTCTGGTGTCAGGACAATAGCCTCCTCTTGAATGTCACTAAAACAAAGGAGCTGATTGTGGACTTCAGAAGGGCTAAACATCCAAGGACGTACACGCCACTGGAGATAAATGGGTCTATTGTGGATAGGGTGAGCAGTTTCAAATACTTGGGAGTCCGCATCGCAGAGGATCTGACGTGGGCAACGCACATTGCCGCACTGGTGGGTAAGGCTAAGCAGCGCCTTTACCACCTTAGACAACTGAGGAAATTCAGAGTGTCGCTGAGGATCCTTCATTGCTTCTACTCTGGGGCTGTAGAGAGCATCCTGTCCGGCAACATTACAGTCTGGTTTGGGAACAGCTCTGCCCAGGACAGGATAGCCCTGCAGAGAGTAGTGCGTTCGGCAGAACGCACCATGGGAACTACACTCGTCCCCCTGCAGGACCTATACATCAGGAGGTGCAGATCCAGAGCAAGCAAGATCATGAGGGACCCCTGCCACCCCAGTAACGGACTGTTCCAGATGCTACGGTCAGGCAAACGCCTCCGCTGTCACGCTGTGAAAACGGAGAGGATGAGACGGAGCTTCTTCCCACAGGCCATCAGGACTGTCA
This sequence comes from Rhinoraja longicauda, assembly GCF_053455715.1. Classification (NCBI taxonomy): domain Eukaryota; kingdom Metazoa; phylum Chordata; class Chondrichthyes; order Rajiformes; family Arhynchobatidae; genus Rhinoraja; species Rhinoraja longicauda. The sequence goes on along the minus strand of NC_135967.1, from coordinate 11,366,395 downwards.
ACTTTGATAACCCCAGAGACTAAATTTTTGTGCTATGTTTAGTAACTTATTAACTTTATTTATATGCTGTAACTGTAATTATTTTTGTGCACAACCCGCAGGCATTGCCACTTTCATTTCACTGCACATCGAGTATGTGTATGTGACAAATAAATTTGACTTGACTTGACTTGACTTGACTTGAGAATAATGAAGGGGATTTATGCATGAATTTTTGGTTCAAAGGGGCAAAAGGGCCATTTTGCATGTTGTACGTCTCTCTCGGGGTTGTGCGTCTCTGTTGCACTGGCCGGGTCTATGGCAACCCGACATCTCCATTGAATACGTAGTTGCAGGTCGCTGGAATAATTATGTTTTCCTGCTTGCTGCCCACGCTTGTTTAGAGCAGAACCACTCAAGGTCGTGAAGATGACTGTGACAAATGAGATTATAAATAAGTGGGACAACAAAGCTTACTTTGAAACTTCCCAGACCAATTATAAAGCTGTGTGACCGGTCCTGGTCAGAATATTGGTTTTGTTGGGGAACATAGGACATAGAACAGTATAGTACAGTCCTTTGGTCCACAATGTCTCGATGACTTTGTTAGTTTACGAAGTAAAATGGCCCACTTCATGCCGACCAGCACACACTGCATCAACATCTTGCAACTGCTTCTACACTTGCTGGCTCTCTGATATCATGACCATAAAACTGAAGTGTAAAGAATACACTTTCTCCAAATACATGAACTTAGGAAACACCTCTCTCCTCTGCCACTGGATTCTCAACTTTCTGACCCACAGACCTCAATCAGTGTCTTCCCCTCTGTTATCAGGCTTCCAAACAGTCCATCCATAAGCTAAGGCACTGTTTGATTCACCTCTGCCCCATTGGGCAATGGACATTGTCCATGGAACTGATGCACCACACTGCTCTACAATGCTGAGAATTATATTTTGCACTCTGTATCTTCCCCTTTGCTTTATCAATTGTAACTGAGTATGAAACGATTGTATCTTTTTAGTTTACTAGTGCTACTAAACTTCAGAACTAGTAAACGGGTGATCGCTGGTCGGCACGGACCCGGTGGGCCGAAGGGCCTGGTTCCACGTTGTATCTTTAACCTCAACAAAATTTTAAAAGAATGTTAATCTTCGCAAGTTTGTGTTTCATGTAGAGTTCAGTGATGGACTATAGATGCAGCTAATATCCGTTAGAAAGTCTGGGGCCATCGTGTTTGGATATGCCCCAAATGTTTCATCACAGGTGGAGCACATTCAGCCCATTGAGACAATGATCTTGCCGGTCCTGCTGTCCAATTCTTCCCCATGGTGCTCCCATATTCTCCTTCATGTACCTATCCAACTGACTTCTGTAAACCACTATTGACTCTGTTTCCACAGCTTATAGGAAGTGAATTCCCAATCCGAACCACAGTGAATAAAGGTTTTTCGTGCTCTGGTATCCCCTGGTATCTTTTGCCCAGAGCATTAATCCTAGCACATCATTTTCCTGTCAGCATAGAAAGAAATCTTTCATAAACCCCCTGTGATATGCAATAGTCCTGCTCAGTATAGAGTTCTAATCCGATACTTTCTGTTCCATTTACACCTTTCCACTGCCTATAAATTAGCTCTGGGTTATTTATCCCTCATTTGTGTCTGTGCTTCCGATTTATATTTTTTATCAATATTGATTGGTGATGGAAAATGCTGCCAACAAATATACATCCAAATCAAAAGGCCTTCTGCAGTCTTTATTCAAATGGATCTCGCACGGAAGGTGAAGCCAAGCTACATTTGTTGCAGATCAATAATGTGAATCATTCCTTGTCTGAAAGACATTTATTTGCCTTTTAACAAAGCTGAGGTTTCTCTTCACCCAACTGGAAAAACAATGGTCGTTCAGTGAAATTATGTTTTTATAATTTGATCGAGGAAAATTAACATCAATTGTTCCATCATTTGTAATCTCTGTGGCATAAACTTCCTCTGTCCCAAAGTCTTAAGAGTCATACAGTATGGGGTATAGCATAGAAACTAGTCATGCAGCCCAAGGTCCAGCAGACCAAGGTGGTATTTTGGGCATCCCATTTGGCTCCCTAAACCCTTCCTATCCATATATCTGTCCAAATGTCCTCTGAACGTTGTAATTGTATCAGCTTCTATAGTAACTCCGGCAACACATTGCAGATATGGACTACTTACTGAATGAACACCATGCTCCTTCTAAATATCCCCTCTCACCATTAGGCTATGCCCACTAGTAAAAGAATCCTTAATTCTCCAATCTGAGAAAAAGGCTGAGAGCTTTCCCTTTATCAATGCCCCTCATGGTTTTGCACATTTCAATAAGATTACCTCTCAGTCTCCTAAGCTCCAAATAAATAAAGTCTAAGACTATCTAGCTTTTCACTATAACTAAAAACTTGTAAGTCTATGTTAGGTGTGGTGAATCTATTCTGCATCCTTTCCAACTTTGCGGCATCCTTCTTTTCACTGGGCTATTCCTATCCTTCCTGTCATTGCTATCAGATGTCCATTCAAAAAGGCAGTCATAGATTCATAGTCATACAGCATGGAAACAGGCCCTTCGGCTCAACTTGCCCATGCCGACCAACATGCCCCATCTATACTTGTCCCACCTGCTTGCATTTGGCCCATATCCCTCTAAACCTATCTTATCCATGTTCCGATCTAAATGCTTCCGAAACGATGAAATAGTACCTGCTTCAACTACGTCTCCTGGCAGCTCCTTCCATACAACCTTTGTGTAGAAAAGCTACAGCTGACATCAGGGTACATCACCAAGCTTACATAGCAAAGAAACACTATATTCTCACCAACAGCTAATTAGGAGGTTAAAAAGTATAATTTTTAAATCGTTTTCATTAATTTTGACTTTAATTTTACTCCCATTAACGTTCTGAAGCCTGAGTACAATTCCATTCATTTTCTAGAGACACAAGAAACTGCAGAAGCTGGAATCCTGAGCAAAACGCAAAGTGTCACTGGTGACCCTAGGACCATCCTTGATTGGACTCTACTGGCTTTACCTTGCACTAAATGTTATTCCCTTACCATGCATCTAGACACTCAATTGTAATCATGTATTGTCTTTCCGCTGACTGGACAGCTCACAACAAAAGCTTTTCACTGTACCTCGGTACACATGACAATAAACTACGCTGAACTGAACTCAGCAGGTCAGGCAGCAGCTATGGAAGGAATGGACAGTTGACCTTTGACAGTTGACTCAAGAAAGGTGTGAAGAAGGATCCTGACCTGAAACGTCACCAGTCCATTCGCTCCACAGATGCCGCCTCGTACTTTGTGTTTTGCTTTATATAATTTCCCCTTTTCTGAACCAAATGACATATAAAAGCATTATTAATGAATTTTTAAAACAGTTTACAGTCCAAACTAAAAAATCAGAGCACGCGCATAATAGTTAAACGGCAGTTGGAATACCATAAACAAACATTAAAAATAAATGGTATGTTGTTTGGATAACAATTATTTTTGGAACATAATAAAGTACAATCTGTTCAAGGTACTGCAAAGTGAAAGTAGTTTATGAACACTTCAATTTCATGTTCTTTCACTGATTTCTGGATAATATACTGGAGAACACTGAAACACGGGCAGTACAGTGGCACTCAGGTAGATCTGCTGCCACACAACGTTAGAGACCCCGGTTTGATCCTGACCTCGGGTGCTGCCTTTGTGGAGTTTGCACATTCTCCCTGTGACTGTGTGAGTTTCCTCCGGGTGCTCCGGTTTCCTCCCACATTGGGCACAGGTTACTGATTGTGGATGATCAGCCATGATCACAATGAAAGGCGGTGCTGGCTTGAAAAGCCGAATGGCCTCCTCCTGCACCTATTTTTGTATGTTTCTATCCCAAAGAAGTGTGGGTTTGTGGGTTAATTGGCCCTCTGTAAACTGCCCCTTGTGTATTGGGAGTGGATACAAAGGGAGTGTATCGGGAGAGGATACGTAGGATGACGTAGAACTAGTGTGAATGGGTGGTCACACTAGTTGGTCAATGGTCAGTGGTCAGCATGGACTCAGTGGGGTGAAGGACCATGATATTTCTCTGCCCAATTATCCCTGCAATCATTACATTCTATGGATTGGCTCCAGACCGCTCGAAGGTAAAAATTATCTGTCAAAGAAAGCCAACGTCAATGTGATGAGAACACTCTGGCCCTGATCCATGGAGTCACGGGCTTGACAGGGGAACCTTAACTGCACACTAGAAGACCCTCCAAGGTGAGGACATCTCTGCTAAACTTGAGCAATGTCCCCATGAGAGAGAATGGTGGGGAAATTAAAGCCAGTGTTCCCTTGGTGCACAAAAGGAAAGGGAATAAAATAAAGCTGAAAAGAAGATAATTTGACAGTTGACAGCTTGTTAACGCAAGTGAGGAGACTGATTACAGGAGGTTTAGTAGGGAAATAGGAAATAAAAGAAAATAAGTGTGGTAAAGAGAAAAGCATGAGAAAAATATATATCTTTTAAAGAGATAAGACATTGAAACAGGCCCTTCGGCCCATGAGACTGCACCGACCATCGATCAACCGTTCACACTAGTTCTATGTTATCTCACTGTTGCGTACTACATGCTACAAGTAATTTACAGAAGCCAATTAACCTAAAAACTCCCATGTCTTTGGAATGAGGGAGGAAACTTCAGCATCCGGAGAAAACCTATGTGGTCACGGGGAGAGTGGGCAGACTCCACACAGACAGCACCCGAGGTCAGATCGAGCCTGGGACCCTGGATGTGAGGCAGCATCGCTACCTGCTTCCCCTCTGTGCATGGTGGTGCAGTGGTAGAGTTGCTGCTTTTCCAGTACTAGAGGCCCCTGTTTAATCCTGACTTCAGGTGGTGTGTCTACGAAGTTGGTGCATTCTCCCTGTGATCGCGTGGGTTTTCTCTGGGTGCTCCGGCTTCCTCCCACTCCAAAGACGTACAGGTTTGTAGGTTAATGGCTTTTGTAAATTGTCCCGAGTTTGTCGGATAGTGCTAGTGTACAGGGTGATTGCTGGTCAGCACAGACTTCTGTTTCCACGCTGTACGTCTAGTCTAAAGTAACTGAGATTTAAATCCATAAAAATCATCATTAGAGAGCAACTGTCGCCATTGGCAAAGGGGTCAATAACAAGACACTGAAGAATGAAGGCAATTGGCAAAAAGAATCAAAGATTTTTATTTTACACAGTGAGTGGTCAGGCTTTGGAATGTACTGCCTGGGGCAGTGGCGGGAGTAGATTTGATTGCAGAGTTGAAAACGTACTTGGAATTTGAAAGTGAATGATGAGGGGAGGATGCTGGTCTTGGACTAGCTGGGCTGTTCTCAGAAGGATTCAATGGGCTGAATGCTCTCTGCTGCTACTATTCTATGATTCTGTGAAGTCAGAATGTGTCGAAGGTGTCGAGGAGAAGGCAGGAGAATTGGGTTGAGGGAGCCATAGATCGGCCAAGATCGAAAGGCGGAGCAAACATAAGTTCATATGTTCATAGGTTCTTGGAGCAGAATTAGGCCATTCGGCTCATCAAGTCTACTCCACCATTCAATCATGGCTAACCTATCTTTCCCTCTCAAACCCATTCTCCTGCCTTCTCCCCACAACCCCTGACACCCTTGCTAATCAAGAATCCGTCAATCTGCCTTAAAAATATTCATTGATTTCCTGAACAGCAGATGGGTTATAATGAAAATACAGCATTTTCATTGTTACCATTATTGAGACCAATTTGAATGCCTGGTTTATTTAATTTGGTATATTTAAGTTCCACAGATGCCATGCTAGGATTTCAAGCCATGACTTAGTGGTCCTGCATTCTGGACTCTGGACCTTAGTCCATGAACATCACCACCAAGCTGAGGCACCCCATTATAATTGATCAATTTATCAATTGTGCGTTTGCATCAATGTCCACACTCATGTGCAGGTTACACTTCAAAAGTGTTCAGTCTCTCATGCTCCCATTTTACAAGGCCTCAAAATTGTTCCAAAACAGTGACATTCAAGCGACAGTCAAAAAGGCACACTGACGCCTCTACTTCCTTTGGGGACTGAGGAAATCCAGGCGGCACGGTGGCGCAGCAGTAGAGTTGCTGCCTTACAGCACTAGATACCCGGGTTCAAATCTGACTAACAGTGCTTGTCTGTACGGAGTTTGTATGTTCTCCCCGTGACCAGTGTGAGTTTTTTCCGGGATCTCCGGTTTCCTCCCACGTTCCAAAGACATGCAGGTTCCAGGTTAATTGGCTTAATCTATTGGAAATTGTCCCTAGTGTGTAGGATAGTGTAAGTGTGTGGGGGATTGCTGATCGGCACGGACTGCGTTGTATCTCTAAAATGAAAAACTAAAAAAACTAAAAACTAAAATTTGGCATGTCTCCAATGACTTTTACAAACATCTACAGATCTACCATAGAAAGCATACTGTTGAGCTGCATCATAGCTTGGTGTGGGAACCACTGCCCAAGACTGCAAGAAATTACAGAGCATTATAGATGTAATCTAATCCATCACACAGACCAGACTTCCCACCATTGACTCCATCTACACTTCATGTTGCCTCAGCCAACGTAGTCAAAGACTTGTCCCACCACAGTCATTCCTTCTTTTCCCCATTCCCATCAGGCAGAAGATACTGAAGCTCACATCACCAGACTCAGGGGACAGTTTCCTTTTCTCTGCTGTGGGGCTTATGAAAGGTCCTTCCGCCATTAAGAGAGAGCCTTTGACATGAAATATCAATATTAGAGTTTTTGTAACTTTTTCAGTCTTTATTTCAGATATCCAACATCTACAGTTTTATTTAATTTTCAAATGCTTTTGTCCATCTCTTCTCTGGGGTAATGTAAATCACTATGAATTATTCAATTGTACAGTTTTAGTTTAGGTTTGAAATACAGCATGAAATACAGCATGCAGGTGCATGCCAACTATCTGTGCCATCTGTACCAGGGGCCACAGTTTAAGAATAACAGGTAGGCCATTTAGAACGGAGATGAGGAAAAACGTTTTCAGTCAGAGAGTTGTAAATCTGTGGAATTCTCTGCCTCAGAAGGCAGTGGAGGCCAATTCTCTGAATGCATTCAAGAGAGAGCTAGATAGAGCTCTTAAGGATAGCGGAGTCAGGGGGTGTGGGGGAGAAGGCAGGAACGGGGTACTGATTGAGAATGATCAGCCATGATCACATTAAATGGTGGTGCTGGCTCGAAGGGCTGAATGGCCTCCTCCTGCTCCGATTGTCTATTGGCTACAGTACCAGAGATTACCATGCCCACTCCAGTACTGTACTTCAATGTTTGACACTGAAAGATATATTCCCAGCAGTGCTGCACCCAAGTCTGTGCCCACTAGTTTAGTTTAGACAGTTTAGAAATGCAGCACGGAATCAAGCCCTTCGGCCCATCAAGTCCACGCTGACTACCGATCACCTGTTTACACAAGGACTTTGTTATCCCATTTTCTCATCCACTCCCGACACTATGAACAATTTATACAGTTCTGATTCACCTTTATCCCATTGAGGACATTGGACTTTGTCAATGGAACTGATGCACTACAATGCTGAGAACTATATTCAGCACCCTGTATCTTCCTCTTTGCCCTATCTATTGCACTGGAGTTTGAACTGATTGTCTCAATGTATGGTACATCTGATCTCCAGGTAGAACACAAAACAAAGCTTATCACTGTACCTTGGGGTCAGCACCTCGCGTTTTATGTGAGGGGCATACAAACCCGCACAGGTGAACCTTTCCATTTGAGTGGGAAATTTGCAAACTCCTTTTTAAATTGTCTTTATTTAACACAAACGTTGTTGATTCTTTTTATTGGTTTAACGTATGATCTCCCATGGCGATCGTATTTTTTTAAAAAAGTCATAAAAATTGATGAGCTGGTGATGATTTAATTCAGTGATCACGGATGATTATCTCCAGCTTGGAATTTGATCTTATTTGGTTGACTGAAGCAATCTAATTCTTTTGTGCCAGATGTCCTTATTCTTCGCTGGCATGGAAATGAATGCCATTTGGTATGTGTCAATTCTCCAATTTGAGCTCTGTATTCCTCTCTGGACCAGATGGGCCTCAAACATCATCTGATGTGGGGTGATCCTGAGATTCGTACATAGAACACAGAACAAAAACAGGCCATTCGGCCCACAATGTCTGTGCAGAACATGATGCCAATTTAAACTCATCTCCTGGAAATCTAAAATAAAAACTAAAAGCTTTTAAATCAGACAAAGACCCCACATAGATAATTCTTCTCAGGCATCCAGCAGTCCAGACTCTTACCACTGGCTCCATCTACATTTCATGCTGTCTGAGAAAAGCAGCCAACACAATAAGTCTTATCCCACCATGGTATTCCTTCTCTCTGCCCCCATCCAGTAGAGGATACAGAAGCTTGAAAGTGCGCACAACTAGACTCAGGAACAGTTTCTTCCCCTCCATTATCAGACTTCTGAATGATCCATCCAGCATCTCAGGAGAGAAGGAATGGGTGCATCTCAGGAGAGAAGGAATGGGTGACGTTTCGGGTCGAGACCCTTCTTTAGACTGATGTCAGGGGGGCGGGACAAAGCAAGGCTATAGGTGGAGACAGGAAGATAGAGGGAGAACTGGGAAGAGGGAGGGGAAGAGAGGGACAGAGGAACTATCTAAAGTTGGAGAAGTCAATGTTCATGCCGCTGGGCTGCAAGTTGCCCAAGCGAAATATGAGGTGCTGTTCCTCCAATTTCCGGTGGGCCTCACTATGGCACTGGAGGAGGCCCATGACAGAAAGGTCAGACTGGGAGTGGGAGGGGGAGTTGAAGTGCTCAGCCACCGGGAGATCAGGTTGGTTAAGGCAGACTAAGCGAAGGTGTTGAGTGAAACGATCGCCGAGCCTGCGTTTGGTTTCTTACACTCTCTTAATTTAGTTTAGTTTCGAGGACCAGTGTTGAAACAGGCCATTCGGCCCACCGAGTCCGCACCGACCTGCCATCACCCATGCACTAGTTCTATCCTACAGACGAGGGACAATTTACAGAAGACAATTAACCTGCAAACCTGCAGCTCTTTGTGGGAGGAAACCGGAGAAAACCCACACGGGTACAGGGAGAATGTGCCAACCCCGTCCAGACAGCACCCGTAGTCAGGATCGAACCCGGGTCCCTGGCGCTGCGAGGCAGCAACTCGACCGCTGTGCCACCGTGCTGCCTTTCTGACTTGAACTAGTTGAGCCCAAGCTTTGTTGTGCTCCTTGCTGAACGGTGGAGAGAAATGCATCATATTTTTCTCTGCAATCTAGTCACACTTTTTGCCAGACATGGATCCTCAGAACTGAACTGATTGCAGGTTCAGCACAGACTTTGGCAGCAAATGGTCCATCCTACGGGGAGCCGTAAGGTCAGTGAGTGCAGGAGCTGTGACAGTTAAGCAAGCACTTAAGAATTGGTGATGGCTTCCTTCGATTAGCTGTAGGAGATTCTGTTCAAGTGGAGTATAGCTTCTGGATAAAGCTTCTGGCTGCAGAATGATGGATAATATCACTGCATAACTAAAGTGGTGATGTCCCATAACTGGCAGCCCTTCACTTACTGAGCACAAAGAAATCCTCAAAACACACTGGAAACAATTTGTTTTCCGACACGAATCTAGTATAAATTGTGCAGATTGACCCATAGGAAATGAATGTATGTTGCAGTCATTCACACCTCTGTGCATTGATTAACGACCAATTAAATCAAATAAAATAAAATCAAAGGGATGGCACAGCAGGGCAGCATAGTGACACAGCGGTTGAGTTGCTGCCTTACAGCGCCGACCAATGATTACCCTGTACACTAGCACTAACCTGCACACTAGGGACAGTTTCCAATTTTTACTAAAGCCAATTAACCTACAATCCTGCACGCCTTTGTAGTGTGGGAGGAAACCGGAGCGCCCGGAGAAAACCCACCTACAAACGTACAGGGAGATTGTGCAAACTCCGCACAGACAGCACACATAATCAGGATCCAGCCCGGGTCTCTGGCATTGTAAGGCAGGAACTCTACCGCTGTGCCACCATGCCGCCCACTTAACCTGCTACGCCAGAGACCCGGGTTTGATCCTGACTACAGGTACTGTCTGTACGGACTTTATACGTTCTCCCCGTGACCGCTTGCGTTTTCTCCGAGATCTTCTTCAGACTGAAAGTAGAGGGGAGGGAACTGGAGGTAAGCAAAGGCCAGAACAATGTAAGGCCGGCAACAGATGACCAAGGAAGGGTGGAGCCCACAATGGCCCATTGTTGGCTGGGGAAGAGATGATAACAAACGGATACAAGGATGTGAACAACGGAACTGTTAGGATGCTTAGGGAGGGAGAAGTGGGGGGGGTGGGAGAGAGAAGGAATGCAGTGTTTACTTCGAGAAATTAGATTAGTAATTAGAGAAATCATTGTTCATACCGTTGGGTTGTAAGCTGCATAAGCAAAATATGAGCTGTCGGTTAGAATATTGGTTAGCTTGAAAAGTAGGAAATGGGGTAAAATAGATGTTGCTCAGATTGGAGATGGATTGGACGGGGTATATCCAAAGGGTAAGTGTAATATGAACATTGATTTGTGCATTCAGAAGGATTATGCAGAGCGTAATTGTACTATTGTATGTAAATTTAGCTAGACCGCACTTGGAGTATTATATGCTGGTCAGGTCACAACACTACAGGAAGGATGTGATTATGTTAAGGAGAGAGCAAAAAAACATAATCAAAAAAGTCATGGTGGATGCATTGGTAATCATTTTCCAATGTTCTGTCGACTCTGGATCAGTTCCTGTGGACTGGTGGGTAGCTAATGTAACCCCACTTTTTAAGAAAGGAGGGAGAGGAAATTATAGACCAGTTAGCCTGATATCGGTAGTGGGGAAGATGCTAGAGTCGATTATTAAAGATGTAATAGCAGCACATTTGGAAAGCGGTGACAGGATCGGTCAAAGCCAGTATGGATTTTTGAAGGGGAAATCATGCTTGACTAATCTTCTGGAATTTTTTGAGGATGTAACTAGTAGAATGGATAAGGGAGAGCCAGTGGATGTGGTGTATCTGGACTTTCAAAAAGCCTTTGACCAGGTCCCACACAAGAGATTAGTGTGCAAAATTAGAGCACATGGTATTGGGGGTAGGGTATTGACATGGATAGAGAACTGATTGGCAGACAGGAAACAAAGAGTAGGAATTAACAGGTCCTTTTCAGAATGCAGGCAGTGATTAGTGGGGTGCCACAAGGCTCGGTGCTGGGACCCCAGTTATATACAATATATATTAACGATTTAGACAAGGGAATTAAATGTAACATATCCAAGTTTGCGGATGACACAAAGCTGGGTGGCAGTGTGAGCTGCGAGGAGAATGCTATGAGGTTGCAGGGTGACTTGGATAGGTTGGGTGAGTGGGCAGATGTGGTATAATGTGGATAAATGGGAGGTTATTCATTTTGGTGGCAAGAGCAGGAAGGCAGATTATTATCTGAATGGTGTCAGATTAGGAAAAGGGAAGGTGCAACGAGACTTGGGTGTGCTTGTACATCAGTCACTGAAAGTCCCCATGCAGGTACAGCAGGCAGTGAAGAAAGTTGGCCTTCATTGTGAGAGGATTTGAGGTTAGGAGCAAGGAGGTCCTACTGCAGTTGTACAGGGCCCTGGTGAGACCGCACCTGGAGTATTGTGTGCAATTTTGGTCTCCTAATTTGAGGAAGGACATTATTACTATTGAGGGAGTGCAGCATAGGTTCATCAGGTTAATTCCTCGGATGGCGGGACTGACATATGATTAAAGAATGGGTTCACTGGAATTTAGAAGAATGAGAGGGGATCTTATAGAAACATATAAAATTCTTAAATGATTGGACAGGCTAGGTGCAGGAAAAATGTTACTGATGTTGAGAGAGTCCTGAACCAGGGGTCACAGTTTAAGAATATGGGGTAGGTCATTTAGGACTGAGATGAGGAAAAATCTTTTCATTCAGAGAGTTGTGAATCTGTGGAATTCTCTGCCACAGAAGGCAGTGGAGGCCAATTCACTGGAAGTTTTCATGAGAGAGTTTGATTTAGCTCTTGGGGCTAATGGAATCAAGGGATGTGGGGAAAAAGCAGGAATGGGGTACTGATTTTAGATGATCAGCCATGATCATATTGAATGACTCGAAGGGCTGAATGGCCTAATCCTGCACCTATGTTTCTATGTTTCTATAAGGATGTTGGATAATTTTGCATAAGTTATGAGGAGTGATTGGACAGACGTGGACTTTTTCCCTTGGTGAGAGAGGTGGAGGGTGACCTTATAATTTATAAAACTATGAGGTGCATGAATAGGGTAGATATTCACTGTCCTTTTCCTGGTTACAGTTCAGGAGACATCTAAATGTAAAGGGTCTTTGGCTTACAGTGATGGGTAACGATTTCAAGAGTCAAGAGTGTTTTATTGCCATCTGTCCCGAAACGAAACAATTAAATTATTTCTTGCGACTGTACAATCGATATGTAAACATATTACTCTGTAATAGACAACAACAAAAAAAAGTTTAGGATAGAAAGATTTTTTTAAAAGCAGACAAATAAATAAGCGACATCTGATGTTTATCCTTACTAAATTTCCTCAGTTCACACTTTGTAAACATCCCTCCATACACACGTAAGGTCGTGATCGAAACCCATCAGTGATGCCCATATGGACCGCCTGGAAACTTTGCTGTACATCTTTATCGTAAAGCAGGTGCAGGATTGGAAAGTAGGAAGAATTGGGCCTGCTTCTGTACAATCTCAATGGCCACATAAACATACTTTCCATCAACTCACGCAGGCTTTATTTGTTTACACATAAATGATCAGAATTTAATATGTTATTATAGGGACTCAAATTGTTTGAAATCGCTAATTATATCATAAAGGGAGCTCAAAAGGAACAATGTAGTAAAGCCAGTGAACAGTGAGGAGACTGGGCGATCGTTTGGCTGAACACCTTCGCTCGGTCTGCCTGGACCTACCTGATCTGCCGGTTGCTAAACACTTTAATTTCCCTTCCCATTCCCACACTGACCTTTCTGTCCTAGGCCTCCTCCATTGTCAGAGTGTGGCTAAATGCAAATTGGAGTATCAGCATCTCATATTTCGCTTGGGCAGCTTACAACCCAGTGGTACGAATATTGATTTCTCTAACTTCAAGTAACCCTTGCATTCCCTCTCTCTCCATCCCTCCCCACCCAAGTCCCACCAGCTTCTCTTACTCACATCGCAAAAAGCTAAGAAAGCTAACTGTTTCCTTTATCATCGTTACTTTTTTGCATATCTTTCATTCATTTGTTCTATATCACTGTACAATTACTGTCTATATCTCTCGTTTCCCTTTCCGCCTGACTCTATTCTGAAGATGGGTCCTGACCCGAAACGTCACCCATTCCTCTCCAGAGATGCTGCCTGTCCCACTGAATTACTCCAGCAGGTTGCGTGTATCTTCGGTTTAAACCAGCATCTGCAGTTCCTTCCTACACAGATGGTTGGGCAATTATACATTAGTCTATCAATCAGAAAATGCAAAGAATGTTACTAGGAGCTGCCTGGTTCAAAGTGACTGATAAAAAAGATCCATCTGCATCTTCATCAATATTCTGTTCTGGATTATGTGTTGGTTTAAACAGACAATAATTTTGGGGATGTTTATGGATAAAACATGAACAGGAACGTTGCATAATATCATTTCAAATTAGCTCAGACTGAATATTAATTAAGTGGAACATGACTGGAGAACCAACTTGTTAAATTCAGCTGCTTCCCTGATCTAATTATTTCTCTCATCTATATTCAACGTCACCCTTATCTGGTGCCAGAGAGGCCAGCGATATTACTCTGCAAAACTCCCCCACCATTGCCCTCTGTGAATCGCAGGGTGAATTAACACCCACACGGTACATTTCTCATCAGACTCAAGGAAAAAAAAAATTTCACATTAACTGCTATTATGTGACCTCCTTTTTAAAGCCTGTGCATTCAACCCGAACCTTGAATATGTTTGCACATTCATTTTGCTTCAGTCCGTTCTGGTTATTAATAGTTACAAACATTTTTGAGGTCAAGAATATTGAACTTTTAGGGCTTCATTTTCTTGACTTGGGTGAACGGCAATTTTTTTAAAAACCAATTAAGCAGCCCTTTGAGTAAAGTGGTGGCTAATATTAACTGGTTCCAAAAGATATAGTGCATGATTGATTCATTTTGTGAAGCATTCTGCCACTTAAAATCTGGAGTAAAATATGGAACGTAAAATAAGTTCATCACAGGACCAGGCCCTTTGGCCCACAATATCTGTGCTGTTCATAATGCCAAGATAAGCTAAGCTCATCTGTCTGCACATGATTCATCTCCCTCCATTCCCTGTACATCCATGGGCCTGTCTAAAAGCTTCTTAAACACCACTATCATATCTGCCTCCACCACCAATCCTGGCAGCGTGTTCCAGGCACCCACCACCCTCTGCGTAAGAACTTGCCTCACCCGTGTCCTTCAAGCTTTTCTGCTTTCACCTCAGAGCTATGCCCTCTAGTGCTTGACATTTTTACCCAGGGATAAAGGTTCTGACTGTCCACCCTATCTACGCCTCACACTATTTTCTATGCTTCCATCAGGTCTCCTCTTAACCTCTGGCATGCAAGTTTGATATAAATTATATTTATAGAAGAAAACTGAATAATAGATATATAAATTACAGACAATTCTGGAATTATTCGATTGTTTAAACAACATTTATGGAATGAGAAACAGGGTCAGAATATCATGTGTAATAATCCTTGCGATTTTACCTTTCAATAGACAATAGACAATAGGTGCAGGAGTGGGCCATTTGGCCCTTCGAGCCAGCACCACCATTCAATGTAATCATGGCTGATCATTCTCAATCAGTACCCCGTTCCTGCCTTCTCCCCGTATCCCCTGACTCCGCTATCCTTAAGAGCTCTATCTAGCTCTCTCTTGAATGCATTCAGAGAATTGGCCTCCACTGCCTTTCACTTCCCATTTGTTTGCAGATACAGTAGCTTGAAAGTATGTACCACCAGACTCAGGAACAACTTCCCCTCTGTTTTGAGGGGAATATGCAACATAAATGAAAAATTGTTAGTACTGGACAAATATCCCCTTCTTCTAGAGTATTTTATAGGATATGTGATCAGGACGCAATTTATGAACAGCCATCAAAATCTTCAATAGTAACTCACCAAAGTTTTAAATAAACAGGCCCAATAGTTTTCAAAGTAACCAAAGAGATGGTTTGGTTTGGATTGGATTGGCTTGGTCTGGAATGGACAAGAATGGATTGGATTGGATTGAAATGAAAGATACGGCAATGGAAGCAGGTCTTTCACCCACCGAGTCCACGATGACCATCAATCAACCATTCACACTTGTTCCATGTTATCCCACTTTCTCATCCACTCGCAAGACACTTGGAACAATTTATAGATGCCAATTAACATACAAACCCATACGTCTTTGGGATGTGGGAGGGAACCGGAGCATCCGGAGGAAACACACAAAGTCACAAGGAGAACATGCGAGCTCCTCACAGACAGCACCCAAGGTCAGGATCGAACCTGGGTCTCTGTCGCTGTGAGAGAGCAGCTCTACCAGCTGCACCACTGTGCTGCCCTGACTTCCCACAAAACAGTACCATGGAGATCCCTCACTAGAAATTCAGCGAATGTTCAATTTCTCAAGGGATGTGCGAAAATGGAATTTCCAATGATGCCCATAACACTAATAAGTGTGAAAATAGTGGGATTATTGTCTGATAATCAGTACATTGTAAACCCATATCCATTATCTGCGATCTAAAATTCTAGCAATTCACTTGTCTGGTGATTTAAAATTTGTAAATCTACTTCCATTACCAAATCCTTCCTCAACTCTCTCCAGGCCAATTGACTTTAAAGTATATCATCCATCACTTGCCTGCTATTCAGTTATTTGTATTTACCCAAGTTACTACTTCATTTTAGCAAGGGTAGAATACTTGGGATCAGTGGAGAACACATAGTTCATGAAAAATTATACTGGGGTAGGGACAGTCCAGAAGGAGCTATTTATAGACAAATACATGTTGTATCAAACATTGCACAGCACGTTAAAGAGATTTATAAAATCATAAGGGCCATAGAAAAGATGAATAGCGATTCTGTGATCCAGGGTAGAAGAGGCTAAAACTAGAAGACATAGATTTAAGTTGAGAGGGGAAAGGAAAGGCCCTTCGGCCCATCGAGTCTGTGCCGACCAGCGATCACCCGTACACTAGTTCTATCCTACACACTTGGGACAATTTACAGAAGCCAATTAACCTACAAATCTGCACATCTTTGGAGTGTGGGTGGACACCAAAGCTCCCGTAGAAAATTCATGCGGTCAGAGGTGAAACGTGCAAACTCTACATTGACAGCAGCCAGAGTCAGGATCGAACCCAGGTCTCTGGTGCTGTATCACCATGGTTTTCTCCGGGTATATTTCTAAACTAAAACTAGGAAAACTCTTTTTTGGGAATGTTCGCCTTGGATCAATTGAGCCTTAGATTCATGCACTTTCTTCCCAAAAACGAAGCACGATGCAATGATGTTCCAGAGGATGGTTTATGGTCCACTCTGCCCATGGTGTCTCTTTGTAAGGACAGTCCTAATGATTCCACTCCTCCAGCCTTTCAGCAAAGCCCTCCGAAGAATACCTTATTAGGTCTTCATCCCGTTTACTTTTGAAATTTACTATTGAATATGCTCAATGTGTGAGACAAGAACTCATTGGTAATATTCCACGTTACCATGACCCCTCTAGCAAGGATTATAAATCTTCCTTCTCCTGTTATCATGCCAATGGTAGTTTATTGTCACATGAACTTCATTATTGTCACATGAAATTCATTTTTGTATACAGTTCAGTACAAGTATCTCGATACATAAGCACTCAGATGCATCTTAGATTAGCATCTCAGATACAGGGCGACACAATGGCACAGCAGTAGAGTTGCTGCCTTATGGCGCCAGAGACCCGGGTTCGATCCTGACCACAGGTGCTCTCTGTAAGGAGTTTGGACGTTCTCCCTGTGACCGCGTGGGTTTGCTCCGGTTTCCTCCCACATTCCAAAGACATGCAGGTTTGTGGGATAATTGGCTTCCATAAGTTGTTAAATTGTTGTCAAGTTGTAGGATAGTGCGAGTGTACAGGGTGATCAATGATCAATGTGGAACTTGATGGGCCAAAGGGCCTGTCTACGCACTGTATTTCTAAAGTCAAAAGTGAAGTCAGTGGAAGTGTGCGGAAATAGTACACTGAGACAGTATCCAGAGTCACCAGATTTGGTGCCACTTCCCTTGCTGTTGAAAGTCTTCCCTCAAAATCTGCTCTTTCAAACCCCTTCCAATCATGAACAGATCTCCTGAATCTTTATGAAACCTCCTCTGACTTGGGCTGAACGAACCCAGCCTCGTTATGTCTCCTTATGTGAAAAGATAAGATGCTAACGAAATCCAGACACTGCTCGTGTCAACCCTCTCTGCGGTCCCTCAAAAGCCTTGGCATCCTTCTTCTGTGACATTCCCCATGCCTCGTTGGACAGAGTGCAACCCCTGCCTGTACATCAGGACAGCGGCCATCTGTCCCCTGCGTGACCTTCTCATATACTCGCTGTCTAGAGAGAAGATGAAAAGAAAAAATTCTATCAGTGAAGAGGAAATGGCTAATAGATGCTTGTCTATAAAATTGTTTTACTCTCTGCAGGGCAAAGATCTTCTTTATTGATACAATGGTTGTAGGAACAACTCATTTGGCATGTACAATATTTGTTGAGTTATTTTCTAAGGCTTTGGCAGAGTGCTCTATATATTGGTCACTAATTGAATTGTTGCATGCCTGAAGTTATCAAGTTTTTATTTGTGTCACTTTTCCCACTTTGCCTCGCCTTTTACAATCCTGATAGTATAAAGGTTCCCTCTTTGTTGCTTCTTTTCAATCTAGTTACGTCATGTCAGCAAGCAGTGTTCCGTTAGTTTAGAGGTACAACCTGAGAAAGGGCCCTTCGGCCCACCGAGTCTATGCTGACCAGCGATCACCTGTACACTAGTTCTATCCTACACACTAGGGACAATTTACAATTTACAGAAGCCAATTAACCCACACAAACCTGCACGTCTTTGGAGTGTGGGAGCACCCAGAGAAAGCCCACGTGGTCGCGGGGAGAACGTACACACTGGGAGAAGAGGGATTGCCCGGGGTGAGAAAGTGTATTACCAAAGGTGCGATGCTGGAGATGCTGTTTCCCAGAAAAGGACCGTACTTTCTCACTTAAAATCCGGTCACCTTCTCATTTCACTCCTGGTATTTGGACTCACAGCACCGGAGGCCCGGTTTCAATCCTGACCTCAGATGCTGTCTGCATGTGCGGTTTGCACGTCCTTCCTGTAACTGCGTGTGGTTTTTCCCGAGTGCTCCGGTTTCATCCCACATCCCAAAGACGTGCAGGTTTGTAGGTTAATTGGGCTCTGTAAATTTCCCCGAGTGTGTCGGGAGTGGGTACGAAAGTGGGATAACGTAGGACTAGTGTGAACAGTTTCTCAATGGTCGGCATGGTCTCGTAGGTTCATATGCTCATAAGCCATTGGAGCAGAATTAGACCATTTTGCGTATCGAGTCTTTTCCGCTGATCTATTTTTCCCCTCTCAACCCGAAACTCCTGCCTTCTCCCCCTTACCTTTGACACCGTTACTAATCAACAACCTGTCAATCTCCGCCTTTAAAATACCCAATGATTTGGCCTCCACAGCGGTCAGTGGCAATGAATTCCACTGATTCACCACTATCTGACTAAATAAATTCCTCCTCATCTCTTTTCTAAAGGTACATCCTTTTATTCTGAGGCTGTGGCCTCTGTTTCTAGACTCTCCCACGAGTGGAAACATCCTCTCCATATTTACTTTCTCCAGACCTTTCACTAATTGGTAAGTTTCAATGAGCTTCCTCCCCATCCTTCTGAACTCCAGTGAGTAAAGAAAGGCCCAGGGCCAACAAACGCTCATCATACATTATGATTATACATTAACCCAATCATTTCGTTAAACCTCTCCTGGGCCCTGTCCAACGCACATCCCACCTCAGATGTGGGTCCCAAAACTGTTCACAATACATGGTGTGCTGAAGGGCCAACTTCCATGCTGTATCTCTAAACTAAACTAAACTAAATATCTTCACCTGGGATACATACACACATATATGTTATACACACACGCATTCACACACACACACACACACACACACACAGACACACACACACACACACACACACACACACACACACACACACACACACACACACACACTCACACACTCCTCTGGAAAGAGTAACCGACAGCCATCAACAAAAAGACTAAGGTGTCTAACGTTATTTTTAATCTTTATGCTTTCTCGACAGTTGACGTTTGTATCGATTGGTCTGTGGATCTGAAAAGATACATGGTGCTGGCAGGAGAACCAGTCCGTATCAAATGTGCTCTTTTCTATGGTTACATCCGGACGAACTACAGCATGGCACAGAATTCTGGACTCAGCCTAATGTGGTACAAGAATAACGGGCAAGGAGATTCAGAAGAACCCATTATATTCTCTGGTCGTAGAATGAGCAAAGAGGAGGATTCGATTTGGTTCCATTCAGTGGAGATAAAGGACAATGGATTTTACACATGTGTATTAAGGTAAGGACATGTTTGCAAGCCATGAGTGAGTGATGTTATATTGATGAAGATGCTATAGCTTCAATAGATTCAAGATTGTCCCATTTGTTTTTAAATATTTCCATTTACCGAGAATAAACTTAAATGTCTGGAATACAAAATTTTAGTTTAGAGACAGTGTCGAAAGAGGCCCTTCAACCCACAAAGTCCATGCCGACTAGCAATCAACCGTACCCTCGTGCTATCCTACACACTAGGGACATCTTACAGAAGCTAATTAACTGAAAAACCCATACGGCTTTGGAGTGTGGAAGGAAACCGAAACACCCGGAGAAAACCCACGTGGTCACAGGAGGAAAGTACAAACTCCGTGCAGACATCACCCGTAGTCAGGATCGAACCCGGGTTGCTGGTGCTGTAAGGCAGCAACTCTACCGCTGCGCCACCGTGCCATCCGGCTGCTTTATGAAACATTACTTGAACTTGCATAACATATCTTGATATTAGGGTAAAGTTGGTTCCTTGTAAAATTTCCATGGAGTTATGCAGCATAGAAGGACTTGTTTCCATGACTCTATAATTCTTTAGAATTATACTTATTGTTACTCATGTGCAATTGATGTGACGGTATTCCGTAACGTTATGATAACACTGCTGGCCAACTATTTGGACATCCCACTGGTTGAGTCCAGGTGAAATTTGCGATGTATATTTCTGACTTGCTGGAGCCACGGTTTCCTTGTTCCCTTCTGTTTCACTGGTTCTCTTCTCACTCACTGGATCCAGCTGAGTCACTGGAAACACATTCATTCCCTTTTGAGTCTAGGACCCCAGTCATTAATTACCTCCTGACTCACCAGGGACACAAGTACTTTGTAGAAACAAGGAATTGTAGATGCTAGTTACACGAAAGGACACAAAGAGTTGCTGCCTCACAGGGCCAGAGATCCAGGTTCGATTCCGACTACGGGTGCTGTCTGTACGGAGTTTGCACGTTCGTTCTGTCACCAACCCCATGGGTTTTCTCCAGTGCTCTGGTATCCGACCACATCCCAAAGACGTGCAGGTTTGTAAGTTCATTGGCTTCTGGAAAATGTCTCTAGTGTCTTGGATATACCTAGTGTATGGGTGATTGATAGTTGGCGTGGACTCGGTGGGCCGAAGGGCCGGTTTCCAACTGTATTTCTCAAGCAAACTAAACTAAACCTAAATGAATGTTTATGGGGTCTATAAAATCCGGGTTTAAGCAAAAGGACATTTTTGTGTTGTGGACAATCTTTAAGGTGACAATATGTCATTTTTGCAAACATTAAGCACAAGGTGGTGGTGGATCCGTGGAATTCATTGCCATAGACGGCAATGTCGGGGGGCAAGTCGTTGGGTATTTTTAAAGCGGAGATTGATAGGTTCTTAATTAGTAAGTGTGTCAAAGATTACGGGGAGAAGGCAGAAGAATGAGGTTGAGAGTGAAAAATAGATCAACCATGATTGAATGGCGGAGCAGAATCATTGGGGCGAATGGCCTCATTCTGCTCCTTTGTCTTATGGTCTTATGAACTGCAGAAAGCTATTCAAATATTTGGAGGAATTGTGGCTTTTGAAGTTGGTTTCAAAAGTTTCATTTTTGAGGCCTATTTGTTACTGGGTGAGAAACTCAAACCATTTTGAAAGATACGGTTCATTATCTTTATTACTGAATAACATATTTTATTTTTAAAAAGTGTTTTTTTCAATGAAATATTGATTTTGATTCATTAATTTCTATATTTCACTTGTACGATTACTTGACAGTAGGATGTGTTCTCATTTCCCGCGGAAGCAAAACGTTTTAATATCGGGTTTTTATAAATTCTTATGCTGCAAGAGAGCCGCAAAAGTTATTGTCAGCAAAACATCTTTATTAGTTAAAAAAAGACACAATCTGCTGGAGGAACTCAATGGGTCAGGCAGAATCTCCGGAGAGCATGGATAGGTAATGTTTCTTGTCAGGACACTTCATACTGATTGTGGGGAGGGGTGGAGGGAGAGAAAAGACATTGCTTCAGCACTTTATTCACAAAATGCTGGAGTAACTCAGCAGGTCAGGCAGCATCTCAGGCAGCATCTCAGGCAGCATCTCAGGCAGCATCTCAGGAGAGAAGGAATGGGTGACATTTCGGGTCGAGACCCTTCTTCAGACTGATGTCAGGGGGACGGGACAAAGGAAGGATATAGGTGGAGACAGGGTGATAGAAGGAGATCTGGGAAGGGGGAGGGGAAGAGAGGGACAGAGGAACTATCTAAAGTTGGAGAAGTCGATGTTCATACCACTGGGCTGCAAGCTGCCCAGGCGAAATATGAGGTGCTGTTCCTCCAATTTCCAGTGGGCCTCACTATGGCACTGGAGGAGGCCCATGACAGAAAGGTCAGACTGGGAATGGGAGGGGGAGTTGAAGTGCTCGGCCACCGGGAGATCAGTTTGGTCAACGTGGACCGAGCGCAGGTATTGAGCGAAGCGATCGCCGAGCCTGCGCTTTGTTTCGCCGATGTAAATAAGTTGACATCTGGAGCAGCCGATGCAATAGATGAGGTTGGAGGAGGTGCAGGTGAACCTCTGTCTCACCTGGAAAGACTGTTTGGGTCCTTGGATGTAGTTGAGGGGGGAGGTAATATTGTCTTATACTTTGCTTCAGCTCTTTGTGTCCTTTTTATGTAAACCAACATCAGCAGTTCCTTGTGTCTACTTTTTGTTAACTACCAGACCATGTTGGGCCCCTTTGGGCTCATTCCTCGTAGGGTTTCCATTGTGACCTGGGAAGATCACATTTTTTCTTTAAAATAAATTGCTTTTTAAAAAAACTGAAATGAATCTCAATGAAATAAAGATCCTATATAAAATAAAGAGGCCGAGATGGATTCGAGGTCTTTTCCAAAAATGGGCAGCCGGGCGGGGAGTGTCTCCCGGGGCCGTGGGCAGCGAGGGGGGAACTTTTTATTAACTATTTTATGAGCAGTTTCATGATTAGTGTTCGGCACACAGATTGTGTTGGAAGTTGAATACTTGTTGACAGCAATAACAGAATCAGCACTGAATGCAGAGTACACCCCACATGCTCAGCAAAGAAAATAAGCGTGCCTGCAGTTACAGAGATTAGTTAATGTCCTTCTAAAGAGTATGGAAACAGACCCTTCGGCTGACTGAGGTGGCACGGTGGCGCAGCGGTAGAGCTGCCACCTTACAGCATCAGATCCCTGGGTGCCGGTGCTGCATGACTGCCGGTGCTGTCTGTACGGAGTTTGTACGTTCTCCCTGTGACCACATGGGTTTTCTCTGGGTGCTACAGTTTCCTCCCACATTTCAAAGACGTACAGATTTGTAGGTTAATTGGCTTAGGTAAAATTGTAAATTGTTCCTAGTGCGTCGGATAGTGTTAGTGTACGGGGTAAACGCTGGTCGGCACTGACTCTGTGGATCAATGGGCCTGTTCCTGCACTGTATCTCTAAAGTCCAAAGTCTACAGAGTCCACACTGACCATCGATCATCCGTTCACACGAGCTGAATGTAATCCCATTTTCGCATCCACTCCCTGCACACTTGGGGCAATTAATAGAGCCCAATTAATCCAATGAGATGTGTATTTGTATGTATGTATGTATATACATACATATATGCATACACACACACAATATGCATCCATGTATATACATATTTGTATGCATACACACACACACACACACACACACACACACACACACACACACACACACACATATATATATATAATCTATATACACACACACACACACACACACACACACACACACACACACACACACACACACACACACACACACACACACACACATATATATATATAATCTATATACACACACACATATATATCTATATATGTATACACATCTCAGTGTGTGTACATATCGCCATATATATATATATATATATATATATATATATCAGTGTGTGTATTTATCTACACATCTGTGGGTATAAATATATATATATATATATATATGTGTGTGTGTGTGTATGTATGCATACAAGTATGTATATACATGGATGCATATAGTGTGTGTGTTTGCATATATGTATGTATATACATACATACATGTATATACATATATATACATACATACATACACACATCTCATTGGATTAATGTAATAAATGTATAACTTCTTCTTCTTTCGTGTCCATCATCCATGTTTCAAATGTTATATCATTGTCATCATCCGTCCTCAAAAGGGCGCAAGCTTCTGGCGACAATCAGTGGGAGCCACCACTTGTACGATAGATGATGGTGGTAGCAGAATCAGCTCAGGACACTTCCAGTTTCCAGCCCCGTGACGTGGACCCTTCTGCTATGGGGCCAATGTATAACTGAATACATGCAATTTGCATTCCATTAATTTCAATTTAACCAGATCTCTAAGGCACCACAAAATGCTACTTTATCACACAATTTGCACATCCAACCAATTAATTAATTTCAACTCATAGGATAGTTGTATGCACACACAGGAGCACATATATTTTACACACACACACATGCACACACGCACATGCACGCGCACACACACACACACACACACACACACACACACACACCCACACACACACACACACACACACACACACACACACATATATATATATATTACACGCTGCCAGGGGTGGTGGTGGGGGCAGGTATTATAGTGTTGTTTAAGAGGCTTTTATGTAGCACAAGGATATGCAGGGCATGGGAAGATATGGATCATGTGCAGGCAGATGAGATCAGTGTTTCTTGGCATCATGTTCAGCCCTGACATTGTGGGCCAAAGGGCCTGTTCCTGTGCTGTACTGTTCAATGTTCTATGTTGTAAACCAATCATAATTGTTTTTGCCCAGAACAAAAAAAAGTGTGCAAGGAAGACATCGAATATTTATGTTCATAACTTCCTATATTTTTAAAGGTAAATTAAACAGAATAACTTGCAATGATTGAATATGATGGTTGATTTATAATTAACCTACTTAACTTGCTTGCAGTGTTTAGACAATAGACAATAGACAATAGACAATAGGTGCAGGAGTAGGCCATTCAGCCCTTCAAGCCAGCACCGCCATTCAATGCGATCATGGCTGATCACTCTCAATCAGTACCCCGTTCCTGCCTTCTCCCCATACCCCCTCACTCCGCTATCCTTAAGAGCTCTATCCAGCTCTCTCTTGAAAGCATCCAACGAACTGGCCTCCACTGCCTTCTGAGGCAGAGAATTCCACACCTTCACCACCCTCTGACTGAAAAAGTTCTTCCTCATCTCCGTTCTAAATGGCCTACCCCTTATTCTCAAACTGTGGCCCCTTGTTCTGGACTCCACCAACATTGGGAACATGTTATCTGCCTCTAATGTGTCCAATCCCCTAATTATCTTATATGTTTCAATAAGATCCCCCCTCATCCTTCTAAATTCCAGTGTATACAAATAGAAATTTCGGAAATGCCTTTTGAGTTGTGTAATCATGTTTTTGGGTGACTGGGTTTTAGCTTCAGTCAACCAGATGTTAATTAGAGTAATTTATCCTTCCAAAAGATTGCAAGTGCTAGATTTGTGCCTCAAACCATATTTGTTTGTTTATGCGTTGAGATTGCAAGATACTAGCTTGGAAACCATCT